>NC_090939.1:596351576-596671263 GCF_040938575.1 Ambystoma mexicanum | reverse complement strand
GGCCTTCTAGGGGGGCAAGTGTCCTGATAATGATGGACAACACAGTGGCCATGCATTACCTCAACAAGAGAGGGGGTGTGGGGCCACCAACCCTGTGCAGAGAGGCAATGCAGCTCTGTTCTGGGCAGTGGGAGAAGGAATCACTCTTCTGGCAGTTCATCTAGCTGGAGAAAAGGGTATTACCCAAATAGTTCGAACACAATTGTTTGAATGACCTAATTGACCGAAGTCAAGGGTCCGAATTGACCTTTGCACAATTGACCATATATATATATATACATATATATATATATATAATGGGGGATTGCGAGAGGTTTCCCCCTGCATATATGTAACAATTGACCTTCACAATTCGGTCAATTGTCCAAAGGTCAATTGTGATTCGAACAATTGTAGTTCGAACAATTCGTATACAACCGGAGAAAAGAACACAGTGGCAGATGCTCTGAGCAGGCAGAGCACGATCTCCAACGAGTGGGAACTAGCTCAGGAAGTCCTCCTAGAAATCTTTGCTCTTTGGGGAAACCCCTCAAGCGGGTCTGTTAGTGACCAGTGTCCACCGGAAGTGCGAGCTGTTATGCTCTAGGGAACTTCCCCAAAGAGGAGCACTAGGGGCCATGTTCTTGGTGGACTAGGAGTTTCCACTTCTGTTATGCGTTTTCTGCCAGTCCCCGTCATTCCTCATGTCATCAGGAGGTTGAGGAGGTTTGGGAAAACCATGATCCTCATTGATCCGGATTGGGCCAGGAGAGTGTGGTACCCAGACCTTCTGGAAATGGCCATCTGCCCTCCAATTTGTCTTTCCTAAAGAGAGGACTTACTCTCACAAGAGAGAGGTTGCATTCTTCACCCAGAGACCAGGACTCTCTGTCTTCACTCCTGGTGTCTGAAAGTGTGAGATATAAGGATTGGGATCCTCCAGAAGAATTAATGGAAGTGTTGCTTTCATTAGGAGACCAGCAACCAAATCCCCGTGCCCCTGCCATTGGAATAGATTTTGCAGCTGGTGCAGGGAAAATAAAATAGACCCTTTCACATGTAAGCTACCCCATGTTCTTTTTTCTTGCTCCATCTATCTCATCCTGAATTGCAAGTGGCCATGGTGAAGAGTTACTTAGCAGCACTATCTATCTTTAAGAGATCTCCCGATGAGGGATTGGATTTCAAAGTGCCAATTGTGATACCATTTCATAAGAGCTTAACAAACTTGTTTCTGCCTATTCCCTTCATTATACCATCATGGGATTTACACCCAGGTCTAAGATGGCTAATGGGAGCCCCGTTTGAGCCCTTACATTTGTGTCCTTTAACCTCTTAACTGCCAAGGGCCCCCCCCCCAGTGCCTAAGCCTTTTTTGGTGATTTCGGTATGTCGCCATTCAATCCCTTGTAACTTTTTTGTTACATGAGATCTCTTGGCCAAATTTGGCCCCTTTTGTTCCCACATGTAGGGAATCCTAGTTTGCTGTAGGGGGTGAGAGAAAATAACCAAAAAGGGAGAACATATTTTTTCTTCTTCAGAAAATGCCAATAAAATGATGTACAAAGAGAAGAAGCCTGTGGTTTTTCCCTTGTAAGAGCTAGGAACAAATGGTTTGCTGTGCTGAATTCGCGATTTTCCAGGCTTTAAAGAACAGGTTGAGTGGAAATCAAAAATAACATATTTTTATATGGTTACCAGCTGTTTTGGGCATACATTTCTGAAAAGTAGCCAAAATTTCAAGTTTAGGAAAGGGTGTTTTGACTGGTCAGGCAACAACCATGTAGGGAAAAATTCCATAGTTTGGGGAAAAATTTGAAAAATGGAAAGAGAAAAAGGTTTGTGGTGGACATGGCTTCTGTGAATTTTGAGAAAAGCAATGCCCGCTACATTCCCCCAACTCTTCCAGTTAGGAAATCAGACATTGTTCGTGATGTTTCACAAAACAAGCAATACCAGAAGCCCAAAACTAAGCCATGGTACACAGTTTTTTTTATGCTTGCGTCCTAAACAGACATATTTAGCATGTGTAAGTAAGGAAAACAAATGTGGTGAGGGAGGGCACGCATACATTTTTTGAAAGAGCACAGGCAGACCTTTTGAAGGGTAGGTGACTTGTGCAGGTTACAAAAGTGTATAGTGCCTAAAGCAGTGACTAAATGTAGGTCACATTTGATAAACGAAAGGGTTGTGTAAGCAAGTGCAGCAGCAAATGTCCGAAAACGTTTATTTTAAAACCATGCAAACACAACAAATGTTCTACCTTCCTGCATTCCCACAGGTTTCCTGATTAAAACAGTACCTCACATGTGTGGGTGCACCTACCTGGGCTCAAAGGGAAAAAGGCTAAACCACTGGTAACCCCAAGTGTTTTGGCAGAGCAGATTCTGCAGGATTTTGCTCTTGTGGGCAACCTACAGATTTGGGCCAAGGGTGTCGAAGCCACCAAGGAAAACAGGCAACCCCCTGCATTTTGGAAAATAAGACACGCGTGGGAATCCACAGAGGTCTGACTTGCGCAAATCGCCTGAGAATGTATTACCCACAATCTCCGGCAAAGTCAGAAATGTGGTGAAAAACCTCAATTTTCAGACCTTTCCCTCCGCCCACCCACCGAAACGCACCGCCAACAACACATATCCTCCCTTCCCATGTTCCCACAGGTGTCCCGATAAAAAGGGTACCTCACATGTGGGTGCACCTACCTGGGCACAAAGGGAAAATGCTAAACCACTGGTAACCCCAAGTCTTTCGACGGAGCAGATTTTGCAGGATTTTGCTCTTGTGGACAAGAGCTCTGACTGGGCTGTGTTACAGCTTCTCCCCCCAGGAAAGGTCAGGGACCCTGCCGGGGCTTCCTGGAACCGCTGCTGGACTCGCATGGGAGACAGGTGCCCAAGGCCAGGGACATCACCCTCAACCAGCCTGGAGGTCTGGCTAGGATGCATTACAGAATTTACTTCCTGGACGGAAGGGGGATCCTGCTGCGGCTCACTGGGACTGAGGCTGCACTTGGGGATGGTCAACCCACATGGGAGGCAGCCGCCCAAGGCCAGGGACATTACCCCCAACTTTCCTGAGGAATATGTGGGAGGACACAATCCATTCAAAGAACAAGTTACTTACCTGTGGTAACATTCTTTCGACTGGATGTTCCTCCCACATATTCCTCATTGCTGGATCATCCATCCCCTCTTGCTTGCCTAGAATTCCATGTTTTACGCCTTCCTTTCTCACGTCAAGATTGTCTCTTCCTATGACAGAGCGTGCAAATTAAAGGAGGGGAAAAAAAACTAAGAACTGAGAACAGCCAATGCGTGTTCTTCATATACCAGCATCAATGTCAAAAGGGACGTTATGGAAGCCATCGAGGACCAAGACTTGACGCTGCACAATGCTCGACCCTATGAAAGAAAATTCCGAAGCAAGCTGCAAGCACACTTGAATATCAAAGATGAGGAATACGTGGGAGGAACATCCAGTCGAACGAATATTACCACGGGTAAGTAACTTGTTCTTCGGTGTCACTTATTCAATGAAGTTTAATTTCTTTTGTAGCATCTGCAGACCGTGGAGTGCAGTCCTGTTGCTTTCCAGTATTTTGTTTTGTTATATATATATTTCCATGCTTCTGGGTCTCCCCATATTTTTACTGAACTGCACTCCTTATGGCAATGCTTTTGACAATTTCAATTCTCAGCAACACCATAAACAGCAGTTGGGTTTCTTTTTCAGTTTAACCCTTAATTCAGCATACAATTTTGGCAAGCACTTAAAAAACGGACGTGCTTCTCCCTCTCACAGGCTTCATCTGAGTCAAACTTTTCATTGTGTATTTTTACAATATATACAGACTTTTCTAGTCCACAATTTATTTCATCACTATGCGTTTCCCATTCACTGCCTTCATTAGATGAAAATAAAAAAAGGTAACAAGCTAACCAATGCAGTGGCCGTGTTTTCTTCGGTAAACGAATGAAAGAGGAAGAATCCTGTGAGTGTGTGGCTAGAAACAAGTAAGGTCTATGTGGTTTTTGTTTATAAGTCAATTCTCTCAGTGATTGCAAGGCAGAACATAAGCAGTGTTGCATAGCAATTTGCTTTGCAGTTCTGTATGTTTGCTAATCAATTGGACACTTGCATAGGAGTTAACTATTTAAAGCACAGCTCGCTCTATATCCCTCTCTTGCTCTCAGTGCTCTCTTCACCCTCTTTTCACTACTTCGAGTGCTAATGGAGAGAAAGTGCAGCAGTAATCATCTCCTCCACTCTTAAGTGCCAAAGGCATGTGTGGGGGTGCTAGGCAAGAATTTATTTTTCATCTTCTAATAATTGCAAACCAGAAGTAATTGGGATAATACTTGTAATAAGCTTTCTATAGTCAGTCTGGCAAAGACCAATATGTGTCAAATGTATATATTTTAAAAATACACTTCCATTCCTAAAATGTAAGTTGTTACATACTGCATAATTACAGTATTGATACTGTAAAACCGTGCATCATCTCCATGCTTTAAAGTTTAGATTAGTATATCTAAATTTCATAGTGTCAATAATATTTCATTTTCTTTAGTGAAGGTGCATCATATTGACAAGTGAACACTTTTGAAAATGTACATGATCACATGATAAAATGCTTTTGATAGCAAACCTACTTCTCTAACCTGCAGGTTGCATACATCTTGCAACTGGTGCTCAACCCATGAGCGAACCTATACTGTGTGACATTCTATATTATCACCTTGTTGCTTTATACCAGGTACCCTGAAAGCGAGATAACCACAGTCTACCATATTCCATCTGGTTTGACTGGTTCTCTGCCTGCTACTTAATCCACTCTGCTTAGTCTCTTTCTTTCCTCTTACATGATGATAACACAAAGCAACTAGATGCTTACGCAAAGTATTGATCAATAGTTCCATCCAGTCTGTACATCTACAGATCTACTGCAAATCCAAACCCTGCAATAGTCTCCAGAGCTGCAGGAGACAGCTAGCCAAACTGTTTCCAGAGCTTTTTTTAATCATATATATATGTATTTGTGTCCATTCATGAAGCCAACCTTTTACATTTTACAAACACTCATCTATGGCTCCCAAAGACTTTTTGCCCACTTGCATAGTCGAGTAGAATTTATGAAGGGCGAGGAGAATTTGCAAGAGATGTTTGAAACTTGTATTTTACATTTACTTTGGTTGCAGCAAATGTCAAATAAAGGTTTCACTGTGCATGGCTTGCCTCTGGGAGGCAGCAATGTGCCAAACATAAAGTGAGTTTGTAGTGATATGCACCATTTTACAGAAATCACATTTTAAATGTGTTGTCCTCCAGTGCTATGGGTGAGTGCATTTCTCTTAGGCTGAATAGGTAAACTAAGTTACCCAACCTGCAGGTTTAGCTGAGGGTTAAATAATTTGCAAGGCCTGACTCCTCTCACTAATGTCTTATTTCAGAGGTACACAAAACTGCTTTATTGTTGCTCATTTCATGTCTTGGGTACAAATAACTTCTGGTGACATTTACAATATCAGTACAACATTGCTAATCAAATGGCTCTGTTTGAGTAAAAAGAAAAAATTTAATTAGCAAACACTGCCAATCAATTTTTGAAAACGAATGTATGCCTTGGATTGTAGGTGAAGGGATATTTCTTCGTCCTCCACCAACTACACGGGTCTTTCCCCACAAGATTCCACTCCTGTTGGATTATGGTTCCTCCTTGGGATGATTCCTTATTTGTTTTAAAGGGCCCTCCTTGCCCCCTTGGTTCTCTTGTTCTCAGTTTCTCACTTGTTTCATAGGGGTATGTATATCCCCCCTTATACATCTTTCTCTTGGTTTTTATGTGTGACTTTGAGTTGTTTGGCTGATTTCAAGGCTCAACTTTATAGGGCTCCTGTAACCCCTGAGGTTATGTATTCCTGTCTTCCCAGCTCCTGGGTGTCCTTTACTGAGACCAAGCGACAGTGTTTCACTGCTGTGTTGCTCTCTCTGTCTGGTTTTTTGTAGTGCAAGTGGTGGATTCATTCCTCTCTTGCTCACCAGGTTTGGCATAGTTTTCTGGGCTCCAAGCCCACCACGTCCTCTGTATGGTCACGCCTACTCTCTGGATCGGCTCTGCTCAACCTCGCTGTCTCTGCACAGCCCTATGCCTTGTCAGCTCGTCTCTCGTTCTTTTAGGCTTCTCTCCCCATTCCTCTCCTGGTCTCTCTCTCTGGACCTCTTTCCGGACCCTTCGCTCTGCCGCTCAGCAATTTGGCTCTGCCTAGAAATGATGCTGGTACGTCGGAGGCTCGCCGCTGAGTATCACTTATCTTCCTCCATTGAAGGGGTAAGTCTTCTTATTCTTGTTAGCTGATGCAAAAGGAGTGTTTTAAATGTGAAGCACATTGGGTGGCCAGCATTGCCTTGAGGCAACTTTTCAAATGCATTTTCTACATTTTCTGACACTCTGATCCACTTCTGGTATTCCCATATATGCAGACAAAGTCCCAGTTGTAGGGAGTTTCTTACTGGAAAGGGATTCCCTTGTGGGGAGTCACTCCCAGTGAGGTCCCCTTTCCCAAACCCCTAGGGAGGGTTTTGCTTAATAAGCTCACCTCTCTTGCCTCAAAGGGGGTGGCTCCCCTAAGGAAGTAGGGACAAAACAAAACCTCTGTATCAGTCTGTTTGTACGTTGTTCTTCCAGGAAGCAATGAGTTTTAAAAGGGAGGCCTAGCTGAGGTTTGGCGAAAGCATACATAACTGGACTGCATTGTCAAAAGTTGCAGTCTCTGGTGTATATTCTACCCAATGTCGTTTTGGTAGTGAGGCTGGAACAGCGTCACTGACCGCGCCTGCAGGGAGATAGCAGTGCTGCCGGCAACTGAGAGAAGGTGAAGTGTGAGTAGGGCTTGCGGTTAGAGGAAAGCGTGATGGCGGAGCAGAAGCTGAAAGCACAGCTGCCCGGAGGGGATGCCAGGGACCGGGTATAGAGAAAGGAAGAGCTAAGACCCGATAAGTTTTTGTGAAATTCATGTATCGCTTATTGAAAGCAAAGCATGAGCCGTATGAAATACAGTGGAAAGCAAGTATGGAAGATTGCAAGAAAGTATGAAGTAGGGTGGTGAAGGAACAAAAACACCACAAAGTGAAATATATGCGAAATTGTGGCAAAGCCAAGAGTCTGGAAAATGAAGGAACAAATTGTGGCAAAACCAAAAGGCTGACAAGGAAATGCTAAGTGAGTGTGAACCATCACACAGGTACAGATACAGAAGAACCTATGTGGACTAGAGAGCCTAGGGTTCCTGGTTGCGTGACCTGTAATGGGTAGACCATGTGGTCCGACAACTGCATAGACCGAGGAAACCCCAATTGTGAAAGCCAAGGAGGTTGCTGAAGTGAAACAGTGGAATGCAATCTGATTGAACTGTTCAGAAACCAGAAGGAGTATAAAGTTGGTCTGGAGCTGTATTGGAACATTGAAAGATTGAGATTAAGTACAAATTGGCAGGCTGAATTTGGGGAAAGGAACCGCTGAGGCTTTGTGGAACTGTCTTGAACTTGGGGAAGAGAATTGTCAGTCCAGAAAATCTAGACATCCCTTGGTGGAGGAAAATGTATGATAATTGGTTGGCCGAGGAACAACCGCCTCATTTAAAATGTTAAGAATACATGCTCATTAGTTATTACGTAGCTATTGGCCCAGCTAGAGTGCGACCATTTTAAGATGATTAGAATCGCCATTTTGTTTTCTCTCTGTTCTATTTAACATTGCCTCTTTGCCTCATGTAAAACTGCTTTGCTGTAGATATTATTTCGCTTCAATGGTCCAAGGCTACGAAAACATGTTGAAACATTACACTGGAGAGCCAGGCAGAAATGCCTGATTCCCTCCGTCATATATCCTTGAAGACAGGGAGCAAGGCATTTAATCAGTACATGAATGCCAGCGAGTCTCCTGAAAGAATAGCAATGTACGAAACTAGCATTTAAAAAGTTGAATTATGCTCTTCTTTATGGCCCCCCTTTCTGAGCCCTGTGAGGCCCCGGAGAGCGGGCTGACCTCTAGAGCGAGAATCAAAACTAAGAGATAGTGAGGCCTGGATCGGTGCCAGTCTCCCACGCGCAGCTTGCTCATGAAAAACAGAAACGCTGTGTTCTCGCAAACAAAGAATGTCTGTAAAACTGCAGATTATTAAATATGGTGGTCTAAGGTGTCATATTTGTCACACTGGTCAATCATCGCCTCTAATTCAAAGGGAAATGAATTGGGGGCGGCATCAAATGTGTCATTGCTGATTATAAGGTGCTCCTTTTGTATATATGTAACTGATGTACGTCACTCGTTTGCTTGCGTTCCCTGAGGTCTGTTTAGACATACATTGCGGGGCGTGAGACCACTTGGCCAATTGGGACTATTTTGTATTACAATAAACCCTAGATTTTGGGAACGGAACCTCGTGTTTGGCGTATCTATTCGTGTGTGGTGACTTTGCCTTGTTCCCACATTTGAGGGTCCCTCAGGGGCCCCTTCAGAATCCTTTGCCTTGGAAGAACTCCCTTTATGTTGACATAGGAGTTTATTTGAATCAACGCTCCTGTGATTATCTCAATATATTGAAACAAGACTTAATAAAAATACTTATGGACTGTGACCAATCTGAAAGAAAAAGACCTATGGGAAAATCCTATGAAGTTCAAATGGGCACTTATTAGAATGGACTGGATCCTATCAAAAAGCAACTTCAGTTAAATTGAGTCTTTTAGGGTTTTCACTATTTTTGATAAACCAAGAGGTATTGTACTATCTTGCCTATGGCATTTTCAAAATGCAAGGTGGAGGTCGGAACTCTGGAGAGTCTGTCTAAACTTAATTTTAACCAAAGAAGTCCAGATAATCCAGAAAAAAGAAATGGCACAGGAGGGATATTGTGATCTTTGTAGGGTGTGGGGTGACTCAATATTTGAAACATCTCTTGATTGGATGCAGAGCGCCAAATGACTTAAGGATAAGGTACTTTGCACGCTTAAGACTATTTAATGAATTGGACTTTGTAAAATTGCAATCTTGAACAATGTGAGTTTGGATAGGTTGACAAATTGAGAAATTAAAGATGTTTACTTTCTCCCTTTTTCTTTTCTTTGCTTACTTTTTTCTTTTCATTTTTGTTTGACTGTTTTATGAAGTTTAAGATGAATTGTCTTCTAATGTAATTTGAGTTTCTTTCTATATGTTTGATATTTTTTGGATGAATAACTGTGAAAGGTCATATGTAGGGGAAACAGAATAAAAAATAATTTAAAAAAAGAAAGGAACCCTGTGACTTTGTGAAGTTGTTTTGGGGAAGGAGAGCTGAAGAGTAAGCCAGGAGCTGGAAGAAGCGCAGGAATGCATTTGGAACACTATTTCTTATATTAATGACATCCCTAAACATTGTTTAGCTTTAGTTGTGAGGGCAAGATTAGGTTTTGGACACAGACTTTTAAGTGGAATTTTCTCACTCAGACTTTCCTTAGTTTCTTTAGGTAGGGAAATCCCACCTTAGTTTAGGGCAAGTTACGCCTTAACCATCCTGACATTTAAATTTTTAAACCATGTGAGTAACACCCCCGCCTTTTCCCTACCCTTGGGTTCGCCTATCGTTTCTTTTGATCGCGCGCCCAGCAAGGTCCACTCCGGGGGCACGCTACCTCCAGACCCAAACGCTTGTTCTAGCGCCTGGGCGATTTCCAACCAAAATGGGACTATTTTTGCAGTGTCGCTCATTGCCCAGAGATGGAAAAGTCCAAACGTACCGACGTTCCAGGACTGGTTGCGCAAAGTGTGGGAGTTGGTTGCAATGGAGTGGGCCACGTACGCTATGAACAATGCTATACAGAACTTTGCGGGTGAATGGGGCGAGGTTCTCTCCTTTCTAAAAGACGATTTTAGGATCGGATGGTGCCTGCAACGCCTTGGGCTTCTCAAACTGGAATGACCCCAAAGAGACACTACGAGTTGGCAGGAAACAACGGAAGAGTCAAGGCAGCACCAAGCAAGGGTGGGGGCGAATTTTGGGGATTGTTATGTTGGTTGAATAAATTCAATGAAAAGAGTAAAAAAAATGTATAAACCATTTGTATATGCACTCTGAATCTGTTGTCTGTGTCTTGCTTCATGATGCCCTCACACATGCCACAGAAAGAAAGTATATCCAGATTGGCTATACCAAGAGAGGATAGTGGAGCACACAATCACACGTATGTTTGCTTTTAACCTTGATGCAAAGTACAAAAATGTCATGCCACACAAATAATATCTGGGTAGGAAGGAGCCACCAATGTAAGCAAGTCTAGCGATGTAGTACCATTTTACTGTTGGTATATCCTTGATGCTAAGTAAAATATAACAAATGCCATGCCTCAGTAAGAAACTTAATGCACACTGACACCATACACCAAGCTAGCCATTTAATAACACTTACCTTTGCTTTCCAATTGATGCCCAGTAATGGCATACCACCTTAAAATATATGCATATTGACAGTACTCGTGCCTGTCTGCATATACTTAATGTGCCATGACACTTTTTACTTGGCGTCAAGGGTGTAAAGCCATCATACGTGTTATTACTTGGCTAGTATGGCCTACATTCAATGTAGGCCAGAGTAGCCAGGTAATGACCCTTATGTTTTTGCTTTACCCTTAATATAGAGTACAGTGTGTTAGGGGTAAAGCAAATGATAAGTGACGTTTTGTCACGTGGTTAGAATGACATACATTCAATGAATATCAGTCTAGCCATGTTATACCCTTCACTTATCACATTTTGCTTTACCCTTGATGCCTGGTACTGTGCATCAAGGATAAAGCAACAAAAACAATGCCATAATGTCCCCACCCCTCAATTTAGGGACCCCGCTGGGCAGGGTCGCTAAGTTTAGGGGTGGGGGCTGACATTCACAACACTTCCATCAGAGCAGTCATACATAATTCATACAACTCCTTGCATGAACGCATTCCTATAGACAAATACGCCAACATCTTTTTTAAAAAAAAACTTTCTTTATTGGTTTTCAACAAATTAACAAACCATAAACTTTATCGTATGCTGCGTATGTAACACACATCCACAATTTCGCCCTTCCCACCTCCACCCCCCAAGACCACGGTCAACTAGCAGTCCTAATCAAGCCGGTTTAATGGCCAGGGCTGACCTATCCGCAAATACGCCAACATATATACATACTTACATACATGCATACATACAGATTACACTAAAAACACACTTACTGCAATGCACCCTCCATACATGCCCGTGCAGCAATGGGAAGGGCCGGATGGCCCACTAGGACATTGACACGCTGCCTGACAGGAGAGGTACCCTCTCCTGTCAGTCAGCATGTTCACACTACGGAGAGCCACAACTTGAACACGTTGACTAACTGGAGAGGACTCCTCTCCTGTCAGGCAGCGCGTCTATGGTAGTATTTTGTATTTGGTGGTATTTTGTATACTGGTAGCGCAAACTAATGAGTCGGTGGGCCCAGTCTCCCATTATTGTAAGCTAAGTTTGTTAGGGAGCCCACAATGAAAAGAAAATGTGCAGGGAGGGATGCACACTTGCTAAGAGATAGGCAGCGCAGTGCCCCATGAACATAAAGCACATGCGGATTGTGCTGTCTGCCACTGAGGTGATCTGGCGGGAGAGGCACCCCCCACCCATAGTGGTGGGCTACTACTGACTAGTCCTTTCCCGTCATCTGTACAGCTAGGTTGGCAGTCACTCAGCCAAGAAGGCACTATATTGGCATTTGCTTTAGTGTCCTCAAAGATCTTGCTCTTTGGTTTCTTATATTTCGCTAGTGCATCATTTTCCAGTTGCAGAAAAGTTTTTCTTTTTACCAAGGGGGCTCATGTCATTTTTTGGACTACACCAATCCTCTTGACTCCTAGCCTAGCTAGAAGTGAAAGGTCGTAGTGCAATCCTATCCTGGCCAAAAGTAAAAAGTGGGAGAAAGGTCTTCTCTGTGCTATGCCCGATATTCTGGTAAGAGGTGTTTAAGCCCTAAAAGGTGAAACGGGGAGAAAGTGAATAGTATACCTCCATCTCGTCTGTATTGATGGTGTCGGTTGTAGGCAAGATATACTTGTCATATCTCACTCAGGAGCACACGCTTCCAATCCTTAGAGTTAATACCAAACCAAAAGGCATGTCCAAAAACAGTTCTATAAACATTTCTTTACTCCCAGAAAAATTTAAACAAGAACATGTCACTCGATTAACAAAAACAGACTGGCACTGTGAAAATGTGGCCAAACATGAATTAAAAGGATACACTAATGGGTACTTTTTAAATGTTATTGGCAAAGTAGGGAGAGCGGTGCAAGCCACTCTGAGCAAGAAAAAAAGATCATGGGGTATTGATACATAGGAATATAAAGCAAAGTGAAGCAGGCCCACACAGTTTACTACCAGACCTCTCAAGTTTCCCAAGGCCGTCCAGTCCTCGTTTTTTCCCTTTGGATTTTGGACCGTGTAGCTTTTTATTTCCGATTTGAAATTTAGGAAAACTACAATCCTCAGAATTCAGAGCAATAACAGGACTGGATGCCCTTCTCGCGCATGGCCACGGGAAACTTGGGTGACTCCTCCAGCAATTGACTAATTTCCAATAATTCACGTCAGACTTTTGTCGAATGCACCTCAACATTGCTTCCCCTTCCTGCTGATGCATGTGAAGGTGAGTGACTTAACTTTATATTTATACTTCTGTTTTTCTTTCCAAATCAGTTCCTTCCTAATTTAGCCTGGTTACGTTTATTTAGTCTCCTAATATTTGATATGAATTCTCGCTTTATATCCTGAAGATCTTGGTTAAATCGCCAGGGTCTCGAGGCTTCTGTATGTAGGGAAAGAAGCGCACTGTGCAAAGTCGTGGCAGGATTCACAGCTCTGGTCCAGCGGGTGAATTTAAACACACATTAAAATGCGCCCACACTCGCTTCCCTTTTTTTCTACTCCACCCCTTTTGCCCCATGCATGGCCTACACCACCGCCTTCGCCCAGGACAGCCCCATCTTATCCGGCGGTGTGAACATCTCGTCTGTGGTCCTTCCCGTTCATGATAGAAATTGTATTTTTTTTGGTCCTATTTTTAGTGTAAGGTTTGCCTGCTTGTACAATTTGTTTTTTCTGTTTGATGCACGGTTGTTCGTCTGTGCTAATTCTGGGACTAGAAAACCTGTTTCCTTCCAAAGGGCAAAAGGGATGCGTTTTAAGCTCTTGCAGGAGAATACCACTTAAGTGGCCCACCCTTGCAGGGTCTCAGACATTTGACTCCTTGTTCACGATTAAGGTAATTGAAGGAATTCTGGAACCTGCTAATTTCGAGTGAATGCTGGTTTACTTGAAGCAGTTGAAGTTGGATGAATGACGTTTCTTAGTTTGTGATATCCTGAGCCGCGTTCCCGATTCCCAAACGAGGTCTGAAGACCTTCTGTGTCCTCCAGCACGCACTCCAGCCGATGATGGCAGTCCAAAGACCATCACCAAGGTGAAAAGCACTCGCTCTCCACTCTGAACTAAATCCATGTTTCACAAGTAAGGGGAGAGTGAGTGGGGTGGGGGCCAGGGGAGTTGCTAGGTCTGGAAAAGACCCGGGGCTACGCTGTTGTCGGAACAGTTGGGTCAGGGGGCTAGCTAGCCTTTTAGCTGTAGCTCCTGAGATTCTATCCAGGGCTACAACCAAAAGATCAGGGGCTATAGCCCCCCTTAACCCCTCCCCCAGCAACGCCCCTGGTGGGGGCTCTCTTGATGCAACTTCTGCATAAACACCAACACTGTGTTTACGAGACCGTGCCATTCACATTGCTTTGACTTTACTGTTTGTAATCATTAATTGTTGCACTTATTAGGCATTCATTATGAATATAGTAGTAATGATTACAGCTGGAATCTGCTTCCTCAGCACATTTGGAGTAATTACATGCATTCACTTTGCTTTCAAAGAAATTATCCGTTTGTCTTTAAAGAAATAGGTCCCCAGCAACACGCAAGCTTTCTGAAGTGATGCAAATTAGCAAGGGAAGAAAATAACTCGTTGCGTTTATTTTTGCATTTTCTTCTTAGGGATTGGATTTTGCTGAGTTTACGGGTCACATGTTCATCGGCATCTGCCTTGTTCTTCTGGTCTCCATTCCCTTTCTACGCCTCCTGTATTGGAACAAAAAACTGTACAACAAGGAACCCATTGAAATTGTTGGTGAGTAAAAGAACACCTGATGTCCACTGTAGTGGGAAAGACCCTGACACCAGGCATGATGACATGGAAGCTGCGCAAAACTACTGCACAGACCGCAGGGTTATTGCTAATGATCTCTGGTTTCTCCATGCTTGCCCATGACTCCAATGTAAGAGGGGCAGCTTGCGTAAACTCTAGTTATTAAATCAGGGTTGGGTGAAACTTGTCTGCAACACGCCAGGCCCCTGTTTTGGGCTCTGAGGAACAGCAGGCTTGTTGCTGTTTAATATATAGGACAATCCGTTTACTCATTCATTCTTTAATTCACTGTGCAATCAGAATTTTAGAACAGGTTCAATCTGAATCTTGTATTGTTTTAATGTAGTGCTTAATTCTAACGCTAAATCTGTTCATACCACCTATCCGTTTTTGCCAGCTATTGGAACAGACTCATGAAGTTAAGTGATCTGGCAAGAATTGCACGTTTTAGGTTAAATGGGTAAAGATTAAGGTTTGTCTTTTTATATTTTACTCTGTAAGGAGGCTAAAGTCAAAATGCAACCTCTTTTTCTTCTGCCTAAGTCAATTAACCTTTGCTTTTCTGAACATTTCCTCAAACCCCGTAAAAATCGTTCGGGGAGACTAGAGTAGGGATCCTGGTATATGAAACCTATTGGAAAACAAAGAGAAACTACTATGTAAGACCTCGGGGAAAATATTATTTAATAAGACCTCAAGAGGAGACCTAGAGACCCCTTCTACAGAAAATTAAATCCTAGAAACCCATCCTTATTATTCATAGGGACAAATAGGGGACGAGCAAGCGAGAGAGGAGATACAAAACTCAAATGGGAGGATACTAGGAGACCCCTATATGGACAAGGAGGAACAAGAACTAGAGAACCATCATGACCCAGAATTGTTTTGTAGCCCCCTGAATAAGGATAGTAAAGGAAAAGGATCTATATCCAATACATCTTTGGAGGGCTTGGAAAACTGTCCATTAGAACAATGCTTATATTGTGGAGAGTGGGGGCACATTTTGGAGATTTGCCCTGAAAATATAGAGGAGGAGTTGATGGCAGCTCAAGAAAGGGAAAGGAAGATGGAGAAAGAGAAGTAAGAGAACTCTTGAAACCTTCTCCTCCGCAAGTCTTGATTAACCAAGAAAGGGTTGAAGGTTTCAGCAGTAACAGTCCCAGTTATGTGCCGGAGTGCTTAGACCAGCAGCCTGGGTGCTCCACAATGGAAACTTCAGGTGAAACACTGCAGTCCACCCAGCATAGGGGAAGGGTATGTGAGAACCCTGAGGGTATTTTCCAAAGTAGGCCTAGAGAATCCCTTATTCAGGTGGCCAGGGATGGGCTGACTCTCTCAGATCCTAACCCTAAGAGAGAAGCGAGGGAGGATCACCTGGGTAGGGGAGCCGGGGGTTATACTCTGGGTCAGGGGGAGGGGAATACCGGAGGTGAAGCTCAGTATTATACCAGGGGCGAAGGCCTTTGCAGGTTGTTATATTTCTACCACTGTTCCACCCAAAGAATCTCCCTTACATGTATCCAACGACCTTTCTACATCTGGTACCTCCTCTAGAAACCCAAATTCTGCTGCTTTTGGAAACCACATCTCCCAGAATCCCTGTTTTCCTGTTGTCTACCCAAATGCTCCCAATCATTCTTCTCCACGTCCCTTTTATTATTTCCCGAACTCCCAGTCTGCCTTGACAAAACACTACCTTTCCCACAATCCCCTCTGTTCATTTCACGCAAAAAATCCCAATTATTCTCATTTGCTTCACCAACCCAACAAACCTCACACTTCTGAGTTTACCAAAACCCCTAATACGAGGGGTATAATTCCATGAAACACCTTTTCCCCATCCTACCCTGTAGGACATTTAGAAGCCCCCATTTTTCTGACACAAACACTTTCTTACACCATAACAGACAACGGACTAACACCGGAGCAATTTACCTGACATGTCCCAATACCTTCTATAACCACAAAAGTGATGAGTGGAATGTTTTGAATGTATCTGTACCACTGGCATTGCTCTGGGCAACCTTCCACACCACAGATTTTTAGCCCATTTGCGCTATTGCAAAAGGGGTCTAGCCTTATGCAAATCAGTCAGGTACTGCCACTGGTCTCGTGCAGAAGGGATGTGACTTAGCAGTTCGGTCTGGACTGCCCCTTTTGGGGTGGGACCACGACTTATTTGCATATGGTCTTTTCCCTTCTGTAATGGCTTGGCAGGCAAAGAACAATAGTCTCGATGGTTGCTCAGAGCAATGCCAGTGGTTAGGATTGATTCTAAACCTTCCAGCCATCACCTCTTGTGTTTGGCGCTTTACCTTCCCACAGGGATAAAAGACAGAGTATGAGAGCACACTACG
The DNA here is from genome assembly GCF_040938575.1 of Ambystoma mexicanum. Lineage (NCBI taxonomy): Eukaryota > Metazoa > Chordata > Amphibia > Caudata > Ambystomatidae > Ambystoma > Ambystoma mexicanum. The sequence goes on along the minus strand of NC_090939.1, from coordinate 596,654,681 downwards.
AGAGCAAGGCCGAAATGCACAAGAACACAGCTATATCAAACCGGCAATTCAAAATAAGAGAAAGGCGGCAAGACCTGGAAGGGCGACAATGGGGGAACTGCCCTTGCCCTTTTGATCTCAGACCCGCAAAGCCGCAGAGAGGGAAATTATAAGACCGGGAGTAACAGGTTGCCTGTGGAGTAACAGATGCAAACGGTGCACGTGGTCCTCCCGCATTGATAGCACAGGCAGGGAGGCATGCTGGCTACAGTGATACCATCCTTGACTCCAGAGTCAAAACAAGCCAATGGGTTCAACACAGTCAGTGATGATTCAGAGGAAGCTGATAGAAAACCATGTGTTGGGCCCATGGTTGCAAGTGGCAACATTAGATGAACGCAGGAAAGTGGAACAAAGAAGTTGTGTGTTGGAACTTTTGTGAAAGCCCAGTGAAGGGCCAGCAGTAGAGTGGTCAGGCGCCGCAGTAGTGCTCATTCGAAGGACTCTCGCTGGTCCATTTTGTGTTGAAAACTACAAGTACCAGAAGGCCCTAGGTAAGGGTGACATGAGATGTCAGAGTGGTTCTACAAAGCTCACATCAAATCCTTTGTACAATCGAAAGTCTCTGATCCATGGCTGAGAGAAAGCTAGGGGAAGCGAACCCCACTTTCTGATAAGATTTTGAACTGTGAAATAAGGCAAGTGTGAACCCGATGGAGTGATGCCGAAAGAAAGCTAGGAGAAGGGAACCCACGCTTTCTGGTGAAATTTCACAAATCATGAACTGTGTGAAAGATGGCTATGTGAACCAGATGGAGGGATGCCAAGGGGAAAGCTACTGATAGTGAATCCCACATTGAGATAAAGCAGAGTAAATTGTAATTTTTGGCAAACGTGAGCCCGGATGAGGGATGCTTGCGAGTTGGGGTGAAGAGTAATACACCCCGGGAACATTGTGTCAATGAAAGTGAACCCGTGGGTTGTCCACAGTGGTGTTTGTTTAAAAAGACATTAACTCCTACTCATACAGACTTCTGAATGTTATGAGCTGTATTTGACAGGTAATAGTGAACCCAACAGAGGGAGGCCCACTTTGCAAGGAGGATCCGAGCCCGGCGGTGGGGCATCCTAGGGGTGAAGAGCAATTGCCCAGGTGCAAGAACACAGAAGGAACTTGTGTTTGTTTGTTGTTTGGAACCAGCAGGCCTTCTAAGGCAAGAGACTTTGAGAAAAGAGACTTGGCCCCTGAAGGTTCTGGTATCGTTGAAGTGGAATTGTGAGCCTCGTGCTCGAGAGGCCCAGGGGTGTGCTCTGCTCTGGAGTCCCACCTTATCCTTTGCTAATAACATGTGGAAAAGAGACCCTGCCATATCATTTTTAGAACACTTCTTTCTTTTCCAGTGAACATTATCCCACACTCTTTTTGTAACTTAGTATAGGCCCTTTTTATATGACAAGAGGCTACTAGGACTGCCTTATTATTTTTTGATGTTAGTAGCTTGCTCCCATCTTATCTTTAGGTTTAGCTTGGGCGTTTTTCTCACCCATTATCAGGTTCAATCAACACCCGGAAACTGTGATCACTTGTGTCCGTCTTTACTGTTGCATGTGTATGAGCGCGATATAAATAAAATATCATATCATATCACCAAGAGTTCCTTACAAAACACACAACTGGACGAAGTTGCTTGCATGACTAAGAAATCTGTACAAGAGTGTTCCAACCATAAGACATGGTTTACACCTGACCTCTCAATCTTAAAGAAACTTAAAAGAAGTGGTACAAATAACTGGAAGTCCCTTGCACATCATATAAATCAAAAATCTTAGCTGCCAAGAAGAACTTCTTCAATGCAGAAATTGCTGGGGCAAAAAACAATTCGAAGAAACTCTTTGAGATTCTGAAACTCCTAGAAAAACCGACAGCTATAGCACACCCTGTTCACCCAACAAACGAAGATTGTGACAACATTCAGCTAGCATTTGCTAATAAAATGACTATAGCTTGTAACAAAATTCAGAAAGACTTGGCAAATAGCACAACCAATCAAGACCTGCCTGCGCCTATGCACAAGCAACATGAAGACTTACCTCACTTCATGTTCAGACATGTAACCAATTTGGAGATAAATTCCACCCTGTCCTCGATGCACCAGACCTCGTGCAGAGAAAACATCATCCCAGTAAAATTAATTCTGGACAACAGGGGGATTTTTGTGCCTTTTCTCTCTAGACTGGTAAATGCGTCTTTCAACTACAGTGAAATCCCAGAGACAATTAAAGCTGTTTCTGTTACTCCATTGCTGAAGAAGGCAGGCCTTGACCCAAAAGATGCAAAAGATGTTAGACCAATTACTAACAGTAACTTCCTGCTGAAGGTATTGGACAAAGTGGCCACTAACCAACTTCAAGCTCAATTTGAATCAGCCTCAATCTTCCACAGGAAACAATCGGCTTTCAGAGCAGATCATAGTACGGAGACCACATTCCTTTACCTGCAGACTAATTTGCTTGAGATGGTGGATGAAGGGAAAATCTGCCTCCTGGTCTTTCCCGACTTGTCTGCGGCTTGTGATTTGCTTGAACATGACTGGTTGATCCACACCCTCTCAGGCATAGGGAACTGTTCCCCACCAGTCTCTAGTTGGGTTAAATCTTTCCTGGTGGGCAGACTATCATCCGTCTGCTGGGAAGGTGCCTCCTCTAAACCTGCCCCCATCTCCTGCAGAGTCCCCCAAGGTGTTTGTATTTCACCCACACTTTTTAATCTATACATCAGACCACTCTACCACCTGTTAGAGACTTACGGGGTCTTTTTTACGAATTACGCTGATGACACTCTGCTGATTTTGGAAATCACTGGAGATGAAAAGGACACCAAGACTCTGAATGCCATCTATGAACTCATCGAACAGTGGATGGCAGAAAATTGACTGTGTGAATGTAGCAAAAACGGAACTCCTACTGTTTGGCAGCCCTGGGGCTAGAGCTAAGTTGGGGAAAGAATACTTGCATTTAAGTATCGAGGAGTGTCCTATAGCAATAGCAGAAAAAGTTAAGACTCCTAAACTCGACACTCGGTTCTGAGACCAAGACCAGTTAAATCTCTAAAAATTGCAATCACTACCCAAGACTTCTCAGAAAGAGTAAGCCCTTTATTTCAGAATATTAAGCCCTTTATTTCAGAAGACAACTGTGCCTCAATCGGTCGGGCCATCATTCTCTCCTGCCTCAACTTCTGTAACTCACTGCTGATGGGGGCCAGTAAAAAGTGTCTGCATCGGCTCAAAATCATCCAAAATGATGCAGTTCGTATCATCAAGGGCATCCCCAAAGAGGATCACGTTTCATCTGGGAGAAAATCACTACACTGGCTCCTTATTTCGGCCCGTATTCACTTTAAAGGAGCAACATTAGTGCGCAATTTTTTATACGGAAAGGCACCAGTGTACCTGAAGAGCCTCATCACTCAATACCTACCCACTTGCGTGCTCGTTCAGCAGATTCAAGAACAATTAACAAAGACAGATTCATAGGGTGTGTGGTCTAGGGAAGGCCTTCCCCAACCAAGCTGCACTGACATGGAACTCTCTCCCTAGCACACTCAGGTTGAACCGCATCGTGAAAACCTTTAGGTCCTCGCTAAAAACTATTCTCTTTAACTAAGTTGCTGGTTCATAGTCAGGGATGACACAGCCTCTTGATATATACTGATATTAATAAGTCCTGTTCTTTTCTATTGTGTTTGCGGGTTTACGGTGCGGTACAAATAAATAAAATAAGCATGTGGATGGGCATCTTGGAATTAGGTGGCAGTCCCCAGGGTCCCTCATGGCTCTGCACCAGCTGCCGTGCTGCTTCTTCGATTCTGCCTGGATATTCTGCAGTCCACCCCCTCTTCTCTGCTTATTCCGAACTCCTCCTCATTGCAATAACGTTATTGGAAAATGTTTACTTTCCTAGTGATTCATTTTACAACGAAATATCCCCCCATCACGAAAATACCCACCTCCCCGCCAAATTTGCTCTAAGTAATCACAGACTGTTTTTTGACTGAATATTCAGTTTTATTTAGAATAATAAAGTAAGAAATGAAATACAGGCAGCCTGTGTATAGAAAGGGAAGTACAGCCTACTTGCTGTTGTCTCGCTAATGTTTGTAATTTAATTCACACATATATTCCCTAATGTAAATGACTATTCTAAAATGGGATCTTCTAATATCTATGGTTACTCAAAACTGAATACTTCAGTCTCAATTTTAAATAAAACAACTCAGAAAAACAGCTCAATAATATAGGGAAATTAATTCTGCTGTGTGCCTATCAAATTGTACCATCAACATATGATGGCTAATAAGAAAAGGTAAAAAGTGACACGTTGTGTTGCAAGCATATGGTGATATGAGCAAACAGTTTTTACATCAGGACAATGGGCAATGCTTTTGGAAATTACTCATTGTTTCCTGTTGAAATATAGGGAAATTACAAGTTAGAAGCTTTTATTGGAGCACAAAAACATCTTGATGTGATGGTGTCATACAAGCATGAGATTATAAATTGAACTGGAAGAGGAATCAACACATTATTTTAATTGTCATTAGAAGTGAATTTAAGGCTGAATCCTATTTCTGGACATTGGTTTTTGTGCAAATTGACGGTTATTTAAGGACTAACAGGAGAAACCAACCCCTCATTTCCTATTCCACTTTAATGAGTAGAAAAGATTCTGTTTTTCAATGTAAACTATAGTATTTACAGGTAAAGAAGTTTGTCCTTGCAGATCTGTGTGGTGTCTTTTACACAGCCCTTGTAAACCCACATCTAATTTGTCTGTGTGACTACCATGGGAATAATTAGTTGGCAGACAAATTTGCCCTGCACAATTATAGATTCTAAAGCAGTCTATTTTACATATACTTCCCAATTCTACCTTCAGTGATTTAGCTTGTAAAGCGGTTTGTCTAAAATACGCTGTTTTTCCAATTGGGATTTAATTAATTCAGTTACTGTGTTTTAATGGTGGGAATTTTCACCTCGGCTATTTTAACCATGTTGTTTTCACCCCGGCCATTTTTGGTGATTTGAAAAAAATAAAAGGGTAGTGTGGGGTGGGGATTAGATGGGGGTGTGGGGCTAGGCAGAGCCACCCCACCCCCATTCAAACCTTTCTTAAAAAAAGAATCACCCAAAACTGCCGGGGTGAAAACACCACGGTTAAAATAGCTGCAATATAAACATGTGGAACCAATTAATTCCCAGGGGCATTTTGTCTTAATGTACTTTCTTCTGATTTGGCTTTCAAAGGTCCAGGACAGGTTGAAACATCCAGCATCACCAGCAAATTAGCTCTTCCATTGTCGTTCCACCTGCTCCCAAAATCCCTCTGTTAATCTGGTTGTGTTTTTGGAAATGCCTCTGCATTCAGCCCCATCTGGGAAAGGCCTCAAGGCGCTTGTCCACCAGTTACATCCAGTTGAAGTGCCAATCAGCTTTTCTCTTGTGTATGAGCTGAAAATACTCCTCAAATTCCAGCCTTGCTGCACCATTTGATGCAGCAATTTTGGATTGAGAAGAGTCTGTGATAGGTTCCCTTCACTTAATCACACCCACCAACTACGACACTCTGCTTCCATTGGCCCATTGCATTCTGTGTCAGAAGGGGGATTTTAGCTAAAAGGTAGCCCTACTCTTAAGAGTGTGAAACCAAAATTGGACTGGAATATCCATTTCCTTGTAGAGTACTAAAAAAAAGGTTTCATTGTTTATTATATTTCCCCTTCACATGATTTCGTAAATAGACATTCCTGGGTACAAGCTAATTTTGTTTTTCAGTAAAACATTTAATCTTATAATTTCATGCTATTTCAATGTAAAGCCATTTTAAATCCAAATTATTTAATGAAGAGCATTACATTCAATCAGATATTTTACATCATGAACTATGGCAGTGTTCTACTGGGCATTGTCACGCTTTCACAGGCTCGCCTATCCTTCCCTCCAGGCTTGTAGATGGGCATTGGGTGTCCAGTGTTCTGGCTTAGATATAAAACTGCATTCTTAGCTTTCAACCTGGCATTGCCTCTCACCCTACTCTCCCACAGGATTATGTCCAGATGGAACACCTCTCCAAACATGAGTTGCAGAATCTCTGCGCCAATTGTTATTATCCTCTGGTTTATTGTTATTTTCTCGTTGTACAGTTGACATAGGGGGAGGCATGACTGGTGAATAACTTGAGGGGGTAGTGTTCACCCACCTGCCCCCTTTTCCCTCATATCTGGGGATAACTGTGGGCAGCGTTTTGGCTGCTGGCTCACACTTCAATCGACCCCCACAGTGACATCTACTGCTAATAGCTCCTCTGTTTCACCACAATTTGTATGAGATTTCTTAATCTCTGATGTAACAGAGCACTAACCAAGACCGGGAAGGGGGACACAAAGATTTTATAGTCAAGATAGGTATGGGAATAAAGCATACCGCAATGATTTTTCTTTCTTTCTTTCTTTTCTTTGAAATCATTGCATGCTAGTCTCACATCTCAGGAGGGTTTATTGGGTGCAAGTCTTGTACGTTACAGAAATTCACATTCACTGTGTGTGTGTCTCTTGCTAATTGTGACTCTTGCACCTCTGAGAAGTCTCACAAATTCTTTGTGACTCTTCCCCTAGAAGTACTTTTTTATAATTTTGCAGAGTCATGCTGAGAACAGTGGGTGAACAGCTCACATGCACTGCTACATACAGTTGGCTACAGAATGTACTGTTGGCATTGTTCATTTTGAGAGCGATATTAATTTAAAATTCTGCATGTTTAATTCATAAAGTTCTGTGGCCTTGTGGCCTCTTAAATGTTTAATATTACATTAAAATGTGTTCTTGGTTTGTAACCAATTTTATAATTCGTTTATAGTGGTATAGAATACAAGAATCTGAAAAGATCCTGGACTAGAGATACGAGATATCGAAACTGAAAGAAATGCAGCCACTTGTGATTTCTCTCTTTGAAACTAATTCTGGCTAAACCAATTATTGGGAGGGTGGGGGATGGGAATGCGAAGGTTGAGAAAATCCACACCAAAGCAGATCATTGTATGGATTTATGCAAAAAGAATGAAGGGGAATACCCCCTTTAATATTTCTCAATCTCCGGAAAGAAAAATTGTCTGAAATTGTGACGTGATACTAGATGAGCATAATACATGACTGAAATACGGGGGATTTGCTGGCACATTCGACATTCAATGGAGCTAAAGCGCATGAGTCAGAGTTTCTAGTTGGGGTACATGATTGTTCAAATGTGGTTGATGATCTGTGTTTCATAAACTATACTTATCTCATTGGTTTTAGTCTGACTCTTGTTGGTCTTCCTTTTTTCTTTTTCAGCTTTTAATTTGGAGGGTTCCCACATTTCCCCTCCCCCCCTATGACACGGCCCCTCCCATCCCCCCACACACACCTACCTACCTACCTACCTATTTTGGTCATGTGACGAAAAAGAGTCGAGGTAAGTGGAGTTGACCTTATGGATATCCTGGATAAAGGGCCTTCTACTGAGAGGGCAATGCCCTTTAATGCAGCCATTGCTTACCATCCCCCACCTTGTGGCAGAGACCATGCACCACACCCCTGGTGAACTCTAACTTCACTAAGAAGTACAGGCCTGCAAGGGAGACCCACCTTATCTCTTCACCCATCCAACACTGGAGGGGTTAGTAGTACAGGTGGCCACAGTCAGTACCAGGGGAGGAAGGATAGCTCAGGGGCAACGTATTTGTCTTGGAAGCAAGACAGCGCAGCGCAACCCAGGTTTGAATCCCAATACAGTGCTTATAAACCACTTGCTGGTATTAAGCGCCTTATAAATGAACAATAAAATATAAATATATACCAGATTGGCCATGTCCACGTCCATTCTCCTGACCGATGGGGAGGGGAAAAAGTGGACGCTTTAGCCAAGAAGATATCTGACAGCATGGTCCTGAAAGCGATTTACGCCTCTTGTTGGTTTGCCAAGTATGCATTTGGTTTGTGGACTATTAGTGAGGATGCCCAGCATATTCCCAAAGGGGAGATGCAAGAGAGCTTTCAGAGACTGGTAGATGATGGCAGGGAGCTGGTCAGGCAGTCATTGAAGACCGGCCTGGACTTCGCAGACTGCATCCGCAGATCCAGGAGATCAGCAACTTTTTTAAGGCGTGGCGGGCTTACCTGCATACATCTGTGTTCTCACCAAATGTTCAGAGTAAGCTACTAGATATTGCCTTTGATGGCGACAACCTCTTCGGCCCCAAGGCCGACGACTACTTAGAGAAATTCAAGGAGTCGAAGCTGGCCGCTAAGCCTAGCTGTCCAACAGCAGGCAGAACCTGCCTTTAACTATGCCTCTAGGGGTGGAGGCTACCGATGGTATGTCCCTCTTGGCAGGAAGGCTCAGCTCCCACAACCCAGGCTGCAGCCATAGGCATTTCCTGTGCTACGGAAGAAGCAGGGGTGCTTCCAGGGGCCAGCAGATGGCAGTAGCAGTGGCAGGGGCAGCTCCATCCTCGAAGCCGCTTTGATTTCTCCCCCCACGTTTCCCTGGTTGGAGGGCGGATAGACTAGCATTGGGCCCAATGGCAGGAGATTACCTCTGATGCCTGGGCTCTTCAGCTCGTTCAGTGGGGTTACTGTCTGCCTTCTTAAAAAGGCCATCGACAGGCCACTACCTCCTCCTCAACAACTGGAACAGGAGATCCAGGAAGAATTGCAAGCCCTGCTTTTGAAGGGTTCCATGGAAGAGGTACCTCCTGAGCAAAGAGGATTGTGCTGGTTTTCCTGGTACCAAAGAAAGGGGGAGGACTCTCCCATCTTTGACCTCAGGGCCTTAAAGTTTCCGAGGAAGGACAAGTTCAAGATGGTGACGTTGAGAGAAATTCTTCACGCTCTCAGGTTTCAGAACTGGCTGGTGTAGATAGATCTCCAGGATGCATATTTCCACGTGTCAATCCACCAGAAACATAGGAAATTCCTGAGATTACTCGTAGGGAACAGCCCTAGCAGTTCAAGGTGCTCCCCTCATGGCGGTTGTCGCGGCTCACCTCTGGACATCCGGCATCCTTGTGTTCCCTTACCTGGATGATTGGCTGATCCGAGGGAAGTCGACAGAGCATGTCTGGTCTCCTCTCGAGTGCACCTGTTCACTACTCCACAGGCTGGGCTTCTCCGTGAACTTGCAGAAGTCCCACATGACACCAACACAGACTCTCCAGTTCATCAGAGCAGTGTTGGACACTCTGGTGGTAAGAATCCCGCCCTCCCCCCGAGGAGAAGTCACCAGTGTCAGGCAGAGGAGAGGGTACAACTGTTCCAGTGCCACAACACCTTACCAGTGGCCTACTTCCTCCACTTCATAGGTCTCATGGTCGCCTGCAAATTTCTGGTGCCAGAGGCCAGACTGCGTATGCAGTCTCTGCAATGGCTCCTGCGGGGTCAGTAGTGCCATTTATTTCGGCACTTTATGGGACGTCCTCAAAGTGTCCAGGTTGATGACCTACAATCTCTCTTGGCTGGCCAGCAGCAACCACATGTTGGCGGGGAAACTCTCTGGCCTCTGTGGCCCCAGGCCAGGGTGGTATGGATGCACCCTTGAAGGTTTGGGGGCGCTCACTGTGAGGATTTGCAAGGGGGGCGGCATTTGGCCAGCGATGAAGGCCTGATGGCACATCAACAGCATGGAGCTGCGAACCCTCAAGTTGGCCCTGGAGGCATTTGCACCCTCTCTGAAAGGGAAACACGTCCTGATTATGGCAGACAATACGGTAGCCATGCACTACCTGAACAAGGAAGGTGGTGTGCACCCCCTCCCCCTTTGCAGAGAGCTTATGCAGCTGTTGTTCTGGCTTTTGGAAAATAGGATCTCGGTCTCAGCAGTACATCTGGCAGGGGCAGAGAACGATTTTGGCAGATGCTCTGAGCAGGCAGAAAACAGTCTTGCACGAGTGGGAAGTGTGCCAGGAAGTTCTAGAGGAGGTCTTCTCTCTCTGGCATACCCCAGCAGTGGATCTGTTTGCCACAGAGTCCAACAGGAAGTTCAGACAGTTTTGCTCGAGGGGATTCCCAGCACAGGGCGCACTGGGGGATGCATTTCTGATGGAGTGGACCTTCACTCTCCACTATGCCTTCCCTCTGATTCCCATCATTCCTTGGGTTCTCAGGAGGTTGAGGGGGTTTCTAGCAACCCTGATCTTGATGGCCACGTGTTGGGCAAGGAGGACATGGTACTCTTGAGTTTCTGGACTTGGCCATCTGCCCACCTCTCTGGTTGCCCCATCGGCTGGCTCTCCTATCTCAGTTGGAAGGTTGGATGCTCCACCTGAACCTGGAATCCCACCACCTACTTGCGTGCGTCTTATCAGAGGATGAAATATGACTGGGACCTCTCGCAGGAGGTACTTGAGGAGGTGCTACTGGCTGCACGTAGACCGTGAACAAAATAGCTGTATGCACACAGGTGGAGGAGATTTGAGGCGTGGTGCATCGAATGCAAGATTGACCCCATCTCTTGCCCCACCACTACAGTGATGGAGTTCCTTCTATCACCAGCCTCATCAGGCCTTTAGGTCACTACAGTGAAAGTATACTTGGTGGCAATGTCTGTGTTCAAAAGGTCTCTGAATCAAGGGTCTTTCTTTACAATCCCAGTTATGGCCCAATTCCTGTAAGGCCTTGTGAATATGTTTCCGCCTGTTCCCTTTGTTGTTCCAGACTGGGATCTTACTTAATTTGGTTCTCACCTTCCTTATGCAGCTCCCTTTGAGCCTTTGCATTCATGTTCTATGCCTTTGCTCACCTTGAAGACCATGCTCTTCATGGCCATCACATCAGCCAGACGGATCAGTGAGCTGCAGACCTTACCATGCAAGCCACCTTTTCTTTGTTTTTTTGGGAGAAAGTTTCGCTATTTTATGCCTAATGTGGTATCCGAATTTCACCTGTCCCAGGCAATTGGCCATCCTGTCTTTTACCCGCCGCCACACCTCTTCAAGGAGGAGGAGCAGTTCCATAAGCAAGACCCAAAAGGACGCAGAGTTTCTACATTGCCAGAACAGTGGAGTTCAGGAAGGTGGGCCAGTTTGGCCTTCTCCACGGCTATCAAAGGTTTGGCTGTTTTCGAAGCAGACCATCTCACAGCCTTGCTGCTGAAGACCAATTGTTTTGATTGCCCTGTCGGTTAATGTTCTGGGCATATTCTCACTCAATTATGGCTCCTGGCAGTGCCCGAATATGGCTCTTATTACTGAAAACTTTGATGTCAAAGGTGACTGATAGTTCTGGAATTTATGGAGCGGCAGAGCTATGGAAGAACCACAGGGAGGGGGTGGAGAGGAAAGCTAGATGAAGGCAGGTTCGGCGTAAGAATGCAACTAACTGTTAGGCCTTAGAGTAGCATCTGGTATGGTTGCCGAGGGGAGATCACGTGCTACAAAATCCAAGGGATGAGGCATGGATGTGTGCTTACCTCTATTTCTGAGATAGATTAACAATCTAGAGCATTTCCTACAAGAGGTTAGAGTGGATATTGATATGGGAATGGGTGAGGATGCACACATGTCCTCTATGCAGATGACACTATACTTATAGTTTGCTACCTGATGGCTCTGCAGAAGTTAATCACACACGATATCCATTGTATGGAGAGCAAAAAGGTTACCTCAAATATCTCCAAATCTGCATTGATGTTGGTGAGTCATACAAAGAATCTTAAGAGTAATATCCTTTTACCACCAGATGGGTCAGAGCTGCTCACGGTAATGGCACAATTCAACAGTTCTGTATAAAGCTGATTGGGAAGACTCCTCACCATTTGTGGCCTGGAAAGTCTAGAAGACAAAGATTAGGGATATTGCAAGAACAGAGTGAATCTGGGGACACAGCACTCGTAAAGGGCTGGGGACAAGTGAACATGTAAGAAGGGTGCTAATTGTTGCTAAATCTGCTGCCTGTGATCTTGTATTCAGAAACTGGTATAATTTAATTAGGTGGGAAATATCAGTTTCACCGTTTGAAATTGTGAATTGCGGCATGGTCCAATCCTAACCTAATAACTAGTTTGATGTTTAGAGAATGTGAGCAGCCATAATGTGCAAAAAGTGCACTATGGATTTAATATTTGCAAAAATCAATTTGCTGGGCTGTTCCCATTTTGACTCTGAAAAGGCAGGATATCGGCTTGAAGGATAAACAAGCTTGTCTGAATCGCACATTGTAGAGATTATGCTTGTAGAATGTGTGGCACGTGAACCATTCTCCTTGTTTGTTTATGTGCGGAGTTTGGTTCGCGTGACACAGAGAGAGCCGTTGAAGGTTGGTGTTCGGTGGTCCGGCACGGCGGGCCCCGCTCTAATAAACTTAATGTTTATACTTGCAGCGTCTCCCCTTATTCCTCACATTGGTGACGAGGATTGAGGGGGCCCGCCGCGGAGGCTTCGTGGAGTACGCAGATGGGGTTCTGCAAAGGAGATCGGCCGGCACAGCTGCTGCGGCCGCGACGCCTCAAGAGCCCCTCCCACTCACAGGCCTCTCAGGCTCGGAAGGACGCGAGTGTGCGTAGCGACGGCGCAGCTGGAGCACGGCTCCCCAAGCTGCGTTGGGTGACAGCCATAGCCACGCTCCGTTGGTTGGCTCCTAGCACCAAATGGGTCCCGCTCACTCGCAGTGAAAGAGGGAGCAGCGGCGGTCACAGCTGCAAGAGAGGTGAGGAGGGGCAGAGGGAGCCAGTTACGGGAGGACGCACAGCGAGGGGGCGGTCCACACAAGTTCTACAAGTAATCAAGCCCCATCACTCTAACCACCCCTTGCCACAGCCCAACATAGGAAAACAAGCCCAATCGGCCCAAGAAAAAAATAAGGAACACATGTAAATGTCTAAGGGATGAGAAATTTAAGGGCATCTAACCAGGTGATGTCACGGCTAATCAGAGTGGATTGAGTCTCAGCAGCACGTCTAAGCAATTAATGCACTTATAAGATTACTAAGAAGTTAGAAGCTTCAAGCAAATTTCGCTGTTTAGGCCTGTGACAATCCCAGTTGATCATGGCTGCAGCCAGCATGGCCCCGCCCCCACCTTTCCTATCCAAGCCAGGAGTACCTCCCATAAAATTGGACAGATGGAAGAAGATTTTTGACACCTGCCTTGTGGCAATTGGGGGTGACAAATTCGCAGCGGGGAGAAAGGAAGCTATTCTTTTGCATAATCTGGGCGCTGAGGGTCGCAGTGTATATGATGGGTTTCCTTCAGCCCCCTTTGGAAGGTCAAGGAGAAATAGATCAATATACACTAGCTGAAAGAAAATTGGAGATTCATTTTGAGGCGAAAAAAAACATAACTTTTGAGAGGCACAAATTCTTTCAGAGAGTGCAAGACCCTCAGGAGCCAGTGGAAAACTTTGTGGCGGCTTTGAGATCTTTAAGTCACACATGTGAGTTTGGTGGTTTGACGGATTTTCTCATTCGGGATCAATTAGTACGCTGTACTAACAACATGAAGATACAGGAGAGGTTAACTAAAGATGTGTCCCTGGAAGTGGCCATAGAGACTGCCCGAGGAATGGAACAAACCCACAAGTATATGTCCACCATGAAGAATGATAAACCAGAGGGCGAGATGGCGGTGGTGAGGGGTTTCAAAAAAGTGAATTTGAATAAGGAAGTCAAATGATATAAATGTGGCAGCAATCGCCATATCTCTACGAGCACATTTTGTCCTGCGAGGAATGTCTTCTGCTTGAAATGTAAGAAAAAGGGACATTTCGCTAGAGTATGTAGGGAAACGGGACAGGTGCAATGCATAGGATCAGGGACAAGAATCTCTGAACAGGAAGAGAATGCGGAAATTGTTCAAGTAGCTCAAGTCAAACACGTATTGGAGATCTCAGAGGTGTTCAACAGGCAAAATGCTCCTACAGACGTCTTTTTGATGAATGGTAGAGTAGTGACTTTGAAAGTGGATAGTTGCTCTCCATGGACTCTAATTTCGAGGAAGACGTATGAAGTTTGCCTGCAAGGGAAGGTGGATGAGCTGAGAGAGCATACAATAGAGCCATATGCCTATGGCAATGTCAAGATCCATTTATTGTGAAAATTCCAGGCCGTAATTAAATATAAAGGTAGAAGTTGTGATTCGGAGGTATATGTGACACAGGAAGGTTTGTCACTGTTAGGCTGGGAAGAACAGCACAAACTGGGCATTAGGATACAGGCAAGTGCCGAGGAACCAGTTTCAGTTGCTGAAGTCCGGGACAAGTGGGAAGAAGAATTTCCTTTAGTATTTCAAGGTGACTTGGGGATGCTGAGAGGTTTTGAGCACAAGATTCACCTGAAGACGGGAGCAATTCCCAAAGTACACAAAGTGAGACCAATACCTCATGGCTTGAGGGAGAAACTTAAGGCTGAAATTGAGACTTTGTTACAGAAAGGAATTATTGAGGAAAGTGAGTTCTGAATGGCTGTCGCCGGTGGTGGTAGCAGCAAAGGCCAACGGGGATATAAGACTTTGTGTGGATATGAGAGACATTAACAGAAATATTCTGGTGGACAGACATCCTTTGCCGATAATAAGTGATAAGCTATCGACTCTCAGGGACGCAAAGGTGTTCTCTGTGATTGATCTTTCCCAAGCTTACCATCAGATTCCATTGAAGGAAGAGTGCCAGCATTTGACAGCGTTCATCACTCCTTTTGGTACCTTCAGATATCGCAGAATGCCTTTTGGTCTTGCTTCGGCAGCGGCCGTATTTCAAAGGGTGATGGACACGATTATGGAAGGAATGAAAAACATTGTGGTGTTTCAAGATGACATGCTTGTGTTTGCAAATTGTAAGTCAGAGCATGATGTGGTTCTGAGGAAAGTTTTGAGCAGGATGTCAGAGGCTGGTTTGACTGTGAGAAGAGATAAGTGCAAGATTGCGGTTGCAAGGGTAGAGTACCTGGGGCATGAAATTGATCAATCTGGTATAAAACAGAAGTGCCTAGTGAAGGCAGTAAAGGGAGCTCCCATTCCTACAGATAAAGATCAGGTGAGGTCCTTTTTAGGTCTTGCCCAATATTACCCCAGGTTTATAAAGGACTTTGCTATGGTGTCGGCTCCCATAAGAATGATACTTAAGAAGGGGGCAAAGTTTGAGTGGTTCGCGGAGTGTAATGCAGCTTTTGAGAACATTAAGGAGTGTATCAGTAAGGCACCTTCAATTGGAAGGTTTGACCCTATGGACAGAACGGTTTTGATTGTGGATGCCAGTTTATTTGGCTTGGGAGCAACGTTGGTGCAATTCGATAAGGGGAATAATGAGAGAATTATTGCTTTCGCGTCAAGAGCGCTGAAAGGGGCGGAATCCAGATATTCAGTCATTGAGAGGGAGACTCTTGCTATGTTCTGGGCTGTTTCGCATTTCAAGTTATATTTATGGGGGAGGCGTTTTGTGATTCGCTCCAATCATAAGCCATTAGTTCAGTTGTTTGAGAGTGGGAGATGGGCTTTGGGCTCCCCCAGGATAAGCAAGTGGGGTTTGGGCCTTCAGGGGTTTAACTTTGATCTGAGCTTTTTACCTGGAAAGAAAAATGTAGTGGCGGATTGCCTTTCTAGGATGCCTTTGGTTGACACAGAAAATGTTAAGGACGAGATGATAGAAGTGTCGGTGGTGGCTGAAGTCACTTTAGCAGTTGCTCAGGAGAAGTGGTTGCAGGCAGAAGGCTCTGATGAAGATCTTAAGCTAATTAAAGAGTGGACTGTGAAGGGTTGGCCACAAAAGAAAAATTTGGATAAGAGATTTGATATATGGTGGGAGGTCAAGGAGGAGTTGAATCTGCAGGGTGATGGACTAAGAAGAGGGAGTTGTATGGTTCCTCCTGAGTCCATCAGAGAAAGTCTTTTGGATGTGGCTCATGAGGGGCATCCAGGGGAAGGGGCGATGAAGAGGAAGCTCTGTCACAATTACTGGTGGCCACGCATTGACAAAATGGCTGAGCATTGGGTGAAGGAGTGTATGGAGTGTCAAATGAGCGACAAAACAAAGGTGATGAGGGAGGTTCCGTTAATTCCCAATCTGGTACCGGAACAACCGTGGTCTAAGATTGCGTGGACATCATGGGACCCATTATGGGTCTAGAAATTGGTTTGAAGTTTTTGTTTTTTCTTGTTGATTTTCATATGAAATGGATTGAATGGGAGGCAGTGAAGGAAGTTACTACCAAAGAACTCATAGAATTTCTCGAAGGTTTTCTTTAAGGAGGGGGTGCCCACTGAGATTGTCTCAGATAATGGGGTTCAGTTTGTCTCTTTGGCGATGAAGAGGTTTCTCAGTGGTTATGGCATTAGACATGTCAGAACTGCGTTGTATCACCCTAGGGCAAATGGCCTGGTGGAGAGAGTCAACCGTTTTTTGAAGGAGGGGTTGCAATTGGCTGAGGGTGAGGCAGCCATGGAGGGAGATGTTGAAGGTCATGACGTGGAATTATCTCACTACACCACATTCGGTGACTAGAGTTTCGCCTTTTGTTTCTCTAAAGGGAAGGGAACCAGGGACAAAATTGTGTCCTGGCTGGTTAGGAATGTCTGGAGAGGTTAAAGTTGATAGGGAACAGATAATGAAATGTATCAAGGAGAGCCAGGAGAGGAATAAAATTGGTTTTGATGCTTGTGAAAAAGTGAAGGATCAGGAGTGGAAAGTAGGAGAGATGGTGTATGTGAAGAATCCTAGATTGGTGAACAAATGTTGGGACAGCAAATTCATGGGTCCTAGGAGAATTTCTGCAGTCAGCAAGAGCGTGGTCATATTAGAAGGAGGGGAAGTCTGGTCAAAAGGGAGAATTGCTGAGGCTTATGCTATGAATAGCAGTGTGGTTGCAAGAAAGGGGTATGATAACGCTGGGATAAGGGGTAAAGAGGATGGAAGTGTTCAAAACAGTTCGGGTAGTTTTGAGAGGTCTAGGCTTAAACCAGTATGGATGAAGGACTATGTGTCGTAGGTGTTCAGAAATTTGATTAAGTTTTCATGGGTTAATTATCTTAGCATGCCACATGTGTAGGGGAATAGGTTATTCTATTTTTCCTTAGGCATGTGTGTTTTGACTTTAAAGATGTGCAGTTTGCTGATGTTCATTTTCTCTTTTCTTTATATGTATTTGGCGTTTAATTTCATTGTATTGTATGCATTAGTCTTATATTCTTGTTTTCCTTAAGCAGGAAGATATGTAGAGATTATGCTTGTAGAATGTGTGGCACATGAACCATTCTTCTTGTTTGTTTATGTGCGGAGTTTGGTTCGCGTGATGCAGAGAGAGCCGTTGAAGGTTGGTGTTCGGTGGTCCGGCACGGCGGGCCCCGCTCTAATAAACTTAACGTTTATACTTACAGCGTCTCCCCTTATTCCTCACACACATCAATCCTTTGTGTGGAAGCAATTTGACAATGAGAAATGTACATTTCTTCACACCTTACTTTCCATTTCAACCAAGATTTGGATGTGAACAATATTTGGAGAATGTAAAGAAATCCCAAACTAGGAAGATGGTAATGGTTGCTAGATTCGATCAGCTGTAGACAAAATCCCAGATGGCTACATAGTTTGAAACTAGCCGGCTTATCATTGTGATGCAACAACATTGGGTAATGGTGAGCATAGGATATTGTGCCCCCTTTTTAAGGAATTCAGGCAACCCATTTTAATTCTGCATTGAGATTTCATTTTAAGCATATGCATGCGGGTATGTATCTTCTAGGATCGAATGATCCAGAATCGGCTTGTAGCTGGAATTGTTCTTAAGCTGAATTTATACGATGAGTGCATTTTAGAGTATTAGAATGGGATAACATATATATATATTTTTAATTATGAAACCATTATTTATTATTAATGATCTTTGATGATATAGGGGAGTGATGGAAACAGGAAAAAAGGGACAGCACGGACGAAAGGTGGTCTGTTTGTACATGACCACGTGCTTGTGCACACACACTTTTCTTACAATTGGTTTCAGTTGAGGATGGGGGGGTGATGAGTGTGTCTCAGGAGCTCTTTCTTTTAGTTGGTGTAATTTTAAGACCATTGTGAAGTCAGTCACTGCAGGAATATACTTTAATTCACGGTCTAGGAGCGGTGAAGAGATAGCAAGGTAAATTATCAAAAGTTGGAGGTAGCACCATGTCGACGGTCTGGTGATGCGAAGTAGGGGCTAGGATTGAAGACGGTAAGTGTTAGACTAGTGGGAGGGCAGTAAATCAGATTGCGGCAGGACAGCTAGCTCATTGATAGATTAAATAAATGGAAATCCAGCGCAGTGACTTGCATGGAAGCCACATCACATGGAGGCAGTGTAGATGTGAAAGAGGGTTATCGTAGTGTGCAAATGGTACAGGTAGCAAAGTTGAGTACTTTGAAGAGGTGCAAAAACAGGGTGACTGTATAAGTCCCAGGAGGAGGTAGGAGCACAAATCTAGCATTGAATGACTGCAGTGTTTATCGGTATTAGATGAGTAACCAGTGAAGTGGAGGCCAATTTTACAAATGTTTGAGGCTGAGCCTTACAACCATAGCAGTGTAGACCAATAACTTGGTTCACTGTCGGATGGCCCCCAAGCTTTCAAAATGGGGGCATGTGGTGCAATCGGGGGAAGTGTAGGGAAAAGGAAACAGGGTATGTTAGGAGTGGTGTGGGTTGGGTTTAGAAGCTGGGAGCCACGCCACTTTTTTTTGCCCTTGTGAAACACCAGACAAAGCAGCAGCATCCAGTGGCATTTGGGACAGTTGCTCATGCAAACATGGTGTCTAGTCAAAGGAACGAATCAAAAGGGTCGACAGGACAAAGGATCAACACCAAAGGGTCGACAGGACAAAGGATCGAATTTTTTTTTTTAATTATATACATTTTTTTAGGTTTTCGTTTTGGAAAAGTGTTTTTTTAGCAAAAAAAGGGGGTTGGGCGGACCCCCTAAAAAAAAAAAAAAAAAAAGTTACAAAAAATACTAATTCGATCCTTTGACCTGTCGACCCTTTCACTGTCGATCCTTTGACTGGCAACCTGCAAACATTCCATGTCTTTCTGCCTTTTTATTCTCATGGTAAAAATACTGGCCATGGGTCTAACCAAATTACATCTGTGCGGGTGTGGGTTCCTGAGCTTGTTTTTTAGGCTAAACAAAATGATCCTGGTAACTGTCTCAATGTGAGCTTTACTAATAAAGCATCCCTTTCACAATGTTCCATGCAAATAGGTATAATGCATATATTATATTGACTAGGCCCGGTCTACTGGCAAACCAGCCACTGCCCTTTTATTTGGCAACATGGCAGCAACATGGCAGCTGTTGGTTTTGTGTATTGCTGTCTGTAGCTGTGTTCCCCTAAACTGACCCACCTCCAGAGGATCAATTTTTACTTTCAAGGATGGCTTGACACCTTCCTAGTTAAACCGGCTCTCACCATGAAGCTGGGTGAGATGTATGCTTGGTTGTGGGCATTGCATGGGTGTTGTGAGAAACCTGAAGGTGTCTTACTAGTCCCTGGGGATCTGTCATACAGGTGTCCAAGGCACAACCATTGCTATTGGATCCACTTCCTGGGGGTGTATCAGTAAGGGCGGATCACCTGGATGGGGGGAGTCTTCAGGGAGTAGAAGTGGGACACTGAAGGATGAGACGCGGTATCCCCTTCCTTATGACACCTTTTCCCCATCCTGTCCAGTGTAATACTTGGAAACTCTACTCCCCCCTTTCTCCAACACGAACACTTTCTCACTCCGTGAGCGACAACAGACTAATACCAGAGCTGCTTACCTGACATGCCCAACACAAGGGTCAGGCAGAGTCAGGCAATTGCTGACACCTACACACACCTCTTCCCCGCTGGGATAAAAGGCATAGCACAAGAGGACACTGTGAGCAAGACCGAACCGATAAGAAAGCAGCTATTCCAGGACGGCAGTTCAAACAGAGGAGAAAGACGGCAAGACCTGAAAGGACGTCAAGGAGGGAGTTACCTTTGCCCTTTTCAACGACGAAAAGAAACATAAGACCGGAAATAGCAGCTGACAAATGGTTTGATGGATGTCAGCGGTAGATGGTGCCCTCCCCCACTGATAGCCAGGGCGGGGAGACGCAGTTGCCATTGTGGAACCGTCTGTGACTCTAGAGGCAAAAGAAATTCCAGGGGCAAAAGAAATGCCAATGAGTTCAGCACAACCAGTGAGTGGGAAGAACCTAAAAGTGTGCCAGACTGTGTTAGACTCAAAGTTGCATTGGAAACATTAAGAAGATTAAGAGACAGAGGTCTTTTGTGAAGGAACTTGGTACCAGAGTTAGAGTGGTCCTGCGGCACATGGGTGAACACAGAGGTCTCTGGCTGGTACCCCTCTCCTGAACGAAGAGACTTTGTTGAACAAAAAGGGTAAAGAAACTACAAGTACCAAGAGGCCTTAGGGAAGGCCGACGTGAGGTGTCAAGATGGTCATACACGAGTGTTAGGCAAGATTGTATGCAGTACCCTTAGGGTGCACTACAACAACCCTGACCTCCTGGCAATAGCAACCCAACCTTTGGGTAAGTCTGGACTACACAAGTTGGTAGTGTGGATGACTAACCAGACTCATCTCAAGAGGGGTCAATGTGTGCTGGAGGGGAGTTACACAGAGATTCAGAGATTCACTGTGAAAAGTATTCAAGCAAACACTACACACAGGGTTTCCTGATAAAACAATGATTAATGTATTTACCAGTCAGTTTATATACGCCTTCTTCAGAAGGGAGCACTGCAAAACACCACACAAATACACTTCAAAACTATACACACTCTTAATTTCAGAATCAGTAAATACCCATTTGGGATGGCATACAGAAGAGACCTACACCCACAGGTGACCTCAATAGCCAGGGTGCTGTTGATATTAATGTATTACTGTTGTTCAGAATCATTCAAGAGTAAGGAAAAGGTTATCAGAGCAAGCAAGATGCCACATATATTCTTAAGCTGGTAAATATTTTCAGATCCCCCAATAATAATCATTCAGTTAAAACAGGCTAAGACAAAGTTAACAGTCAAGAGTCTATATGGGCTGAAGCACTTCCTTGCAGCTAAGTAGAAAAGTCTTTGCACAATGTTTTAGAAGTCTTTGAAGAAAAAGTTGAATCAATGTAGGGCCACAGGCTGTTAGACTTGTGAGTAGTAGAAGATGCAAGCAACTGTACAGCAAGAGGTACATTCTCTTAGACTTTGTACAGTACCTTTGAATGAATTGAAGAAAAGATGCAGCAGATGACTCCTGTTCCTGTGCAGCTCTGCAGATCTCACTGTTCCTGGGCCTCCGGCGTGGGGACAAGAGGGAGGGCATCGGGGGACTCCTGTACTGCACTGGGATGGTCAAAACTTCAAATTCAGTGGCTGTTCAGTGTCTCATCTCCTTGCGTCTACCGCAAATAGCACCACGCGGTTCCTTGATGTTGAGATGGACGTTCCTCGCTTCTGGCGTCCAGCACTCTGTTGAGGGGGCTCAGACTTGGTCAGTCCAGCTTCCTGGAGCTCTTGGCCAACTTAAAGGCAACGCACACAAACTGGTGTTCCTCTCCCTGGCAATATGGTTTCCAGCAGAAACTCTTCGGAAATTCACCCAGCTCCGAGAAGGATGTCCAGATGGCCTACTTTGGAGTTGCTTGGTCCCACCAACTCAAGGGGAGAAGTCGTCCTTGCAGGGGCTTCTCTGTTGATGGGAACTTGGCGTTTCGGCCCTGCAGCAGGGCTTCACCGGGCAAACCAACGGTCCAGGAGTTGCGGCAGGTGCCAGTTCTTCTTCAGTTCCTTCGTCCAGTGGTCGACTCTGCCTTCCAAGCCAAAAGACTCGCCTTTTATTCAGTTCTCTCCCTTTCATTCCAGCCTAGCTGTCAGTCACCCAGCATGGTGCTGTCCTTGCCGGACATTCAGCTGGCCAATCATCACAGAGTGCATTTAGGTCTCATAGGAGACTAAGCACAGAGAGTTTCAGGCTCCTCCCTCACTTCCTGCCTACTCGAAACACCCTGGAGCCAAAGGTGGGCTTCACTCGTGAATCCCGCTAAAGACAAAACAAACAAAGGGACCAAACTGGGTTTGGCGTGCAGAGTAAATCTCAAGTAGGCACAATAGGCCATATATCCATATATAGTGGGGAGGTGATATTGAGTACCTCGAAACATGCGGCGCATACAACCGGGTCACAGGCTACACACTACCCTGATTGGTCAGCCCACATACACCCCCTCTGGCCATGACACCATCGCAATGCTCACAGTGAGGGTTGTTTTGTAGTAACTGCATTCTGGGTCACGTTACGCAGATCGGGCATAAAATGCTTAAACAATTATCGGTGACTCGACCAGACCTTTTAGTATTTATGTGGCTTACCGGCTTTGCACTTAGCAGTCATCCCGCCCTCCTGGCTCTGTCACTCCGATCTGGTTCTGCATTCCTATTGCCACCACTAATCAGACAGCAGGGGTCACTGCATTCCAATTGGCTGGGTGATTCACACCCCCTAACTTGCCGCGGACGGCTTTGCAGCGTCCGTAGCTCACAGCAGCGCGGCTGCTTTTTACTCGGCTCCAGAGCACCGGCTTGCTTTCCGGGCTCAGATAACACAGTGCTCGTTTCGACATAACGAGCAGATAGACGTCTGACTACACGCAGCCCCACACGTGGCTCGATAGGACCGAGAACCAACGCTTGACGACCCCCCAGGTACTTCACTGAGTCCCCATTTTTACACAATGCTGCCAGCAAACTCGATGCAAATTCAACTAGCCTTATAGCTTGGCGCATGTCTTTTCTCTTTCACTCTCTCCCATTCCGACAGGGGTTTCCGGACGCCACCACTCTGTAACTAGATTCCGCTCCCACTACTGGGCATTCACTTAACAGATGAGCTCCGTCCATACTCCCAAGCCTGGAGGAATCCACAGGATTTCGGTAGTGAACTTATTTTAGCACAGGTACCCCCTTCAACTTATAACCTGCATATAAATAACTTTCTCCGTTCACTCCACATTTTTTGTATTTGCTGGTGATACATGATTCAGCTCCCAGTTAAGGAATTGAGCGTGCATGGCCAGAAGCCAGTCAATCATGGCTCCTGCTCTGACATGCACTACTTTACGAACGTGCAGCATGTACTTATACCATGCCACATTTTGGCTTCCTTTTCAGAGCTTGCAAACTCCGGATTGGAACCCCTCCCCGTGCCATCCATATTAAGCCCGGCACGGCCGTCTAGCCCTCTATCGGATGAACATTCCTGTTCACCGGAGAAGCCCCATCGGGATGCCTGCCTCACCAAGCGATTCATTACAAGGTCCATGTGGTGAGCAAGTTATTTAATACTCCCACCACATTATATCAGAGGTAGCAACAAACAATCCTTTACCTTGATTTTTATTAGCCCTTCGCCAAAATATTTGTGTGTTTTAACAAACTTTTTCATTTGAACAATACAATTGTCGTTACTAATTAGCCCAGAAATGTCCAGAAAGGAATTAGTTCCGGACCAAGAAGATTTCATATTTATTCTTTTCCGCAGTTTTTTTTCTCTTGGGAGTTTTATTATAGGGGCCACTTAATCGCCCTGATGAAGGCGGCTACTATGTACAAGCACAAATCCCTCTGATGCAACTTCAAGATGGATGACATTGCCGCCAAAACGTTTTGTCTGCAAGGGGGATGAATGAACCCACTGTTAGGGGTTCTGTTGTTCTATATTGTTTATATAATTTCAACACACGTGTTGGTTAAAACCAAACATTTACCTCCTGCCACGTTGGCACCTGAAACATAAGATGCTTTCCGTGCACCAGATACTTCAAATTTGAATATTTTTTAAAGGACATAGATTCTCACAGGTCCTTAAAAGCGCAGAGATATCAATGCTTTTGATTTCTATATGTTTCTCTCACGGGTTATGATGTGTTTTTGAAACCCCGCCCGCCTAGTCAACATTTATGCTTTAGCTTCTTGGTGCAACTGTGAACAACTGTCCTTTAACCTTTGCGAACTTAAGGATCATTATATGTTGAATATAGTTTTAATTCTGACTTCACTATATGTTTTTGTCTACATTTTCGAATTTTGTTATATGTAAGTGTCTACAAAAGAATGTTGTTTTGTTTTAATACAAACAATGTATATTCACAGCCCCTGATGTGTATTTGTTTTTTTCCTTTCTGGACAATTTCATGGGCTACGAACTTGTGGATTAATTCCATTAGTACAAGTGTTAAAGGTTCCCCAATACAATTTATGTTTTGTTTCATTTATTGACAAAAATTGGGTTGAACCTTTACGAGTAGCAGTTCTGTTCCTTTTTTTGTTTTAAATCTCAAGAAGGACCTGTCCACAAAGAAATGGCGAAAAAAGAAGACTGGGGCCATTTTGACAGAAATGGTATCCATGGGTGCTTTACCATGGTTGCAAACGCAGCCCACGGTAAAATCCCATAATGGTAGTAAAAAGTAAACCACTGCCACCAGCCATTCAATGAAGAAAGGGTAACATAAAATTGTTACATTAGGAACTAGACAAAGGGGATACTAGGTAACCCCTCCAGCACCCTAGGGTAAGATAGTGTGTGCTGGGTATAGAAAGTTACAAAGGAAAGTCAAGTCAATTTCTCTTTACTGCTCTGGGAAACAGTAGTCCCAGAGAAGGTATTTAAACATTGGGGAAATCTTGAGACTTCCCTGTGCCACTGCACTGAAGGTGCAGTGTGACACAATGTAAAAGATGAGGCCTATGGAGTTTGTCAGACTCCACAACCAAAAGAAACACAGAGTAACAATCACAGTAAAAATACATGCAAGAGTGAGAAAGGGTCTCACTCTCTCCAGGTTAAAAAAATCAAGTCCTCAAGATGGGGGTCTCTAAGGTGGAGGGAATTGGCACATTTCTGAGAATTCTCCCTAACGGGTCGAGCAAAGCTCCTTGTACAATCAAAAGTCCTTGACATGTTGCAGAAGTTTGGACGATGATAGAATTATGAACCTGACTGAAGGAATTGTGAAACAGGCGTTTGCGCCTGGCGGAGGGGAACGCCGGGAGAACTAGTTATTGTGAATAAACGCGCCCTTGCTATAGGCTGACCGAGTGACCCAGCGAGAGGTGATCGCCCTTCAGAAGTCTTTGTTTCAACTTGGCAAGCGCTGTGGAAGGTCTGAGCCTGGATAAGGGGGAACCTAACTGAAAAGTGATCGTTTAAAAAGACATTGAGACTCTTGAATATTACAAATAAGGAAATTGTGATTAAAAGGCAATAGTGAACCCACTGAGGGACATCAAGAGAAAAGGTTTTAAGAAACTAAAGTGATCAACATTGTGACGGCAAGTATGAACCTGACTGAAGGGGGTCCACAGTAAATGGCTGATGAGTGAAAGGAGGATCATAGCCCGGCTTACGGGGATCCAAGGGTGGAGGATAACAAATCTATGTGATCACTTTGCCATCCGTAACTGCACCGATGAATATGTCGACACCATTTACGGCATGGTGCAGTGATCAAATAGATTACTTTACACACCTCCCGCATACCCCTACACCACCCCCTACCCCACTTACCTTCACGGTGGCACACTTCTGTGTGCACCGCCGACTCCCTGCTATCCCTGCAGCGTCGGTTACTCCCATGTGGGTCAGAGCTGAGGCCACAGGTGTTTTTCCTTTTTTTACTTTGTTTTCCCCCGCAGCCCGACTCCCCCTTGGGAGCAGTAATGGGAGTCAGGATTTTGTGCACCCCCAAAGTCGTAGTGACTGCAGGGGCGCACAAATGAGGGCACATTATGGAGTATTTCTGAGGATAACCACCCGATGTAACGATCAGCAGCAGGAACTGTTTGTTTTGTTTTTTTGGTATATCAGTGCCCTCTGAAGCAAGAGACTTTTCTTCAGAAGAGACTTGGGCACAGAAGGCCCTGATATAGAGAAAAGGAACTGTAAACTGGTGCCAGAAGCCCAGGAGTGTGCTGTGCTCAAGAGTCCCACCTTGTCCGGTGCAAACAAACATGGGGAAAGAAGTCCCCGGCCATAACATCCTGACTTTTCATTTGGTGAACAGTTCTTTCTTTTTTTCTGAAACATTAGCCCACAATATTTTGTACCATAGCAGTAAGAATTGTCAATAGTAGAACTGTATTAATTTATTATTAATTTTTGATGGTTGTAGCTTGCTCCCATCTTAGATTTAGGTTAGATTAGACGTTTAACTCACCCATTTTACAGTTTAATAAACCACCTTGAACTGTGATCACTTGTGTATGTGCTTTGAAACCATGGCTTCCTTACAGTGTGGATGCATGAGTGCAATGTGCAAGGAAAATTGTTGTGATGTGTGCATACATGCAGTACTTCACTCGCGTATTGCTGTCATTGTGTACCCCGGAGGTGTGAGTATAGCGTTGGGTGAGAGCAAGGAGTAGCCTCATGTGGTGGCCGTTGAGAGAGCGGACACAAGGAGGTGATGGGGGAGCGGTGTCCAGCGCAGGCTGCACAGCAGTGTATAAAAGCCCTATGCAATGATTAAATAAAGGGGTAAACCACACTTGCTAACGTGCAGTGGATCCTGCCATTGAAAACTGGCGACGAGCGCTGCCAGCCCACGTCCGACCCAGATGGACACATACCACTTCGGGGTGAACAGCGACCCAGAGCGGAACAACCAGCCTATGCATGCTCATACTGCAATCTACTAGACAAATGAGTAAGTCATCACCTTAATGATTAAATAGCAAGCTGAGCTCCATGTGTCTCATGCAGCTGTCCACGTAAGACTATGGCTAATATTCCAGGTCCCACCTTGTTTAACCTCTCTTCAGGTTATCCCATTATTAAATGGAAAGATTGGAAGGAAGACGTATTAAATCTTTTCTGCCAGTACATGGCTCTAATTATTGTGATGACAGGAAAGATGCCCTGTTCCACTGTCTGGGTAATGAAGGTCAGAATGTTCTCAAAGAACTTTCTGAAGTACCAGACACTGATCTGCAGAGTGCAGTTACTGATTTGATATTGGCCTGAAAAAGTGTGATGTTGAGCAGGCAGGGTTTTGACTGTTAGTTGGGCCTGGTTACGGGTCACTATTGATTTTTATGAAACATGGGAGCACTAAGTCTCACATGGATGTGCGCTGTGCTAAATGTTCTAGTATTTTCTATTGGAGACCAAAACTCATGTCATTGGAACTCTACTTTCCCCATTGGATCTTTAGTGATCCACGAAGAGGAGTGGTTGGCAAATGGGCCAACAATGTTAGTGTACTGATCTAAGTAAGGGTCTGGCGATTCACAGGTCCTCCAGGAGGTCATGCACTGGGGAGTCTTCCCATCATGATAGTTCCCTGTGGCTTCTCTTTCATTGTTTAATGTAATCCAAGTTTCGCAGGTAC
This sequence comes from Ambystoma mexicanum, assembly GCF_040938575.1. Classification (NCBI taxonomy): domain Eukaryota; kingdom Metazoa; phylum Chordata; class Amphibia; order Caudata; family Ambystomatidae; genus Ambystoma; species Ambystoma mexicanum. Next base: position 596,627,276 of record NC_090939.1, on the reverse strand, counting down.
AGTCCTCCTAACCAAGCCAGTGGTCTTTCCTCCACTTGCCAAAACCTCAGTCATGGTTTCTCCCTCTGAAGATACCCAGTCCGAAGGTTCTCCTTAACTTGCCTCTTTTCCCAAAAAAATAAATAAAGCAATACGACTATTTTAAAGAGCTTGCACTGCCGGATGACTCCCAGTGCTCTGGTGAAGGGGCAGGACCGTTTCAAGCAGGTAGTTCTGTAGAGTGCGTTTTTCACTTTTCCAGAATAAAAATTCTTTGTTCAAGACAAAGGGGCAGGGGTAGGGAATTCTGCCGAGTAGCGCTTGCTGGTTGTGATATTTCTTACTCCAGATTTCCTGCATCTCCCAAGCAAGAGACATGTGTGGTGTTGAGAAAGCGACCATTGGCTTCTGGTTAGCTGGTAATCCTGCTGCAATGTACTTCTTGTAGTATTAAATGTTGTGATAGAGACTGCTATCTGACAGAGCAAGGGGCTCAAAGATAATATAATGATCTAGAAGCTTTGGCTAAAATCTATTAATTTTTTTACAAAATGATTTTTAATAGGACACACAATAAATTAATTCTACAAATACAAGACAATAATGATAAATATCATATATTAATCAATGAATAACGTGAAGAAAGTAGATGTATAAACACGGAGGTTTGCCAATTTAAAACATATACTGATAGTCGGTTAATTTCAATAACAAATCAACTTTTACATGGTTTCTTTTAAACCTCTGGTCTCTTTTAGTCTTCTTATATCAATACAGAAGATTACTGTCTCGACATGTTTCTGTTCGTTTATCTCTTTAGTAGTGAACATTCATCAGGAGCTATCACCATCCAGCAGTTTGTGTCGCAATACTAAGGTGAGTATTTCGTAGACTCTTGGTCTGTCAGGGTAAAAACACACAAAAAATAGTATATGCTCTAAATGCTATCAATCTATTTCTGTTCGTAACTTGAACCTTGAACCTAAATTACAGGTAATTAGCTGAACCGGTTCTATGGGGGCGAACAATACTGGTAGTTTTGTTATGAAGACTTTCCAGTAGTCTTGCTTCTTGAAATCTGTGAAAGAAGCATGATAATGATGCTTTTTGGTCCCCAATTCAACTAATGTGCTACTTTGGACCCATCACTGCTCGGTTGGAGAACTAAGACCTTTAGGATACTTTAGAGGGGCATGGTTAGTATGACCCACCTGGTTGTGATGTTTTTAATAACCCGCTGGTCCAGTCTTCACATTTTTTCGTTTTTCTAATTTCTTGATATTAGTTCTGTAAAAGAGTGGGGATAGATAGAAATGTATCCGCATTCTCGTGTTCTTGTTACAAAACAAAACGAAAAGCATATTTTATGTCTGTTAGCATAACTAACCTTGCGCGTTACCTTGTACTTCTCACCATGGTGCACTCTGCGCCACTTCCATACATTTGTAATCCTCTTCTGCCGTGCAGCCACAAGTTTGTTGTGGTTGTGTAACACTGCGTAGATGCTGCACACTTTTGCAAAAATAAGTAATTTTACACTGCCAAACCTTAAACATACATGCATTCCCATATCGGCACGTTTTAATTGAAAATCTTAAGTCAATGTTACATTGAGGTTTAAAGTGAACTCTCAAGATAAGCATTGGCGGCTCTTGACTTTTTTTGATACGAGGGGTGTAAATATTTACCCCAAATATGAAGGAGCATAGTGAAGGCACCGAACCAACACAAGGGGGTTTTGAGAAGGTCCTACTCCCAAACACCCGCTCCCCCACTGCGATAAAATGTTTTGAATGCGTTAAAATGGTGCGTTTTACAGCACATTAAGTGAAACATTGAGTAAATAGGCAGACCGTTTGCAATCGGTTTTTATAGTATAATTTACAAAAGAAATCCAATTGATGCAACCCGGCAACCATGCACAGAATAATTTTCCAATGCATTTTCATGTCGTTGCCACAATAAATTCCAGTGTAAAAACATTTTCATGCTGGCTATGCCCAAACATTTCCATGATGGCTACACCAATATGGCAGTATTCCATATAAAAGGCGCTCTTGGATATTCGGGATTAACCAGTGAGCATGAGCTACCACTGTGGTGCGAAATCTAACTTAATATTTTGTCCATTCTGTATGGCTCCTTATGCTTTGAATGTCTTTTAGATGTGCCCTAATGCTCATTTATAGATCATTTGAAATGCACAGTAAACATTACATATATATGTTTCTTTGGCATCAGTGGGCATGGGGAGCCAAAAGTAGACTCTGGTAGCTGTTGGTGACAAGCTATTAATGTGCTTCCAGCCTACAAGCAGGATATAAATAGCTCCCAGCTCCCTTAGTTTCGGAACCCTGCATAAGGCCAGTAATACTACTATAAGAAAGCATGTCCATGTTGGTTCTGCCAAGGTATGACAGTATCCCTATGTAAGAGCCTACTCCAGTTGGCTTTACCATTAAAAATGCCATGTCACAATATGAAAACTTGTCCAAACTGGCTGCTCCAAAATGGCAATCTAGCCGTGTAATGACACATCATGCTTGCTTTATCAAAGATGTCCAGTTAAAAATGCATGGCACAGCAAGAAAGGGCTAGACTGGCTGCACCAAAATGCCAGTCTAGCTATGTAATAAGACTGATCATGCTTCCATTATCAAAAATCTCCAGTAAAAAATGGTGCTTTCACAGCATCATTTTTTACTGGACATCTTTTGTTTTGCCGTTGTCCACCTGCTCGCCAAATCAGCGGCCCAGGCAGGCACAAACACACACCACCACAAACATCCACACAGCATTCACTCGCTCACCCATACACTTGTGCATTCAGACACGCACTCACCCATAATTTACTATTCACGCATGCATGCATACATAATAGATTCTTACCCTCAGCCCAATCCAGACACTGCTCCTTTTCGTGGGCTTGCCTCCCAGGAAAAATGTATCCCATTCCACGCCGCATCTACAGGAAACAGGAAGCAAAGCGTGGTTACTGCCCATGCACGCTGGACTGGTACCATGTCTCTGTCCCAGAACCTCTGAATGTGCGGGAGGGTGGTCAGTGAAAAGGCCGAAAAAAAAATATCGAATGACAAAAATATCGAAAAAAAATCTCCCAAAAAAAAAAAAATCGCATTGTTTATTTATATGTATTTTTGGGGTCAGGTAAGTAAAAAAAAAGGGGTAAAATAAAAAAAATGAAAAAAAGGGGGTTTGGGGGAAACCCCCATTTCGAATTTTCGGTCTTTTCACTATAAACCGTGCGGGAGACCTCCACGCACATTCACAGCTGCAGTTTCCCAGCCTGCATCAACAATAGGTCATGCCAGGCTTGGAAGCAAAACGCCCTGGCCTTGCATGGTCTATTGAACTTGAGGGCTGGGGAACAGGAACTGTTAAAGGGAAACCACATTTCTCTTTGACAGTTTAAGCCAGTCTAGGAGCGCTCCCTCTGCAGAAGATAGCAGCTGGGGGCGCGCTCGGTGTTTACACTGGGCTGGTTCGGCTTCTTCATAATGGGCGAGGCTACTGGTGGATCGGCGCCCATTATGGACAAGCCATCACCAGTTAGATAAGGGACAATCACCTTAATACTCAGGACAATTTTAACATCCCCACTTATAATGCATTGTTAAAATAACACAACTGTGGGTCTGCACTTAAATGACTGACCTAATAGGCACCATTTATTTCATAATTATTTCTATTCTCACTGTTTGAGGCACCAGCTGATCAGTCAGCAAGGAAAGCCCATACTCAAGCTGTCTAATGTCCCCTCCCGTGTTTTGCCATTGGCCCGCTGCTATCCCTTGATCCACCTTGCTGAATCCCAACTCCCCACATGAACTCCTGCTGCCCCATCTAGACCCTACAATTTTCCAAAATGTAACTTACCTTGTGCGATCAGCACCCAGCCACTGCCTCCTTCACCGCTGTCACATGACCATCAAAATAGGAAGAGACACTCCAAGCTCCCTTTTACATTTCCCTGTTGGCATGTAGCATGTATTTTATTTTTTCTTTGAACACAAATGGCTCATTCTCTCCACACTAGCTGTTTCTTTGGGCAGTAAAAAAAGCCCTTCACATCCATGGGATTAGGCTAGCGTGCTAATGGCACTAACCCATAGTGTAGTGGGCAGTACCAATGCTAACAGCCTTTGTTACAAGCACTGTAATCACTCTGGTGTGTTATGGTTTGTCTGTGGTCCTTTATTAACCCCTACAGCCCAATAAGCTATGGATTATTGCGTAGTTAACACATGCTGGATTGGAAATGTGCTGAACCCCACTGACTTTTGAATGATTGAGTTGTAGGTCTTACTTGGTTGAGTTAAATTTGACCATGTTGTCAGGTAAGTTGTACCTGACGTGAGTCACAGTTTGAAATCTTAGAATCAGAAAATTGCATTTTCTTTTTTTTTTTTTTTTTTTTTTTTTGCAAGCTTTCTTTTTTTGGTAGTAATCAAGACAAGCATATAATGATTATCAAAAGTAAATACAAACAACTAATAAACAACAATTCATCACCAATTAAATAATTTGTTGACATCAATGAACGGAACCCTAGAACACCCCCAGTGGAATTCCACCTTGTTTACATTATCCTGTCCATTTCATCTTCCTTTGTTCACTTGTTTGAGGTAAGTCAGTTTATTAGATATTTACAGCAAAGTTCTTCAGCAATATCGGTATGTGGGTTGTGTTCCCGAGATGTTAAAGAACTTATCACTTGAGACCATGTCCCATAAAACACTTAGTTTGAATCATTTAAAATGGTTGCATTTTTTCCAGGCCTATAATGGCCCATATTCTAACCCACCATTATGGCATTATGAGGCCTGCTGCTGTTTTCCATGAGGATGCTAAGTTCAGTCTGGCTGCCATCAGGAGGTGAGTGATCAATACAGCCGTTGCCCACATCAAGGGATATGGCCCTTCCTCATCCGTATCCGCCAGAAGTATTAATGTAGAGCCCCACAGGAGGGTTACATTTGTTAAATCCTTTGTGTGACTATACTTCTTTTCAATAAACTAGTGATATCTTACAGGAGAACCATAGATGTCCAGTCGTACCCCCCACCCCACATACTCTACAAAACTCTGCCGATTGATTCCCATCAATCCCATTCAACCTACTCGGTGACACGTATCATCCAAAAATATTTTTGTAAGCACATTCCTACACACTGGTGCTCCTGGAGGATTTATGTGCCCTCTCCCAGATGTGATTCCAAGAAGATGGCTGTAGTTCGATGCCCATATTTTCCTCCCGTTTCTGCATGTATGTTTGCTTTTGAGTGTCATCTGTAGGGTCCAGCAGTTTATAGCATCTGGTCCCCCGCAACCGCTGTGAGGTGAGTGAACAGGTTAATTTAAAGAAGGCACCTGCGCTCCCAGCAACAATATCTTGCTGCTCTCGCTTGCCCCTTCCTCACAACCGTCGCCACCTCTGTGCGCCGCTCCACATCCCAACGTTCTACCCCAGCATTCTACACATCCTGTTCCCATAACAATTATCAGAGTCCCCCGCCTCGCCATTCTCCTTGACAGCAGGATGAAATGTATTGGTGCAAACGTAACACTCAGGGAAAAGGAATACCGAACACAAGGTTGTAAATTACTTCACGATATACAATATAAGAGCAGGAACAGTAATAAACATGGTGGTCTGAGCAAGCACACACAGCACCTTACCAGTTGTGGTATCCCAAGTAAACTTCTAACTTCCTACATTGTCGTCCCACTTTGAGGGAGTCTTCTGCTCCCTGATACGTCTGCAGAGTTTTGACCTTTGGTCCGCTTCTGATCTTTGGTCTGCCCATAGTCTGTCACCAGAATCTTCAGACCTCTCATTAACATCATCACCATATACTCTGCCCCCACTCATCACAATAACTTTTTGTGACCATACTTGCCCCCCCCCCATCCTGAGTACCACTACATTTCCCCTCACTTCTACAATGATTTTGGGTACAGAAAACTTCTAGCCATGACACTTCGCTCTCACCATGGGATTATGCACAAGCACTACATCACCAACCTTGAGGCATTGCTTCACCACTGTGTGTCACATATCATATTTCTCCTTATTGCACTTCTCTGCATCAGCTACTCTATTCATCACTATTCTACGATCCACGTTGACAGCTCTAGCCAGTATCAGCCAGGCGGGACAGAAACTGGTCCAAGCCTTCCTACCTTTCAGAGACACAAATGGCGGCACACCCGCCACAGAATGTGAAGTGGATTGGCTCCATATCATTTCCCACCGCTTCATGACAAGATTTGCCTCCTTTCATTCCCAACTGTATGCCTCACTTGATTACTCCATTTACCCTTTCCACCAGCAGGGATGTTCTTAAATGTTTGATATCATACTTCCCAAGAAACTCCTGTATCTTGCTTGAAGTGAACTGAACACCATCGTCAGTGATCACCTGTTGTGGAAACCCTTCCTGAAAAACACCTCCTCCAAGAATCCAATCATATCTCTAGTGGTTGTCTCTTTCACTGCCTTCCACTCCACCCATTTTGAATGATAGTCAACCATGACAAAAATAAACTTGTCACCACAACCCAACTCAACCCTTGGATTGGTCCCATAACATTCATAGCAACCCTGCTGCAGGGCTGACCAGGAACCGGGCAGAGGGGAACACTCCTACACCACTCTTGACACTCCCTAATCTTGCAGTTCATCATAACATCCATGTTAGGCCACCAACACGCTCCACGCAGTCAGTCTCCTCTTGTTTAGACTGTGGTCCAAATGACCCACGTGCACTCTCAGCCCGCTCGGTGGAATCACTTTTTCTCCTTGCCTTAGTCTCCCACCTATAATGCACAACTAATCCTTCACTTCATACCATGCATCCATTTCCCTTCCAAGCGTACATCTATTTGGCCAACCACTGACTGTCCGTTCTTTCAAACCGTGGAAAACTTCATCTACACTCTCGGCCTCTACCAATATGTCCTCATCAATTGCCAGTAATTTCATGCTGGCCACCTCCATCTCCTCAACTGTACCATCACCCATCCCTTCAACGTCACTACCAGGTGACATCACTGGTAACATTGACAGGCAGTCGGCAGCAGCATTCTTTTCGCCTTGCAAATACAACACTCCAAAATGGTATCCTTGTAAACCCAGCACCGCCCTGGAAATGCGCAGTGAAGCATTCACTACTCCCTTAGAAGAGAATAGTTGCTCCAGTGGTTTGTGATATGACCTTGCCGTAAACTTCTCACACCCAATAAAATATTTGAAATACCCAATGACCCAAAACACAGCCAGTGCCTCACTTTTAATTAATGAATACTTGCATTCAGCTTCCTTAAGAGGTCTTTAAGCAAAAACCACAACTTTCTCACCATCCACCCCAACTTGCGTAAGTGTAGCTCGTAACTCCAAATGATTTGCATCAACAGTTACTAGAGTCTTCTTCCCATCTTCAAAACAGCTTGGCGTGGGAGCACTTCTTTAATGTTCAGGAATGCTTTCTTACATGCATCATCCCATTGGAACTGTACTCCCTTTTTCAATAGAGCCCTCAATGGCGTTGATTGGTGGCAAAGTGCTTCACAAACCCCTGCTGGTATTGTTCTAGTCCCAAGAAAGAGCACACTTGCTCTTTGGTAAGCATGCCTCTGAAACAAGACTCTCTTGGTCTGACACCTGCTGCTGACAATTTTTGGCTGAGATAATCTACTTCAGTCACCACTAATTTGCACTTGTCCCTTTGTACTGTTAAGCCTTTATCCTTGAGGCTCTCCAGTACTGCCTCTAAACACTTGTTATGATGATACATATTTTCTCCATAGATCCAGATGTTATCCTGGAATACCATAACATTTGTCTGAATATGATACCTACCAGAGATAGATTGGTGAAAACTAAACAAATCCCGAGCTCTGAGCACCATTGCCGATTCTGTCTCGATGAGTTAGTGCAAGAGACTTTGCAACATAGTATAATGTTCTGCCCAGCCGTGACGGAACAGAGAAACTTCTACAGCAATCATTTCCAGATCTCAGCGCAAGAAATGGACTCAGAAACCAGATGTGCGAACATCCTTTTGGGAAAGGACAAAAAACTGATGTATACCATTGTCCAGTTTTTAAATAATATCATGGGATCTCAGTTGCCCCACTCAGGATAAATGTAATGGCACATGGAACTGTGAGTAACATGCCACATTTGTGACTCTGAAATATGATTTTATGAACTAAATGTCTTTCATAATGTATTACAAAGAATTCATTGATGCAAATGAAAAGTTTAAAATTTGAACTAAATCATTTTAAATGAAAATATATATATCCATGGAGTCTTTGTTCCCTCACTTGTTGGAACACTGCTGCCTCTGACACCAAGCTAAATGGCATCTGAGAGAATTTATATGCTCCTGGTGGGGCAATGTACAATGTTGGATGCTGGCAATCTTCTGTCAAGGTCATTTGGTGATACATTGATGATAGATCTATCACACTGAATACCTTTTATGTACCTAACATAGCTAGGATTTCTGATATTTTTGGGAGTGGATGCCTGTCCATCCCTATAGAGTTGTTGAGATCTCTTAAATGTACACACATGCAGATGTTGCCATTTGGTTTAGACACAATAACAATGGGTGCCAGCTACTCTGATCCTTCTGTTTGCTCAAAGACCCCCAAGTTCAATAACCTGTCAATCTCTTTCCTCAATGCATACTTTCATGCTCTGCACTGGCCTTCCACTTTTCCTCCAACACTCTTGAAATCCTGTCCACTCTGTCATCTCCCCCCACCTCAATCCTTCTTTCCCCCCTTCAGACCCCATCAGCCCTCCATACTCTCCTTCTCTCCCATTGCACCAGATGAGTTCCCTCAAGGACAACATCCAACACTGTCGCCCCTGCCTTGGCTAACCTCTGCAACCACTCTTTTGCCACAGGCTCTTTCCCTCGCCGTCTCAAGCAGTCTCTTGTGCACCCTCTCCTAAAAAGGCTGTCTGCTCACTGCTGTTGCCCGGCTAACTATCGACCTATCTCTATCTCCGCTTTCTTGGGCAAACTCATGGAGAAGCTGGTCATCCCCCCGCTGACCCTACACATCCAAATAGCTGGCTACCTCCATGACCCCCATTCTGGTTTCAGGGCAGCCAGAGGCATGGAAACTGCTCTCCTGAATACCCAAGAAGACCTACTCTCTAATCTGGACTCTAACACTCCTTCTTTTCTGATTCTCCTCAATCTTTCCTCTGCTTTTGACACTGTCAACCACTCCATCCTCATAAACTATCTCCATGATACCTTAGGCATCATGGATAGGGCACTGGCTGGACTTGCCTCTTTCCTCTCTAACATACCCTCCCAAGTTCAAATGGGTCATTTTCTCTCCTCTACCTCACCCTCGACCTGTGACGTCCCTCAGTGATCTATCCTATTACCATAGCTTTTCAACATCCATCTGGTCTCTCTGGCCCACCTGATCTCCACCAACTCTCCTCACTCTTTCCGACTGCCTTCCCCTACCACCTCCTCCCCCTCTTCCTTCCTTATACCTGACTGCTATTCAGGAATGGTGCTCTGCCAATGATCCCCGCCTCAACGACAGAGATCCTTCTCATTGGTAGGCCTGCTCCTAGTTTCCCCCTCACTCTCTGGCCAGACTCCTTGGGTCCCCTCCCTCACCATTTTATGAGGCAAAAACTCTTGGGATAATCTTTGACTCATCTCTCTCCTTCTCCCCACACATCACAGGTCCTTGCCAAGAAGTTTAATGTTCAGCTTCATCTCCTCAGGGGCATTCTACTTTTCCTCACCTTCCTGGCGCCTCCCCCTGGAACAGCCCCCCCACCCCTCAGACTTAAGCAAGATCTTCTTAAGTTCTGAAAACCTCTCAAGACCTTCCCTTTCTCCTCTTTCTTCCCCCTCCCCCTCCCGTGCTCAACTCTCCACCTGCCACTGTGACTGGGGCCCAGTCTCTTTAGTCATACATTGACCTGACCGCCCCCCTACCAGTCCCTCCCAGCATCCTTTGCGAGTACTTGCCCTTGGGCTCCCTTTCCCAGACCATCCCAACCCAGTCCTCCTGTCCACTGCACTCTTCCTCCCCTCCCCCCTGGCACTTGCTGCCTTGGCCTGAAGAGCACTTGCACACCCCTCTACCCCCACCCTTTGCACTTATCACCTTGTCATGCACTTCCACGGTAGGCTGTCACAAGGCCAATATAACAGTTTCTTAGTTCTTTGTTGTTTTATTCTTATCATTCCCATATCCCCCCACCCCATTTTGCCTTGTGGCACCTGGAAACACCTTTGTATAGGCATCATGCAAATGTCCAATAAAATAAAATAAATCTTGCATCTTCCATGGCACAGGATGCACTTTGTGTACCAAAGGCAGTACTTTTTCTATAAGCACAATATGATGTAGAAATCCTTTTAGTTTACTAAGTTTTTTCAGAAAAAACTCCTGGGTATTTTTCAGTCCACTCATACTTCACAACTGCTACTGATACCGGAATGGAATCCAAAGCTTCAATCCAGATGGGAAGTGTATCTTGTTCTTCCCATCCTAGCATAGAAGATCTCTTCATGGTCAAATATACCCAAGCTTCACATATGTGTCCCTTGTATAAAATTTCGGCACAGAATTCAAAATACCAATTCTAATGTGTCTGTATGCCATGGGGTCATTATCAGGTGGCTCCAAATCCTTGGGTTCTTTACCTAGACTTGTAAGTATCAATAGAGATTATTGTCCACCATGAGCCACTGTCGACCTTTATACTGTGGAGTCATCAAATAGAAACATGTCAATAGGCCGTCTATGTGATGATGTGAATGCCGCTATTTCAAACGCATGATGATTTCAACAACATCTTACCAAGGACTAATTCCTATGGATGCACATACCTACGCACAGACCTCACAGTACTGCACTGTTGTTAAAAGATGGCAGCCCAAATGTGGGCTACCCACACTCTATACAGCATTTCACTGCTTTCGAGCTAGGTCTGTGCTTTAAACAATATTTTTAAAAAAAAATAATACAATCAAAATGTGTGACGCAGCCAATTTCAGGAGAGTACGCCGACTTAATAGTGTTGTCAAACCCTTTATCCAAGCTCATTTCCGTGCAAGCTCTGGCTAAATGTCCTTTCCTTTGGCATTGTGAACAAATGGCTATTCTTGCTGTGTGTAATTGGCTATTCGAGAAATGCCTTGCACTGCCAGAATCGATGTACCTTTGGGCCGCAGGCCCCTCTAGTCTCCTTTTTTTCTGGAACAGCCTGCTTAATGGCACTCACTTAATGGACCTCTAGTTTCTCCAATTTCATTTCTTTCACATATTTGCCAGTTTCCTCAATACTACGGGGATGCTCGCTGCCACGTCCAAGGGGGGGTGGTCCTTAGCTAATAACCTTTCTTGGCTCTTTGGATTATTTGTGCAACGCACCAACTGATCTCTGATCAGTGAGTCTGAGATCTCTCCAAACAAGCAGTAATGCTCAATGTGTTAAGTGCAGCATCATTTTCCACTGGTTCATCAGGGCCTTGTACTCTTTGGAAAAAACATGTTGTTCAAAAACTCTAGTACACTTTTGCCGAAATATCTTTCCAATTTGTTAACTGTTTTGGTGTAATCATCCATGTCACCTGCCTCTTCCATTGCAATGTCTAGGGTGGCCATCTTATATGGACCACCTCTCAGTTCTTAAATTGTGTAGCAGAATGTCCTCTTTCCTGGTAGCTAAGCTTTTTCCATCCTTATAGCCACAAGATAAGTGTCAAAAAGCTTTTTCCATTTCTTCCATAGTATTGGGTGTTACTAGCCTAAGCTAGACCATACTCTCAGCAGCCATACTGCAAGGTTTTCTTCAAAAGTTTCAGCATGATTGGTATTACATTGTGATCAAAGTCACAATGGCTATACTGTTTGCTTGTGGCAATGCTTGACCCTCTAACAAACGGTTCCTTCACAGCAAAATACCGGCACACGCAAAAGCAGAGTGAACGTTCTAATTGTTGCGTTACTCAAGTAAGCTGGTTGCCATAATGTCTCCTAGCGCCAACCCAACTCTTTCTCACCGCTGCCAGCCCAGTGTGTTTTTGTCCCCAAGCTTGAGTGCCGTCTCTTCTAAGACTCTTCAGTCACCTTCATCCAGTGCACCGCTCCATCGCACAATGTTCACTGCACGCTGCATGGGAAGGGATTGCCACACTGATCCTGTCTGCGGCACAGGTCCCTGCTCCAGCACCTCATCGCAAATGTGGTGGCTTAAGCAAAAGAACGAAGCAACCGCTGTGAGGAAAGTGACCACTTTTGTTTGAAGGCAGACAATGTGCTCTCAGAGACGATACCTCATCACTCCCCCTCTCTTCTTCCTCACAGCCGTCGCCACCTCCATGCGCCCCTCCACATCCCAACCTTCTTCCTCAACATTCCACAGATCACCCTCTAACATATTTAATTTTAGGCCCATGGCTTTCCTTGTTCCTCATTTCCTCACCTCCAAATGGGTGATCTAATGTCTTTGTTATATGTACCTATATCTTTCTCCTTCAGTTATCAACAATTTACTTTTACATTCCTCGAATGTCAACTGGAGTGAATTATCATATAGTTGTCCTATTCTAAGTTTGCCTGTAGATTCGCATACCAATTGCCTAATCAGGGTTACCTGGAGTGAATCCTGCGTTAGACAGGACTGGCAAAAGTGGACCTAGTCCCAACGGTATCTACAAGATGACTAGTCCTTTTTCCCAATACAAGAGGGAGGTTTTGGTGGTGTGGAGCAGGTAGTTTTCATGTTCCATTGTGTGATGTGATAAAGGCAAGTTATCTAAAGTTACTGGCGTGGCCCCTTGTTCTATGGTCACCCATTTCTTTTCCTCCCTTTTAGCCCAGTCAAAGAAAGCATTGATTTGCGGTGCCATCAAGTATCTTTTGACTGATGGTGCTCCCAGGCCCCCCCTGCCATGGTTAGTGAAGTAGCATTTTCCTGGCTACTCGTGGCCGTTTTTTGCCCTATTGGAATATTTTGCCATGTAAACAATTAATACCTTTCATAGGGAGTTTTACTCGGAGAGCATGAAAGGCGTATAACAACTTGGAAATAGGGGTCAATTTTATTGTGGTTATTCTGCCAAGTGATGATATTTGTTGTTGGTCCCATCTAATCAGGTCGTCCTCACATTCTCTAAATAAGTTTTGGAACTTGGCTTTATAAAGGGTGTCATAGGATGGAGTTAGTGGAGTTCCCAGGTACTCCAACTTGGTCTGTAGCCCATCTGATTTGGAGAGTGGGTTGGATTACATTCAGTGTTTCAATAGGTTCACTAATATTCATCCCCACCGACTTGCTATAATTAATTGAGAATCCCGATTTCTCCCAAAACTCCTCCATTATAGTAGTGGGCCTTGGTATGGGCTTGGTTGCATTTCCGAGCTATACAATAAAATCGTCCACATATAATGTGATTTTATGTTGCATTTTTTTACATCGAATATCATTGATAGCACAGTCCTCCCTGATTTTTTTCGCGCTAGGGGTTCGAGTGCTAGAGCAAACATTAATGGGGACAATGGCCATCCCTGGCGGGAACACTCTCCTGATTTTAATGGGATTGGCGTAACTTTGATTTACTCACATTTTTGGTAAGGGGAATTGGAAATTATCTTTGTGAACCTCGAACCAAACCCATTGAAGGCTAAAACCTTAACTAGGTAGGGCCCATTCATGCTATTGAATGCCTTTTTTACATTAAGAGAGATGAGGAGCACCTTCTGTTAAATGAATGCACCAATCGATTAGGTTAATTGAACGTCTAGTATTGAAGGTGGAGCAGTGCCAAATGAAGCCCATCTGGTCTGTGTTTATTCATTTGGGGATGATTTCCATCAAATGGTTAGCTAGGAATTTGGTGAATTTTTTCACATTGCTGTTAAGAGGAGCAATGAGCCTATAAGAATTAGAATCCATTGGACCCTTCCCGGGTTTTAGTATGAGAGTAATTCTGGGTTTCGTCATAAGTTGTTCAATTCCATCGTTGGTTCAGGAATGATCTCTGAGTCTGTCATACGGGAGGGTCAATGTGGTACAAAATGTTTTATAAAAATGTATTCGTAAACCCATCTCGTCCTGGCGCATTGTTATAAGGTAGCTTTAGTCATGTGGAGTAATGTTGGCTTCCAAACCCTGCCTGTTAGAGTCAGATGTTTTGGGAGGCCTCCAGAGCCGAGGAATGTCTGGGGATACAATAAGGTCTACTGTTTTCCCCATAAATCAGTGTGAAATGTTTCTATAACTTGAACTTTTCCTGATTCCTCATAATGTATCACACCTTTTTGAATCTCTGGGTGCTCCAATACAGATAAGTGTTCTAATGTTTCCACCAATATTTTGTTGGCTCCATCTCCTTTCATATAATAGGAGTCTGGTCTGCTTGGAGTGTTTCCAGCTTTGATTGGGACATTCTAAGGGATCTGAGAGAGTTTTAACGTTTAATGCTCCTTTTCCCTCTCCTTAACTCCCTGTTCAGGTTCCTTCCGGGTCTGCTCTCATTAAGGAAATCATTTCCCAATCAGTTCTCCTCTAAATACAGATTAATCCGGGCTCCATGGGCCCTGGTAGTTTTCCTTTAAGTAATTAGAAATTACTTCTCATATATGTTGCCTAATAGCCGGGTCCCTTAATATCAAACTATACAATTACCATTATGAATGGTCTAGCGGAGGGCGTGATATATGTTGTAGTGTTAGTGTGTCAGTGCATGGTCAGAGACCACTTTGGGTTCTATTTCTATTGCAACGGTTTTGAAGACTAGTCTAGATGCGGTTAGGAACATATAAAAACTCGATTTGCTTCTGGACTGCTGAATAAAATGTGTAGTGCCTTTCCCCATCATGATGGAACTGCCATGTCTCACATTCGTCACAGCTCTCAGTAGTTTTGTTATAGCCCTGAAGTTCATAAGATCTGCTAATGATGCCGGGGAAGATTTATCCATGTAAGGATCTATTATGCAATTGAAATCTCCCCCTATTATCATCTCTCCTTCCGCAAAGACATTTGTTTTTGGGATTAGGTGTATTAGGAACTTGCCTTGGTTATCATTTGGGCAATAAACGGTCACAAATGCCATTGGGAACCCATGTAACTATCCCTTGACCACCAGGTATCTGCTTTCAGGGTCGATTAATTTGTCCTTTAATGGGAACTGGACATCCAGGGAGAAGAAAATAGCCAATCCCTTCATCTTTTTCCACTAACTAGCGAAGACGTTATGTGAGTAAACCTTGTTCCCCATTACTTTCTCATCTTGACTTAACAGATGAGTCTCTTGAAGAAGTCGATTCCCCAATTTCACTCCCTCATTCTTCTAAGTGTTGACTTACGTTTAACAGGTGGTGTGTTGAGAGCCTGGACATTCCATGACCCTGTGCGCAGATCTACTGTTGGGTCTATGTTTTATCCCTTTCGTTAAGGACCGAGTATTGTGTTTGCTGGCTAGTGTCTTCGGGTGTCAGTGATTGTAGCAAATCTATTATTCAGTGACTGGTGGTGGCCTAAACATTTAAACATGATCTTGAACAATCTGTAACAATTAGCCTTTCCTGGTCTCCCAGGTCTATAGATCCCAAACATCATGCCTTGAATGATGTGCATACCAGAGAAAAAAAAGAACAGAAAACAAAAACACTGCCTAATAGGCAAATTCCCTTACCCTAAAACAGAGCTCTACCTTTTATCCCCACCCGCAATCTCCATATGCCCCCATTATGTTGTCCATTACATTATCTCGATTTTCCAACCATTCACTATTCTTTCCAGCAATCAGCTGCTCACATCCAACCCTTATTTCAGATTTCCATGCTAGAAGTCACTGATTAGCCCCTCTAATGAAATCTGGTCCATAGCTGGCTATGAGATTCCTCCATCTAATTCCGGATTTAGTTCTTGAGTCATAGCCATTTCTCGAGAGTGACTCCAGTTCAGAGAGGAAGACTTATCAAGTTTAACCATTCCTCTGCTCATTTGGCCCCTTCAGTTTGGCTCTTTTCCTCATGGGATCCTCTGTTTTCCACTGCTCCTCAATGTTCACTGCCGGATTAGACTCATCTATAGACATCCAGACTACTGCTTCTTCAATGAGGATGTTTTATTTTGACCACTTGATTAAAAAAAAAATGGTCTGCATGGAAGCCCCATTTGTAGACTATGTTCCTTTCTCTAAGCCATGATGTGAGCACATTCAGTTGCTATTGTTTGAACAGGGTAGTCTGTGACAAGTCTTGGTAGAGCATGGGTTTAGCATCTTTAAACATATTATTTTGTCTGCATCCTTGCTTCCTGCATTATCTGTTCCTTTTGTCGGAAGAAGTGAATCCTTGTTAAGACATCCTGCAGCAGTTTATTTTTCTGTTGGTATGAGTTGTAAACCCTATGGGTTCTCAACGCTTGCGGACGAATGAAGGATGTGTTGGAACAAGTTCTCGACATATTTGCCCAGCTCCTGGTCCGTCACCTGCCTCAGAATCCATTGAATTATGTTATTCCACTGAGTGCAGTTCCATCTGCAGTTCCATACCATCTATTTCCGAGAGAAGAGCTTGTTCATGCGCCTGTTCCGCCAACTCTGTGTTCGACTTCCTCCAGAAGAGATTCAGCTACCCTGATATGATTAAGCTGCGCTGTTGATCCCGCCAATATGCATGGTGCTCTGGATTTCCTGCTTCAACTCGAAGGTCATGGCCTTAAGGTCTACTCTAGTTGCAGGGATGTGCAGGGATTCCTGTGACACGCGGGGAGACGCTGGTGTATGAACTTGTGTGGCTTTTTTGCGTTTTGCACCTGGGATTGTAGCATCATCTTAATATTTCCCACCTCTGCTCCCTTTGTTTTTGCTGTTGGTGCGACCATGGTTCTGCCGCAATGTGGTGCCGCCAGGTAAGCAGCACCACATCGCGGCAGAACCAGTCAAGAACTGGCACCAGTTTAAGATTGGTGGCGCAGAAGACTTCCATTGAGTGGATTTTTCCTAATAGAGGGGGTTCAACTCCCCAGATGAAGATTGGATTGGGGTACTACCTAATCAGACACATCACTCATACTCTTGAAATGACTTATCGTCCTGATGAAGGCTGCTTACTTATGACACCGCAGTTGGTGACAAGACGGCCGAAACACACTGTGTCGACATTCCTATACAGCGACCATCAGCACTGCTTAAACTAGAGCAGGCCCTATACAACTAAGAAAATGAGCTGGAAATAAGACACTGCAAATATCAGTGTCCAGATTATGTGTCTAAAAATGTTATGTTATCAGTGTATAAAATGCTTTGTGTTCGCCCTCTGTCTGGCCAAATGAAGGTGTATAAATGCATTGTATATAAATGTGTTGTTTGTAAAGAGAGATTTATACAAGACTTGTTGGTACCAAAAAAAATAAAACGGATGTTTTTATGAACAACTAAACATTTCCATGTTACTGTCTATAAACAGTTAACAAGAGGGGAGTGTGACAAATAAAGCCTTCACGATTTTCGTTTTGTTTATTTACACAAATGAAGACATTGCCCAGCATCTTTCATTTTCCCAGCATACCTGCTGGCCCGCTCCTTATGTAAAGAATGAAAAGACCCCAGCTGGTATTTACTCAGGGACTTAGCTTTGCCTGTGGCCACACCGATTTCTTCTCTGTACTTTCCATGAAATACAGCCGCAGTGGGACTTTGTCATGCCTCCGCCTATCCTCGTATTCCTGGAGACTGGAAATGCGGCTCAGCCAGCCCCCCTGTCATGCAGACATGGCTTGACAGTAAGGGCAAGCTGGGCTGTGAGTCCACTGCCTACTCTTGTCAAAAAAGCATATAGCAATGCTGGGGGTGGGACGTCCGGTTATGCTCCAGTCCCACAACTAGATCCCTTGGCCTCACTATCATAGAAGGGCATACTATATAAATTAGCCTCACTGTAACAGCCGATAGAATCTGGTCCTACTATTCTAAGTGGCCATTATGGAACCTGTCCTTGTGAATAATGGGGGCATACTGGAATCTGGTTTTCATCCTACTAACCGAGCATAATTGAATATGGCTAAATGTTTATCTGGAAATTATGGATTCTGTCATTTCTGTTGTAACTGGGTACTCCAGCATATTACATCCCATGCTAAATGGACTGAAATCTGTTACTGATACATGGACTGGTGTACTATTTCTTTCCTTACTGTGCTAACTAGAATTCCCCATTGATTTGACAATTGAGAATGCTTCACACTGCTCACTGTGTTGAATGGGCCTCGCTTTGTTGACCAAACGTTTGAAATGGTCTTGCTACAGTGACTTGTCATGCAGAACTATGCCATAACTGGGAAGAGGGGAACCTGACATTACTGGTTCCATGTGTTAGTCGCCGCTGGGAAAATGTCTCTAGGTAGCTGACTTTTTTCTTGACCCCTAAATATCTTTCCCCTAATATTTTTGGAAGGGTATAATTATATACTATTACCCCCGATCTTAGAATATTTGGGGAAAGTGTTGGATTTTCTTCAGGGTGCATTTTTTGGGAAATGTCACCACCTGGCGGCCATCTCCTCGAAGACATTATCACTGGATACCACATTACTGTTGTAAATGGGAAACCTTGAATAATTGAGCATACTATAATATGGCACTTTATGCTAAATGGGCAAAACTATTGTCCCAAATGTGTATTATGCAATTTGGTACTGAGGTAGACTGGGCTGAATGGAATCCACAACCACTTTGCGAAGTGGATGCAATGAAATCTGGTACCACTGTGCTAGCTGCACAGCATAGAATATGGCAATTGCTCCCTGTATTCTATACACTTTAAAAAAAAATGAATTAGTCTAGCTTATTTCAATTCGATTTTAAACACACCTAATGCAGTGACTAAAACACCCTGCATACAATCTCTCTTGTACATAGTAATACTTCCTATATTCCTATTCAAATGTAGGTAGCAATTTAATGAAACCTGATTTTCCACCAATCTATTTCTTTGATAACATGTATATAGTTTAGTTTCCATAATGTTTACTTTCCATAATGTTCTGCATACAGGCAGTTATGCAAACCATTTTCAACAAATGAAAAACCACCACTTTTAATGCAATGCAAAACCAATGAGTTTTAGCGTAGGCTGAACTAGGAGGTTGCAATGAAATCTGCCTCCATCGTGCTACCTGCACATAATGGCATCTGGCACTTCGGTGCTAGCAAGGCATGATGGAAGGTTGCTCTGCAGTACCAAGTCAGACTGATAATATTTGTCCTCACCATACTGTGACATGTGGGCCTAATGGAACCTGCCCCTATTATTATAAAAGAGATTCATGTAATCTTGCACTTTGATGGCAACTAGGCTTATTGTAACTTGGAAAACGACGAACGCTGTTGGTGCACTCGCTTCATTAAGCAGCGCCCCATCTGTTGGTGGCAGTCACTACTCTCTCAGTCCAATTACAATTCTCCATACAATTATAAGCCTTTTCCGAAGAAACTCATCTCCTGGGTGGAAGAAGCTCTAGGTTCAGAGCCAACAGAAGTACTGAGCCAGCCCTGTTAAACGGGAGACAATCTGCCCCAACTTGTGGACGCTGTCCGATCCAGCATCCTAAGCATGCAGGATCTGCTGGCTGCATTTGATACGGTGGACCACCCGATCCGGTAGAACACATTGGATCTGGAATCGAGTCTGGATTTGAAGTCCAAGGCATGGCTTAGATCATTTCTGTATGGCAGAACTTCAAGGGTTAAAGTGGACCACATCAGCCCCATACCATTTCAATAAAATAGAGTTCCACAGGGCTCACGTCTGTCTCCCACATGTACATATATAACCACGTTATGATGTATTCGAGAATGGGGTTCATCCACAATTATGCAGATGGCAGGCAACCCCTATAAAAATGGGGAACTATTTTTTGAAGTATGGGTGATGGTCTGCTGGCTTCCCCTTAACCACTCTAAGATCTTCCCCTAGTCACTATTCACAGCCTCAGTGAACCTGAAGAATCCATACGAAGATACTTCCCTTTCTCAGTTTAACATAAAAGCTCAGGATAAATTGAAGTTGTTGGGTCATTTTTGGCTCCATGGTCCATGGCTCTGCAAGCAAATATTATTAGCTCATCTATACCTTATTTTATGCTACTTCGATAAGGTCCTTTCAGAAGCCATCTGTGGAGCTATAGGGCAATTTTTGGAGAAAAACTGGATTATTCTAATGTGCGCTTCCTTGATGCCAAGAAATCCTTTTACTATTACAGGTCTTTCTGAATACGGCTGCAAGGATCCCAACTAATATGGGTCGTTGTTGCAATACGTCCCTTATCTGAAGATTATATGTGTTCCCAGTGAGAGCTTGCACAATTTGTAAAGCCGTATATGGATCTGCACAGTCTTACCTCAAAGACCTGGTGAAATGGCGGATGCCCTGCAGAGCCTCATGATCCCAATGCAGGTGGCATGATCACCCATAGGTTTTAACAGACTCTTACTTTGGGACGTTGGTTTGAAGTCCAAGTGATCAAGCACTGGAATGCTCTGCTAGAGCATCTTCAGAGACTTATTTATTAATTTTTCCCCAAGTGCCTGAAAACCATTATTTTAAAATAGATTCATTCTCAACTCCCTTACTGACCCTTTTGTGGAAGCAGTCCCAAAGATAGCACTTTGATACTAACTAAACGAAAAGGCAATCTAATGCAGCTTGAGCTAAGCTTAGCATCCCAGTATATCGGTAGAAACGACTGCCTTTATCTAAGATTATAATGGAACATAGCACTGCTTATGCTACCCGTTCATGTCCTTGTGAATAACCCCACTCTGGCAACGGAGAACCCGAGATTTAATCACAGTACCGGTTAATGGTTTCAGTACCTGTGCGTTTTAGAACACCTGAACATGCTGAGATTACCTAAGAGTATGTATGCTTTTTCATTCTGACATCTTTCGTTACCATCCCTTCCTGATCCCTGCCAAGGCAACCAGAGTGGTCTAGATTTCCAGGGAAAACACGTGTTTAAGACTTTCTGACAATAGTTTTTTTTTTTTTTTTTTTTAACTCTTGGAATCCCCTGAAAGGCACTTGCTTCCAGTTCCAAGACGTGTGGGTCTCTCCAAGATTTGAGCCTGCATGTATGCAGTGTACTCCAGAGGAACCAGGAACCAGCTATTTTACGGTGGCATTAGGCAGTTGGAAAGCCATGTGCTAGATGCGACTCTAGTTACGGACCTCGGCAGTCACCTCAGGGGCTGCAGGTGTTGCCGTATCCAAGGGACGGCGGTTATTCCATCCAGTCATTGCAAACTGAAGGTTGTGGGGCGATCCTGCAGAATGCCGCTGTTACTTGCTATGGGAAATGCGTGGAGAACACCAAGCATGTGTTGCATGGTGAGGACTTTTCGGTCTTCCTCCTAACCCTAAAAGTGGCAGTTGAAGCTGTGATCCTGCAGCCCCTTCGTTGCAATCAAATAGGAGTTCTAAAGATAAGCATTTTGTGTAAACAATGCCCAGGAGCGACTTTATTGCTTGGGGTTCTAGATGTTTTTGAAGACTTTCTTTTGAAAGCCTGCAGTTTGGTCATGCCTTTTGGTCGACCTGAATTTGACCACTTATTTTTTTTCTGGGAGGTCGGAAATGTCCACCATTCCTACCTCATGCAAAATACCCAGCACCTCCCACCCGATACTCCCCGAACCCCGCACATATATGCAATTGGTTGGTTTGATCAAAGTGCACACTCAAACTATAGACTTCCAAAAGAAACATTTAAAACATGGGATGCTATTTCTTGTATGCCTGCAGGGTACAGCGTTGTTACATCCCCCATTTTTTTATGATGTTTTTTACTGTTTTTTGCCAAAAAGGGCAATCCTTGTGCTTGAGACAAGTGGCCTTTACCTTCTAACATTACACCCAAAGTGCTTTGTGATAAAGGAAGTGGGGTTGACAGGAAGGTAGGAAGGATGGAAGAAAAGATGGTAGAGCAGTTTGTCTCAATATGGTTCTTCTCCTGCAGGGAGATGGCCACTCTGTCCTGGGGTCACTATCCTGTCCATCCTGGGGTTTGAGTCTGGCTGCATCACTTTCTTGTCTTCTTGACTGAAGAGGTCTGACAATCGGTTTCTTGTCCTTGACTCTGGGATGACCGCCTTGCTGCCAGGTCTCTGCGTCCATACGTTACAGCATGCTAGACCATTTGAAGGATGGAGACTTTGGCTGGATAGCGTCAAAGCCCCAAAGCATCCACCATGAGGCTGGCGGCCTGAGGTGGTCTAATGACTTCAGCTACACATCATTGCTGCCCACACATCTTTAGCTTCTGGCCTTACTTCCAAAGGCCCCAACCTTACATTCCTCTTTGATGGTCCACCAAGTTCCTTTATTTTGCTTATGAGGGCTGTTCCTGCAACATCTGTCATCTCTGCTACAGACTTTCTCCTCCTGTACCTCCTTGTGTCGCCCTGACCTTACTTCCTCTGTTATAAGTGGGTGATTTCTGCAGCTTTGTAAATTAAGGAACACCTTGGTTCATAAATGTAAAAATATTATGATTAAAACAGCCTGTTTCGTGTCTCAGATTGTGTGGTGGGATTGTTGTGGTAGGTGATATTACATCAGGGTTATTTATTTGTATTCAAAGAACCAATTCTAAAAGGAAATGTACATTCCTTGAATATATTTCATTAGAACACACACTTCTCTTTGTCATTTTGCTGAGAGCACCTAGAAAGTTATCTGCTCTTTGTAAATGAAAACGTTTTTGTCTATTGTCCACCCATCTGAAAAGGAAGACTCTGATCTCCCATTTTCTTCTACTCCACGTATGTTCCACAGGGTATTAGCACACCTGATCAAAAAAAAGTGACCTTTTTTCAATTTGACTGAATTTATTTGATTGTTTTTTCGGTCAAATTAAATTAAACGTATGGGAAGGGGCAAGGGAATAGGTTGAGGTGGGGGGATTTGGGCGGGAAGGGTTGCGGGGGGTCTCCTCCGCATTTTCTACCGAAACAAGACCAACAAATACTCGGTCAAATTGGAAAAGATCAAATATTTTCGAACAAGTAGATCTAAAACGTTGAGTAAAATATTAAGTTCTCGTTAAGTACTACTTAACATCCTCGCATTAGGTTCTTTGCTAAAATGATGTCAGTCATTAAAATGCTCAGATGGAAATCCTTTGCACTGGAGTGAATTGTTAACAGTAAACATTAGTGGTTGCAGAGAATTCAGGGTTACAAATGATCATGTGGAAGGTTTAGGTTTACTTGGTCGAAAATATTGGACCTTTTCCAATTTGACTTAATTTTTTGGGGTCTTTTTCGTCGAAAATGTGAGCATTTTAATGACTGACATCCTTTTAGCAGTTTAGTTTAGTTTATTCATTTATATGACGTGCACCGGACCCGGGGTATCGGGGCGCAAGCAGTACAGACAATGCAAAACTTAGTGAACAGGTTGCATGGTTCAACACAGATACACAGAGAGGATAATAATTACATTGTAGTTTATAGAATACGCATAGCGAGGAACACAAGTGTGCTATACAAATAAACAGAAATAGCCAATATACAAGAGTAAACAAGGGTGTGTATGTAGTCATTTAGTTATCGTTCACTTTGAGCCAGTTAATGTAACTGAGTCTAAACTTGGGATAGGATTGATCCACCCTGATTTGGCGTGGTAGAGAGTTCCATAGTTGGACAGCCTTGACCTGAAAGCTGTTACCACCGATTTTGGTTAGTCTAAATCTTGGAATGACAATGCAGTTAGTGTTGGTGAGTCTTGTCGGTCTTGTGGAGGTTCTTCTTTGGACTCTGTTTACCAGGTAACTGGGGGCAGCATTATTCAGTGCCTTATGTATCAAGGAGGCAGTTTTTAAGTGGATTTTGTTGAGGGTAGAGAGCCAATTGTTTTGGCGCCTTATTGCTGAGATATGAGCCCTTTTAGACACACCTAGTGCCGCTCTAAGGGCTTTGTTTTGAAGGATCTGGATTTTTTGGGTGATGGATTTGTTGGCGCCAATGTATAGTGCGTTGCAATAGTCGAGCCTAGATAAGATCAGGGCTCTAGCTAAAACAATGCAGTTAGCCTTTGATAGAAAGGGTTTGCCCGTTCTAATAAGCTTGCATGT
This sequence comes from Ambystoma mexicanum, assembly GCF_040938575.1. Lineage (NCBI taxonomy): Eukaryota > Metazoa > Chordata > Amphibia > Caudata > Ambystomatidae > Ambystoma > Ambystoma mexicanum. The sequence continues at coordinate 596,603,125 of NC_090939.1, read as the reverse complement.
ATAGGCTGCAGCTGAGGCCAATGCGTTAAATTGTTTAGTTAAGGATAGGTGGAGTCAAGGTAGAACCCAAGTGTTTTCACCTCTTTGGCTACCTTAATAAGGTTACCATCGATGATGAATGATGAGTAATCCTGTCCTAATTTTTTTACATTGGCATGTGTGCCCAGTATGATAAGTTCCATTTTTTCATCATTCAGGCATAGACCATGAATGGCCATCCATGCCTGGATGATGATACACCCTATTCACCAAGGCCAAATCCTCTTTTTAATCCCCAGAAAGTGGGAGGAGAATCTGAGTATCATCTGCATAGTTAGTGTAGGTGATACCAAGAAGATCCAGATCATCAAAGAGGGGCTTGGTAAATATGTTGTACAGGGTAGATAAGACGCATGATCCCTGGGGAACACCGCACGTGATGGGGATAGGGTCCGCTGCCGCTGAGGGCGCAAAAACCCTTGTGGTTCTGTCGCTCAGGAAGGACTCAATCCATATTATTGCCTCTTTTGAAAAGTTGGCAACCGTGTCTAGATGTCTGCATAGGACCTGAGCTGAGAGGTCTAGTAGTAGGAGGAGGGCTGTTTTCCCTTTGTCTCTTCGCTCATCTACCTGTGCTTTCAGGTCAATAAGGGCCGTCTCGGTTCCGTGTTGGGGTCGGAAACCTGACTGACGAGCTCCCAGGAGTTTGTGCTCTTCCAGAAATTTTTGGATCTGGAGATAAGCTACTTTGTCAAGGTTTTTCAGCACAAAGGGTACAGTGGTGATGGGGTGGTAGTTAGTTGGAATTAGCGGGTCTAGTGTTCGTTTTTTTAGTAATGGGAGCACCCATGATTGTTTAAGATTAGCTGGGATGGTACCAGAGGAAAATGAGGCATTAATCAGTTTAGTGATGAAAGGGGCAAGGTCTCTTGCCGCATCTTTTATAAGCTGAGCTGGACAAAGGTCTCCCTGGCAGTTGGAAGGCTTAAGTGATAGTATTACTTTCTCAACCTCATGGATAGAAATTTTGGTGAAATAGAAGCGGGGGATTAGGGTAGCTGGAAAATCTTTGGAGAGGACATTGGGAATGGTATAGTTGGGTAAGTGGTTAATGGATTGTTTTTTTTGTGAAATTTTATTTTGCAGGGTTGTTACTTTGTTCGATAGGGCCTGTTGTATATCAGATCACCACATTTCGTCCTTGGAGCAGATTTCAGGTGTGGCGATAGGCGATTCAAGTTCTTTGAGGATGGAGAATAGTTCTTTGGTACTAGAGTTGGCATTTGAAATGTGTTTGTTATAGGAATTGCGTTTGGTGAGGAAGATCTCTTATTTGTATTGGGAGGATATATCTGTGAGTTTTATTTGGTTGGCAGAGGTTGGGCAAAGTCTCCATGTAGTTTCACAGTTCCTTTTTAAAAGTCTGAGGTCCATAAGTTGGGGAGTGAACCATTTGTTGAGATGTGCTTTTGGCTTGCTAGGTCTGAGTTTCAGAGGTGCAATGCTGTCCAATGTGGTTAGCAGTATTTTGTTATATTCCCTGACGAGTATACTTGGGTCAGGGTTGTGATCTAACTGATTTAGGGCGGGCAGGATAGCTGGTATCACAGTATCTCTAGTTATGTTTTTTTAATTTCTGGTTGGACAGGCGGGAGCGGTAGGTATAGTAGGCAGGAGTGGTCTATTGGTGAGGAGAGAGAAGGACAAGAGAAAGTGGTCAGTCCAAGGATAGGGTGTAATGGCAGAAATATTGGCAGTGCAATTGTATTCTGCCACCCAGTCCAGGATTCTCCCTTTAGCATGAGTAGGCTGATTAACTTTTTGAGATAGTCCTAGTTCAGATAGTTCGCTATAGTTGTAGCCTGTTTATCAAGAGGGTCATTAAAACCTAGGTTAAAGTCGCCTAGGACTAGTCGTTGAGACGTGGTTTTAAGATAGTCAGAGAGGAGAGTATGGATGTCCTCTTCAAAAGTTCCAATGGGCCCGGGTGGTCTGTAAATGAGATGGATGGTTAGTGTCTGTGAGTTAGTTAAAGGGAGTTTGGCTGTGAGGGTTTCACATGAGGGTGATAATGGCATTTCCTCCGCCTCGTGCATTTGCTCTGTCTTGTCTGATTATAGTAAAGCCATCTGGGACAGCTAGGGCAAGTAGGGGTCCTGCTGCTTCATGCAGCCAAGATTCCGTAATGGCTAACAAGTCAAGGTTATTGGTTATTATTTGGCAGCAATGTCCGTCGCATGTGCCATTAGCGACCTTGCGTTTATTAGTGCTGATTTAATTGGAGGAGCAGGTTTGGTAGTGGTGGAAGGAGGTGGCCGTTGGTGGGAACTTTTGGAATTATTAGAAATGTTCAGTTTGGTATCGATATGGTCTGGGTCAGTGTTATTCGTATTATATTGGGCATTTTCTGGGTGGTGTGGTAGGTAGTTCTAATGTTAGCTGGTGGTAGTGATCTAGCGAGTGGGTTGTGTAGTCTGCTGAGGCGCGAGCGGAGTCTAACGTTTCTAGCCTCTAGGATGCAGGGAGTGCTAAAGTATTGGCTAACTCCGAGGTTCCCTAGGTTTATTGTTAGCAGGGGCTCTGTGCTAGTCGGGTAGGGCATGGTTGCTGAGATTTGTATTGTGGCTAGCAGGAGATAGAATGATAGGATGTTAATAGGGTTCGTCATACATTTGGGCATTAAAAGCATGGGCCCACTGAATTTATTAAATCGAATTAGGCCTCCCTTCACAATCGTCAAGACTACAGAGTTAGAATTATATAGTACTGTAGCACAGGTTATCTAGTCATATCTGGCGTGGGGCACAATCAATGGCTGGGCTACGGATTTTTAAATGTAAGCAGGACTAGGTACAGTTTATTAAAATGCAAACACAGGCATAGGCTAGTTGCAATATTCGCAGGAAGCACAAAATAGTCTGGATGTGAGTTTCAAGATACAAGCACAGGCCTATGCTAGATGCAAGATTGTAGAGGGCGCAACATAGGCAGGAAACGAATTTCAAAATACAAGCACAGGCCTAGGCTAGATGCGAGTTTCAAAATACAAGCACAGGCCTAGGCTAGATGCGAGTTTCTAAAATGGGATACAGACATAGGCTAGGTACAATTTACCAAAGTGTTTCCAAGGGAGACCTAGGTTCGATGTGGTTGGCCAGTGTGGAGCATAGTAGGCCTGTAAGGGAAGGCTGCATTGGTGGGCCAATGCTCGCATGAATCACATAACACCAGGCAGTATTTATAGGAACATGTATAGGTTGGTTGAGGTGAACTGAGATTGCAGAGATTCCCAGTAGTTATTATTGGTAGTATGATGCGGTCGAAAGCACTTACATGTGATGGCCTGTTGACCCACAGTTCTGTTGCGCGATAGTATGCAGTATTGAAGTCATACTCAATGTGCTAAATGGAGGAGCAGATAGATGGCAACGCTCAAAATAGCAGCTACGTCAGGTTGCCCCGTGTCACCCATTGGCGAACAGGGGCAAACAGGAAGGGTCCTTCCTTGCAGAGGCCGGCTTCCGCCTGCCGGCGTCTTTCTGGGGGAAGTGGACGCGCGTTGCTAGGCAACGCTCAACATGTAGTCGGCGGCCATTTCTGGAAGCATTAGCTTTGCTGATGCAACATCGAATGTAGCTCGATGCTGGTGCCGCAGCAGTGATGAAAAGGGGGTAGCAGAGAACCTAATGCAAGGATGTTGAGTAGTACTTAACGAAAAATGTATATTTGACTAAACAGGGCAAAGATAACGTTGAATATATTTGAAAGGTGGCCAGTGTTTACCTGCAAAGCATGATGATGACTGACACTCATGAACGTGTGGGTTGGATACGTTTAAAATCTTCGTAATTGAGGGGGTGCAACTTAAATAATCCACCAATTGCTCTTAATGGGTCGAACACAGTGTTTTCTTATAGGAAATGTCCTGCACAGTTCAGAAATGCATATTCGCCTCTGATGTTTGGGGGCAGGGGATATTTGCCATAAATCGCTGTCTCCTGACATGGGCGTGTTAAACAACAAGCAAAGGCCCACACTCAGTGCAATGTGTGATTGTCTTCGCATATGCTACACAAAGATTAATGCAACTAGGTATACCACATTTGTAGGACGTTTCTAGAAAAAGCTGTGAGTTTAAGCCTCACTTTGCACACTGACAGAACCTACAGGAACAGAAAAAGTGTTTTAAAAGTTGAAAAAGCACATACATTCACAGGGGAATTAATGATTCTGTTTTACAAAAATGTTAAATGCTAAATTTCGATTTTTCGAACACCTGTAAATGCCCAAAATGTTCCTGTTCCTTAGAATGTGCAAAAAATGGCAAGGTATGAACTCAAGGAAGGGTGGTGGGGGGCGTTTAATAGGTGTGAAGAATGATGCTACCTTTAAAAAAAGGGAAATTTATAAATGCTGAAAATGCCAGCGTTGCGTTACAAACACCGAGCTGAAACAATTACATGCATTTAAGACTGCATATGAAAGCTTCACTCGCTACAATAAAACTCCACAACTCACTTTAAATATTAGGCAGCTTATATGACCAACATAGGTAAGGTTAGTGTTTAAGGTTTGATTTGTAGTTGTGTGGGCTTTGCTCTTGAAATAGTTTTGACTGCGCATACCTTAACTACAAGGGCATTTAAGCACTTGCAGAGTTTTTTGAGGTAGTAACCTTCACTCCATGTAAATTGTTTTTCGATTTGGCTATTGGGCGGCGCGCAACCTACAAGCCGCAACTATTGAATTGGGGTACAGCTGAGAGGGAGATGACATGAGAGAAGGGACACAGCTCCTGGGTGTTTGGTTATTTACACACCCATTGATTGCCCTTTGCCATCCAACTGCCTGTGGTCGTTTCTGCTCCCCATCTCCACCCAACACACATCCTCCTGGGATCTTCGAGCCAGCTTTATCAAATCAAACGGTGTGGTGTGAGTGCTTAACTTCAGAAATAAATGTGCTACTGGTGCAAACAATTCTCGCTGTGTGTCTTTGGCCACCTTATTTATGAGCAGTGTGCATATCCTTGCACTGAACGAGTATTGGTAAAGATTATGGGTTTGGCTTGTCTATAGTTATTACATAGACATTTACCAGGCACTGCTTTCATATGCCTAGGACTAGGTACTCGCACAATTTTGCAGCAGTTACTGTCCTATGACCAGATGGTACCATTATGGCGGTGCCTGGCAACTTACTAGCCAATGCCTTAACAAACGCCGAAACTGCTGGCTTTGCCAATGCTTGCTTCCATATGTAATCATCTTGAAGGCCATGATGTAAGCTTCTTTTGCAAGGATATGATGTTTGGGGTGCTCGCTAGTTACTGGCAGTGCCCAACCCGCGGCCGTTCTCGGTTACGTCTCGGCAGGAGCACCGCGCGGATTCGCTGTGCCATCTCAGTCTCTTGCCAATGAGCGGGGTTTGCGTTTCATTTGCCGTGTATTTAATGCATGGATTGCAGTGCATCACCTTAGCTGGTGCTCGGCGAGTGGGTCTGCTGCTATTCATTCCTGCATAATTGCTTCTGCGTATTCATGAAGGCATTGGAGTAATGTTGTTTTTTATGGTGAATTCTTTTTCGCAGGCTAAACTATTACTAAGCTGTAAGGTTTATTTTCATTCCTTCCAAATAATTACATTTGAAACCCTTGAACTGTTGTAACACCCATGTTTTTCTTTTGCAGAATTGAAGCACGAGATCCATGTGTGGAGGCTGACCGCGCAGCGCATTAACCCTGCCAGCCGGGAGGAGACAGCGGTGAAATGCCTGCTGATGCAAAAAGTCCTGGCGCTCGAGTGCTTGCTCAGGAAAAACCTGCGTACTTTCCACAGGTGCAGCACATTTTTATCCATTCGGAATTTGGGCATAAAGCCAAATGCGAGAGCATACTTTCAGAGTACAAAATGGGAAATGTATTGCCTGAGACAGGTTTTCATTGACCCGGGGGGAAATTCCGATTGACCAGTTATGGATTTTAATGCTTGACCCACCCTTTGGAAATGTACATTTTTGCTTTGTAGACATCTCCAGTTAGATCTTCAACTTCTCATTGGTGTCTAACAGTACTTTGTTTGACCTGTGGAACTCCACTTGTCAACCCCCCACACTATCACGAGTGGGGGTTTAGTTTCTATTAAGAGACATGGGGGCAGTCATTTTGCATTTTTTCTTATTTACTTCAACTACCAGCAAAGATTAAAATGTTTAATTACTTAGAATTAAAACATTTTAAGAAACATCAATGAAATGTTTTTAAACAAATAACCCAATCAAAGATGGTGGCTGAGGGAGGACCACCTGTAGCCAATCGGCCACAGTCCCAGAGTATGCAATCCACACTAGCCCTTCCTCTTCTGCAGTTGCGAGAAACTACCAGACAACCAAAGCAGGCTCTCTACATTAGGAAAGCAATATACCTAGTTGGGGAACTCCAAGAGCTTTCCCAGCATGAGAGGACAGTTCTGTTTTCAGCTATCAGGATCTTCGAGGGCCAAGTCTCTTGCTCTATTAAAAGTCTCTTGCCTTCAAGGGCCTGATGTATTCAACAAACACAAAGTTCTGTTCAACATATACTTTGGGTGATGCCTTCACTCCTAGGTCCCCCTCTTCTGGTGCATATGCCTCACAAATCGTATTCACAAATCTTAATGTCTTTTTAAACAGTTCCAGGTGGACAACCCTCTGCCGGCTTCACTCTGGTCAGCGCACTGTTCTTTGGGACCTTAGACTTTGCCCCTTTTAATCAGCATCCCTCCTCGGGGTTCACTCCTGCCAATCTTACAGTTCCTTCTACTTTTTTACTATGTGCGATTCACTTCCCTTATTCATGATCATCTGCCAGTCAAAGACTTTCGACTGCAGAGAGGATTTTACTAGACACCCGTATGACCACTTTGACCCTCTGCTCACCTTTCCCAAGGCCTTCTGGTACTAGTAGTTTCAACAATCAGGTATTCGCCCAGAGTTTCTTGAGTGAGCACCCACGTGGTGCCTGGTTCATCTGCAGCTGGCTTTCCCCTTTTACACCAACAGTTCTTTGTACATTCTGCAATCAGCCGTTTGCTACTTTTGTTCAACACAGTTTGGTTTGTATATTGATCCTCCCCTCGACTCATCGGCTGTGATGAACTGCTTGACTTTCTTCTTATTGAGAGTCAAGGCTGGTACTGCGGTAGCAGGCGTCTCCCTCCGTCCTGTTTATCAGAATAGTCACGCTCTGTGTACCGTTGACATCTGCTGCAGCACACTTGGGCTATTATTCGCAGTCTTACAATTCTTTCCACAGAGGTTGCACAGGCATGGTCGGAAAGGGCAAGGTCGCTTCTCCCCTCTCAGTTTGCGCCGTCTTTCTCCTCCTCTTGAACTGCCGAATCTGGATAGCTGTCTCGTTGTGCGGTTTGCCTTGCTCGTTCTGTGCTCTCTTGCTCCACCTTTTATCCCTGTGAGGAAGGGAAAGGGCTGTCCGGTGTGTGATTCTGGTCAATTGCCTGTCCTTGTCTGACTCTTATATTGGGACATGTCCAGTAAATGGCCCTGGTGTTAGTTCGTTCTCTTTCGTGTTGTGCGAAAGTGTTTGTGTTGGAAAAGGGGCCGGGGCAGTGTTTTGGAATATCCTATGGGGTAGAATGGGGAAAAGGTATTGAAAGAAGGGGGATACCGCATCTCACCAGTTGGTGTCCCACTTCCACTCCCTAAGGACCCCCCCATGCAGGTGATCCTCCCTCACTGGTCCACCCCCCAGGAACTGGATCCAATTGCGATGGCCGTGTCCTTGCCACCTGAATGACAGATCCCAGGAGACTAGTCTGTGAGACACCGTCAGGTTTCTCACAGATGGAAAGACACAGGTTAGGATGGGATTTCCAAAAAAAGCAAAGGTGTACAACGAAAGGCTGTTGTACCATCTCTTTAGTTGTTCTTTAGGTTAGATATACCTTTCTTCCAGTACACCAGCAGGGTTTTAAATGTATGACATGACACTATTAACAATGGTAGCCTTTCTAAGAAGCTGCCTTCCTAGAACCATTTAAAAAATATGTTAAAAGTCACTTTAAAAATATAAAATTATTTAAAAACAAAGTCCTTGAAAATATATAAAACAGAGTCTCTGTACAGTGCACTGTAAAACGATTTGTAAAAACCTTACATGGGAGACAGCCAGCCTGGCCCGGGCTGCAGTCAGTTCTGTTTTTCCTCTGCTTTATGATGTCTGCGCCAGGCAGCGTGTTCTTCTGGCAGGCAGTCGCATGGGAGCCCTAAATGTCCTTTTTTGATTGACTGGGCTGTGTCCAGAGCAACCCAGCAATCAGCAGCAATGATGTGGGGTGGAGCCACTTTTAGTTCTATGGTCGGGCTGCGTATGTCCAAAGCAGCTCAGCCTTGATTTCAGCGTGGGGGCCCCAAAGTCTTTTCTCCTGACCCACGTCTGCCAGCAGCATCCCAGGGAGCACTTGTAGGCCACCTGGCAGGGTGTGGGCCCTTTAGACATAGCATGCCCTCTCGTCCCTCTCACTGGGAGCGCTGCATATGCCATTAAGCAACCTTGGGAGAAGCAGTGGTGAAGAAAGGTGCTCCCTGTTTGGGGAGCGCCTTTGAGCTGGGCCATGGTGCGAAGTAATTTCACAAGCTCCCCTCCCGGTTAAGGGAGCGCCTCTTATTAGCCTGGGCAGCGGCAGTGACTGAAACAGGCAAACCCTCGGATGTCGTTCAGTCCTCCTCGATGAGGGCTGGAAACAGACTAATGGTGCTCCACTCGTGCTGTTCTAAACATGTTTTCTTTGTTTTTTTGAGTAGTGGATCTCTGCACGGCATGATGTGTGGGGGTGCTTTACTCTTAATTTTATTCTTTTGCTTTTTTTCCCCATTGTCCCTTGTAGAGAGTTACATTAACATCTCTGAAAACAGAATACTTCGCTTTAGGTGGAAACTTGATGCGGATAAGCAGCAATGCTTTTTTTGACAAATTCTACCGACTAGCTTTACCCTTCACGATCACCTGCCGATATGGTGAATCTGAAATTATGAATGTCTCTGTACGCTTTCGCTTCCTTAAATAAGGAGATTAGGAAATAAACCACCTCTACAGGAGGGGCAGAAATGGGATTGATACCCCCATCCATACACCAGCCCACCCAGTGCGACCATGCTGCCAAATAGGTAGACTGAGTGAATCTGGACCATGATTTCTGATGACCTGGCAAATATCTACCGAAAGGCCTTGGAAATACCAGGACTCGCAGAAATCCTCCATACCGTCAGAGGAAGTTGATCGTGCAAGATCAACTCGTGATAACCCCATTTCAGGTGAGGAGGGAACAATAGAAGAATCCTGGGGACATCTATTGCTAGCTCCAGAAGGGCTGGCAACCACACTTGAGACGGCCAGTCAGGGAGTGAGGAGAACCAGAGCAATTGGTTCTCTGTTTACCTGAATCGGGAGCCTTGCTATCATAGAGAATGGGCTAACGGGGGACGCATAACCTTCAAGCCCTGCCCAGTCCTGGAAAAAAAGCATCCACTGTCATAGCTTCTAGATGCGGATGCCAACTGAGGAACCTGACAATTGAGGTGGGAGGCAAAACGTTCTTTGTTGAGCGGGCCACAAAGGGAATTGTGGGGAACAAAAACCTCTGTCTAGCTTCTTCTGTCTTGTAACTCCTGGAATTGTCTGTTGACAAACCACAGAAAGTATTCTGCCTGTAATAATATTCCCCTGATGAGATAGAAGTGGCAGAAATCTTTTGAATAATCTTCCAAGTCTTTGGACCTTGTCTGTCCCCCACCAAACAAATGATGTATCACACGACAGACATTTTCTGTTTTTAGTAATGCACTGCAATTCACCTAGTTTATCAAAAGTCTTTTTAAAGTGAAAGAGCCTTCCAAAAGTACCACAGTCTATATGCAGAGATCTCTCTTCTAAGGACCACTTTGCTCCTGAAGAAATGTCTTCTATTCAAGCCCCACAACCGATCATACTTGCTTTGGATTCTATTACAGTGTCGAGAAATGACCTGAATATGGCTCACCTATTCCATCCGTCTGTGTGCTTTAGCCACCTTTCCAACTCTTGTGTTATGTTAATGATAACTGTATTACCTGAGAATAAGGCTTTCCTTTTTGTACTTTTCTCCTTCAGTCTCTGAAGAGCCCTGTCATTTAACTGGGCAGGAAAAATTGCCTGAAATTAGGCTGATAACATCCCTATTGTCTGAGACAGGAGCCTGAGAGAGAAAACCCCTCTTTCGGATGGACTTTATTTTGCGCCAAATACCCCCATCCTTTTATTTTAGAATTAGTAGAAGACACTGCTGAGAATCTATAAGAAAGCCCAAAAAGGGGATGCATTGTGTAAGAATGAGAATAGACTTGAGATTGATCACAAACCCCAGATCCTGAAGGAGGAACAAGAACAGATTGGCATCTTGTGTCAACAGAAGCATATCGTCCAAGTATATTATCCACATTCCCTTTGCTCTGAGGAGCGCCTTCATTGGGTGAAATAGCTTCTTGAAGGACCAAGGGGCCAAGGTCAAGCAGAATGGGAGAGAGGAATTCTGCCAACAGTAACCTCGCCATCAAAATTGAAGGTATTCCTGATTGGAAGGGTGAATGGGAATGACTAGGTAAGCATCCTTTAAAATCTATTTTGCACATCCCATCCCCATAAAATGAGTCCTTAACGATTGAATGCCCTCCATCTGGTGGCGATAGACTACGAGCATGTTGAGAGCTTCTAGATTGATAACTGGACAGAAGCCTCCATTTGACTTTAGAAACAGGACAATGGAACTGAGAAAAAGGGTTGCTAGATGCTAGGCTTGTGAATGAGATCTACAAACTGTTGTCTACCAAATCCTGCTTCTCTTACCTGAACACAAGGGGGAAGGAAGATACCACTAACAAGGAGAAACAAAACTCAATGTGGTATCCTTCTACTATTTTCAGAACCCACCCATCTGGTGCCAGGGCAGAACAGTTCTTAATAAAATGAGCCAATCATCCAACACCCTTTCCAGGGAAAAAACTGTTAAATGCAAAATGCGCATCTGATGAGAAACAAGAGCGTTCAAATCCTCTGCTGGAGTGCCCTCCGCACTGGTTCCCCATTGAGTGGAAAAAATCCATTGTGCAACTTTCGATTAGAAAGATTGGTTCTATGTGAATATGTCATCAGTGAGACAAATTTCTTTTCCTGACCCCAAATATTCTAGGAGGGGTTACATTTACGATTATGAACTTTCAATCCTAGAATATTTGCGGCAAGTGTTTGATTTTAGGGGTGCATATTTGAGGAAATGTACCCCCCTGGCAGCTGTTTCCTTGATGAGATGTTCTGGATACTGAAAGATCATGGGTTTCTTTTCTGCCTCAGGATATGAACTGTGAGGGTGTGGGATGGACTCTGGAAGGGACGGGTAGAGGAATGGGTCCTTCCTCCAGCCCTTGCCGAAAAACACTCTTGGCAAAGACCTTTCTAATACTGATCTGGGCTTTATCGAACACTGTGAACATATGTACAAACAATGACACATCTTCCAAAATCTGTCAGTGGACAGAAAACCCTGTGCTTTTGGCCCTGCCTCCACAGAAGCTGTTTGCTAGCTTAGGGCTTTGGGGCATCAGAAGTGCTCTTCTCTCAGTTGAAAGTTCCTTGTTAGCATTGTCAAGCAGGGACACGCAACATTGGCACCCACCCCATTACAAAATAAATAAATTGGGCTTTTATATCGCACTTCATGCCAGAGACCGTTCTCTAAGAACGGGACTAGAATTAGAACCGTTGATGCTCGGGATTGTCTTGCTACCAAGACAAATGCATTTCTCCTGAGCTATCCTCCCAGCCGTAGGGCGTCTGGGGTAGAGCCACTAAATGCACTTTCATCAAGAACTGCAAATACCTTTGTAAGTAGCCCCAAGACGACATCCAATAGCCTAACCTGACAGGACCTTAACTCCTTATCTATCTGCTTCTTGGGATCTTCCCTTTTTTGAACGAAAAACCAACATAGATTGGTCCATCTTTGTTTGTGAAACAGTGTCTGGGAAGCTGGGTCTCAGGAACTCTTTCAGTTTACCAAGTTCATCCTTCCCCATGGATTTTCTGACCCAATGTTTCAAAAAGGCGCCCATCTGCTCAGATGGGCACCACTTCGCCAACCGCAAATGCTGTATATTGCAGGGGTCAAGGAAGGCTTCCCTCAAGACATTCCCCAAGACCCTGGTCTTTACCTTCCTCGCATTCTCCCGCCTCTTCTGTTTAGGAGGGAAGTCGAAATCCTCCGAAGAGGAGTCCGATAGAGAGAACCTTATCTTGCTCCTCCCAGGATGAGAAATCCTCCTTCATTTTAAGGCAGTACAACTGAGAACTTGGGGCCGCATGGGAGGAAGCCTCCTTCCACTGCAAACCTACCTTTATTGGTTGTTGGTTGAATACCTACCATGCTGACCTATTTTAGAGAATGAGACTTTCTTCGGCACTGATTAACACCCCAGTTGAAACGCTGAAATTTCAGTTATGAGGCAGTAAAAAGCTAAAGCCAATGTGTTATTGAGGTCTCATAGGGTGTTATCTTTAAACTATTCAACCACCTTATTTAATGATGCTGGGCTGGTCACCTCCCTACTTGTTGCTGAGCGAGGCCTCCACCGTCCTCCAAGGAACTACAGTGACGGAACTCCACCCTCACACCATTCCTAATGCCTACCTCCTTTCGCATACTCTCTTCCCTACCTCTGGGAGTTGTCATGCTGTTGCATAAATCCCTTTACTTTAAAACTGTGGGTTAATGTTTAGTGAGGTGGCACCCAGAATCAGGGTGGTCTTCCCTCAATCTGAGCCAATAGGAACTCACTACCATCCTTTGAGGTGAGGGGAAAGGATGAGCAGACTGTAAATTGTTTGAAAGAAGGGGTGGGGGCAAGAAAAATATAGCTGAGCGGGCCCACAGGTAACAAATCTTCAAAGCAATGATGGGCACATCAGTGGAGAAGGCTGACAGGAGCAGGCTTGATGGGAGATACGACGGGTTAAAATGATCATTGTCCCTCTTACTGTATTGCACAGACAATGCAACCCTTGCGTTGCCCATGAGAACTCGTATCTGGGTCAGAGTTATGCTGTGGATGCAGTGCTTCAGTAGAGCTCCGTACAAGGAGATATTAACAAAGGGACTGCCTCAGAGGCGGCAGTGCGTTTCTGGCGCCTCGGAGTCGCACAATTAATTTATTAATTCTGCTGGGAAATATTTACAAAGGAAACGCCATAGATACAGAGATTCACACTCAGCTCCTTGGAGCCAAACATGTAATAAACTAATGAGATACACAATTCGGCAATCACCACAAGTTAATCTTTGCTGTTGGTTGAAGCAAATAAGAAATGATGCTTAATAGGAAGCCTCTGGTCTTGACATAGATTTTTTTTTTTCTGCTGGCCGTGCATACACCAGTGTCTGAAAACGCATAAACTACACTACAATGTGATCTAGCGCCAACCATTTGCAGTGAGTGAACTGGTGTTTCCTACCTGGTTTGCATGTGAAAAGTAATTTAGTGCTTATGATAATACAACAGTTCTAGGAGCACATGACTCAAAACTAGAAGCGTCGGGTTCAATTTTTACTCAGAAGAAATACAAAATCCTTGGATATCTTGAATGTGTAATTTGGGATAATCAGATGGAAATGTTTGTACAGAATTAATGGTATGTTGAATTACCCACACCTTTAAAGAATCCAAAAACTCATAACAAACAGGAGTCTCCCAGCTGTGCTTCCCTGTTTGTCTATATTTGGAAAGGTAAACCCACATTGGTATGGGTAGCGTTCAATGTTAAAGAATGAATTTGGCGTTCGAAACTCATGATGTCTTCGGGAAGACAGTCTGAATAGAGAGAATTCCGTAGTCAAGTATTTATTTTTAAATTCCGACTTCTGACTCTGTTCTCTGGTCCTCGAAATTTGAGAGATCAACAGAAGTGGTCTGTGTGATGGTGGTACAGCTGGGGGCTCTAGTTTCAGAGAGGATAGACTTCAGACATGGACGGCTGTGGAGCTGCTGGTGAGGCTGCTATATATAAGCAAACTACTGCTTCAGCTGGAGTTCAGTGCAGCTGTCATATTCTCTGAAGATGCTATTCCTGAAAAGCAGATGCGGAAATGGGCAGTTTGAATAGAGACATTCTTGGTGTTTCGCACGTAGCGGCCATAACCCTCTGGAGTTATCATAGTGACAGATGCACTCAAAACTTCGATACTTTTGAATGGGTGTGGGTTCCTGAGACCTTGCCATAAAGATGTCCTTACTGGGTCAAGAGAAGGAATTAGGTGCATCTGGTCACTCTGACCCCGAAGTCATTGTCCAGATACTGAGTAAGCACTGATATCAGAACGATTCTTGGAAGCGTGCAGGGACCAGCAGAGCTCACTTACAATTCCTCTTCATGTACCAGTTGGCAGTGTTTTTGAGGATGAGCATTAGAGTGGGGGATCTGGAAAATACTGGAGCCAGGGAGAGTAGCCCACTCTGATAGGACCCCTGTAGTGGTGGTATGAGGAGAAAGCCTCTGTCCACCCATCCACTTGTAGCCCAAGCCTCTCTGCCATCAGTTAAAGAGACTCTACCCTTTTGGGGGCACAAAACATGCAATATAAGAACAAAACCACTCTTACCACCCCAGGAGTGGAAAGAGATGTCCGGGATCCCTAAAATGCCATTACAGAACACATGTGTTTTCACAAAATAACAGAGAGTGACACTACCACTAGTCAAGCATTTATCTTGTTGAGTTTACCAGCAAAGTAGAGTCACACAGTGGGTATCCTGAAGGGTGTGAGTCACGATTGTGCCACTGGAGCACCAATTGGCACCCATTGTGGACTATTTAGGACTCATTCATTAGCACATCTCTACCCTCAAGCCCCTGACACCATGAAGACCAGGGGTGCATCATGGACAGGAACATGTTCAAAACGAAAGCTATCAAACTCCTGTGAGCAAACAAATTGCGTGTGCACATATCGGGAAGGGATAGGGGGACATATGCTGGCTGGCGAGAATGCCAGAACATGAAGCCATCAGACCATCAAATTCGTGTTTCCTCTCCCCACGTTGGCAGCCGGCACTTTTGAGTGCTCAGTTAGTGCAGATAATTTCAATAGAAATATTGGTGACGCTAAACAATCTGAGCCACTCACAACAGATACAAAATGCTAGCAAGAGGTGAATCACCTGACAGGGAGGTGGGACCATGTAACACCATCCAATACATATAACCCCTTTTTAATGATGAAAGGTCTGTCAACCATAGCCATTATTGAGACCCTTGAAACATGGGTCAAAATATAAAAGGAATCAATCGGGCCAGTGGGGTGCAGCTAGGAGGCCTTCCAGAGAGTTGTAGTGAGCAACAGGGACTACGAGGAGCACAGATCATAAAGGGGCTAGGCCAAACTAGCCAATACTTCAAAAGAAGGTAGCGTTGCAAGGATCTGGCTGGGCGATGTGGCCCAAACGCTGGCAGAATCCATGAACTAGAAAGGAGTCACTTGAGTCGCCACGATGGGAACTATGGCCCAGACCCTGGTGGATTTAGTCCTCTAGAGTTGGAGAATAGGAGATGGACATTGTTTTGTAATACTGATGCTATATCCTGGCAGATACTAAATATATTGGGATGTTGCAAAGCCTGTAATGACCTAATTAATCCTTGGTTGCAGGGCCGTGGGGACAACCTTAGCCTCTAAAGCACCTAGGTTTGGAGGGAGAGCAAGGGTGAAAATCCTGCCAATGTGCAAGTGATCCCACGACAATTAGGTAACTGAGGGCCCTGGAAGGAGAGTATTGTCAAGATGACCATAAGGCAATGAGGTGGAAGCATAAGGTTGCAAAAGTAGACGAGCATTGGATCTAAACATACACTCCACGGCAGCAATACTCTGGGATGGGCCAAGAAGGAAGAATGCTGACTCTCAACACTTGAGACTATTAAATTAAGAATCTTCAGGGGCAGACACCTGAAGGACTTGGTTGTTAGAGATTTGGGCTTTGGATGAAGGACCCTTGTTTCCCTTAAGTCAGACCACTGTTGAGTTGAAAAAATGTGTCGAAGTCGTGGTCGTCTCCCACCTGGATGGTGGCAACACCCTGCTTGCAAGATTCTCAGATGCCAGCTTGGCCCCTCTGAAAGTTGCCCAGCACACTACAGAATGTATCCCTGCAGGAATAAGAACATGTGACCACTTGTTGCACTGACTATCCCTTCAAGCACACATCCTGTTCAAGACAGTCTGCATGACCTACAAAGCAGTCACAACACCACAATGGCTGAAAAACTCTCTACCTCTGGATGCCAAAGCACTACTAAGCCACTTCAGTAGACTGGAAACAAAGAACTGGATGAGGGGGAAAACGCAGTAACAGACTTTCTCCTGACATGCACCCTGTCTAGAACATGTTAAAAGTGCAGCTCACACTGGCCTCATCCACCATAGACATAAGGAATTGTGCTCACTGATTTTTTGCTCAACCCCACTTCTCCCTCTCTGGAACTATCCCCATTCGAGCTCCCCCAATACCTATCTATCCGATGTGTAACCCCCCAAGTGTGTCTCCAATGCTAGAACTCCATTATTTCAATGCTAGGTTAGCTCTTTATTAATCCCCTACATGCATATATCTGTAATGTAATCCTCAATCCTGAGACTGCTCTAAACCAAGTCCCTTTTTATGTTCTAGTTAATATATCCCTAGTTCCTGAAGTTCTCCAGAGAGTTTGGGGGAAATGGGACAGTTGGCAGGATGGCTAGAAGGAGGGAAGACACACGAATGCAAGTCTGGAACCGCACCCAAATACCCAATCACGGCCTCCACGCCACTCCTCATTGTCACAGTACCTGGCAAGATAATAACCAGGTTGGCTGTGACTAACAAAGTAAAAGTAGTAGTAGAAGCAAAGCAAGAAGAACATACTTAAAGACAAGGTAAGTCTGCGACTTTCACCCATATGAAGAGCGAGCCAAAGTAATCTTCATACCCAGAGCATCTGGCAGGAGAGTGTACCAGGTTGGCTTTAACCAAAGGAAGAGGGGTAGTAGTCAAGCAGAAAGACAAGAATTAAGACGAGTCTGGGATTTACACCCACATGAAGAGAGAGCCAAAGTAATCTTCATACCCACAGCACCTGGCAGGGGTGTATACCAGGTTGGCTGTGAACAAAGGAGTAGTAGCAGTAGTAGTCCAGCAAGAAACCCACAATAAAGGGGAGTCTGGGACTCGCACTCACATGAAGAGGGAGTCAAAGCAATCTTCATATGCATAGCTCCTTGGGCTGTGAAGCCTCTACAATTCTGGTCTCCATGGGGCAAGCTTCCCTCTCCGACGCTTCCCACTGTGCAACACCTGCAATTAAAGCTTTTGGAGGTCAAGACCCTCTCAGGACCACCTACTGCTCAACACTCAGCAGTGGTCCAGGCGTCTCCTCCAGTATCTACTTCTGCTGCAACATGGAGAGTTCACAACTCATCCACCTACGCCTGCTGCTCTGCTTCTTCTTACTCATACCTGCACCTGAGGGGGCGTTTTAATCCTCCCAGTCTCCAGCAGATGTGGGTAATTTCCATTAACAAACTGCCATTTGCAGTTGTGTTCCTCTTCAGCCCTCTTCTGCGTCCTAGTACTTTGGGGATTATGGGATTTAGAGTCCATAATGCAAAAAACTGTTTTGCTAATGGGAATGTTTTTTCATGCTAATTTCTTTTCCTAATTATATTCTTTAAAATAATATCACAATGATAATTTGACAGACTTGACTTTATAGAGAAATAAAGATTTGTAAAGTCTATATTGGTATTATTTTCAGACTTTTCTTTACTATTCCTTTGTAGTGTAGGGGAGCATCCAGCTTTACTAGCCACCATGTTTTTAAAAAGATTTTTAGTTTCCTCCAATGCCTAAGGGTCTATGAATGTTTTCACCCACATTAAGATGTTCAAGTTGAGAAGTTAAAAGCTCTCAGACAACAAGCCATTACAGATTTTGGGATCACTGACATTCCTTCCCTGAAATAAGATAAATACTGCATCTCGCCCAATAGTCCTCTTATTTCCCTGTGCCCTTTCTACTCTCAGGTAATCCTCACGCAGAACACCACCCCAAGGTCAGGATCACAAAGCATCTGCCTTTCCCTGGTCAACTGGGAGGAAACTTCAGGCAGGGTCTTTTTGAGGACTCTGCAGGATTCAGCACAAGAGACTAGGAAGGATGACTAGCTTTTCACTGGTTACACTGGTGATTGTGCTGCCAGGGCTGGGACTAAGCAGACCCCTATCCAGGTGGTTCATTCTCTGCATCTCAGAATACTCTGATCTGGCTGGGAAGGATCTGCCAGAAGGCCTCGGAGCCCATTCTACCAGAGTAATGGCTGCCACATCTGCCCTGCAGGGGGTGACTCCCCATCCTGGACATTTGCTAGGCGGCAGCTTGGGCATCTCTGCATACATTGTCTAAGCATTACTTCTTGGATTCCCCTGCAGGCAAGGATGCCCATTTTGGTAGGGCAGTCCATCAGAGTTTTCAGGTTTAAGTGGTGTCCTTGCTTTCCTCCCTCCTCCAGATTATGTACGCCTTTGGGAGTCTATCCTAGATGAGGAATCTGTGGCAGGAAAGAATCCATTAAAAGATCAAATTACTTACCTCTCAGTAATGTTCTTTCTGATTGATGTTCCTACCACAGATTCCTCATCACCCTCCCTGCCCCTCTTGTGAGAAGCTAGTACACAATACGTTCTAGGGTCCCTCAGCGTCTGAGTGCTAAGGAAAAAGGGTGGAACTGAAGTTTTGGGATGCAGTGCCGCTACTTATACTGGCTCGAATGTCATTTCCAACACAGGGTGCATAGTGGTGTCGGACTGCCCAGACGTTGAGGCGCACAACGCCCTCTTGTGGCGGAAGAGTTTCCGGAGAACTGCTGTGTTGGAATATGGATTTCAAAGATGAGGAATCCATGGCAGGAACGTCCAACAGAAAGAACATTTCTGTGAGGTTTCTTATTTGTGCATTACTGCCTCTTGTATTATTGATGAATTTTATTTGTCCATTGATTCCTTCCAGAAGTTGAGATGTGTACCTTGTATCTTGTTTATTCCTTACAGAAGTCAGCCACCAAATCACAGCCCTGTGGCTTTCCAGAAGGCAATTAACCTATAGCTTCTAACAGCTCTTTAACCATCAATGGGGTCTCTAAGGCTGCAAAAGCATCTGGAGGCAAGACTGGAAGAGGAATGTTAGTGAGATCAGTATTTTTATCTGCAATATGCAGTGTATCATGATTGGCATACTAATGGCTATAGTAGAACAAAAAGGACTCCTCATATCTGAACGATGTCTTGGGAAACCATCTGTGGTGGCAATAGATGGGAAGTACTCTTGGCGGGCTTCACATCATCCAGGTGCATGATTAATGTCTATCGCAATGGAACTATCATGGCTCATGGTCCTCAACCCAACCTTTTCCTCTTTGACCGGCGGCTGCAGTCCCTCATCAACTTCCTTCCTGGGAACTCCTCCTCTCAACCTGTCCCTCTCCCCCCTCCTCCGACTGGTGTACCACACCCCTGTGCCTCTCCTCAGAAAACATTCAAAGACAGAGACCTGTTTCAACTAGCCATGCTTAATGCTCACTCTGCTATCAAACACTCTGCTGACATCTGCCTCCTCCTTGAAGACATTGAACTCAATATCTTCGCTCTTACCAAGATGTGGTTCAATGGCAGCTCAGTCACTGCTTTTTGCTGCCTTCTCCCTGATGGCTACAAGATCATCTCTAAGACTCACCCTAAACATTCTGGTGGCTGGGTTGCCCTGATATTCCCTGAGTGGGTCCCTTCTTTGCTCGTACCTGCTGGGCCTAGTGTGCAAACTGGTAATTTCTTCTACCTCCTCTGTGACCATTGCCACTATCTACAGGCCACCTGGCTCTATTACCCTGTTCCTTTCTGAATGGGCTGTTTTCTCCTCCTCTCTCCAGACATCTTCCTCTAAACTCCTTCTACTGGTTGACTTCAACATCCACCCTCCTGTAGATTGTGTGGAGTACGCAGTATAGTATCTATCCTCCTCGGTGTCTCGCAAAGGACATACAAAGTAGAGGACATAGCATATGACTCTTGCAAAAAAAAGCTATTTTTCCTGCATGCTCAAATGGGTAGCCAACTTTCCAGCCTTCATAGGATTAGTGCTTCTAACATTCCATGTCAATCTTAACAGAGGAGGATCCTAGAGGAATACAAAATGATCTGTCCCTGGTCGGCATAGTAGTCATACTATCAGGCTTTGTGCTCACCTTAGGTTTTCTGCGAGGTGGATCGGGCGGTGATTGACTGCGTCTGCTGGTTCTCCGAGTGCAGGAGTGCTGCAGATAGGGGCGTGCCTCTCCGGTAGCCACCCTGCCTGTTTTGAGCCATGACCAGGACAGGAAAGGCCCAGGAGAAACTGACAGGAAAAAACCCTTCCAAGGAAGGGGGAAAAAAACCTGTGTCCGGTGAATCTGGATGGTGAGTAGCTTCAAGCCAGATGTGGCAAGGATGAGCAGGGAAGGCACGAGTCCAAGGAACAATGCAAACAAAACAGGAACGGAGCACCAAGGAAGGTCCAGGAGCAAGGCAACAGAAGAATGAACAGCAGTGCAAGAAAGGAGGAGGAGGGCGGAATCGACCAAGAAAAGGAAAACAAACAAACAAGCAATCAATGGAGAGAGCGGGTACAAGGTGGTGCTGAGCTAGAGTTTACCTAGCATTGAGATGCGGTGAGCGAAGGATCTGCAGAGGCTGTATAGCACGAACCCCAGATGTGCTGGAAAGATGCCAGTTCCAATGACTAGACTGAGCACTCCCCTTCCTGGTCAGCACACTGGGCACCATCTTGGAGAGGAGTGCTGCATGCAGCAAACCGGGGGAGAGGAGCCAGTCGGACCAAACAGACCAGGGGCGATACCTCATGACACATACAAACAACAATGCATCTATGTATGAGGAACATATAGATGACTTACATTGGAGTATTTCGAATGACAGCACAAGGAAAACACATTTTATGTATCCCTCCGCATCCCACGAGATTTCAGCAGTCCTATTGAAGAGGAAGCCGTGTTGTGGTCCAAACCAGCAGTGTACACAGGAATGTTGGCTTCAATACATGAAACTACTTAAGGAGGTGTAAAGAACAGCAGCTTTTTTATATTGAGTTTACAGTCTGGTGGAAGGGTGCATAGCATATTGGATCTCTCTCTCTCTCTCAACAGTTGTTTATCTGCAGTGCTCCCTAAAATGTCTAGAATATTTTAGTGCCAATTGGAAGCAACTGACTTGACCTCTATAGTGTAGTGTTTAGAAGAGATTGTGGTCTTTGAAGCTCAAAATCGCATCTGACGAATGGGGGCCAGTTGTTCTGCTCCTTTCCTTATTCCCACATTGGGGTTGCATAGTGGCAGTCAGATCAGCTAGCTTTGAATTGAAAGAGGCAATGCCTTCACTCGTCCCTGCATCACTTTCTGGAGTTCTGACTCGGATTCAAGAGACATGCATGTCGATGTACCAGATGACCTAGCATCAAGTGGTTTCTAGGAGCTGGTTCGTGAGGTTGTCCATCACTCCTTGTTTCCTAGAGCTCATAGCAATGACCGCTGAGCTCAGGCAAGGTATGTGCTAGTAGGTAGAACAAACCTAGCATCAACTATGTAAATCTTGTTAGACCTGCATCGAAAGTTGTTTCATCAACTCTTCAAGAGGGCAGTAGGAATATATGGTGTGCCTGAATACCTCCAAAAACGCACCCAAGGCACCTCAACAGTAACTTTTATAAAAGACCCATTTACTCAAAATATGTAAGCCAGTACTGAACAGAGCCCATAGTCGAGCACAAGGTGCCATTTACAAAAAAATGTAAAAGGTAATTCAGCCAGAGACAGTTTGGCAAAGCACAACACATTTCTGTTGAGATTCCAGACTGTGGCCCTCTTGATGGCTGCTCACCATCGCCCCAACATTTGTTTTAATGCATGTATTGTGGACCTTTCCATAATGCAGAAGGGAGGCAAACGGAATATTTGGTAAAATGGGAGAACTAATAGTTTTTATAACTTTTTCGTGAGCATTTGTTTTTTTTTTAATGATTGCTCATTTCCAGTGTGTGAGCTGGAAATCAGAAAATCTTTCACATTCATGATCTTTAACTCCTTTGTGTACTCTTGAAGTACATTTTTCCTTTGTTTAATAAAAAGTCAACCTTAAAATGCCCATTATTCCCATATAAATTATGCTTTTGTGTCTCTTCAATCCACAATAAGGATCAGTGGAACGATCAGAGGTAAAGCCGCAAGTCCACTTCTATTAGCGGTGTCCCCGAATTCTTAAGGAGGTCTAAGATTAATAAGGTAGATCATTTTTTAGAAACCACTCAAAGCTGAGACATACTCGCCAGTATTACTAGAATATGGCTTTACTTTGACTGGGCATGCTGTGATGTGAAGTTCGTGTGATAGCAAGGCATAATGAAATC
Organism: Ambystoma mexicanum; assembly: GCF_040938575.1. Classification (NCBI taxonomy): domain Eukaryota; kingdom Metazoa; phylum Chordata; class Amphibia; order Caudata; family Ambystomatidae; genus Ambystoma; species Ambystoma mexicanum. Next base: position 596,580,585 of record NC_090939.1, on the reverse strand, counting down.
CGCAATTGCCTTATTAACTGGGCATAAAGGAGATCTGGTCTTACTGCGCAAGGTGTGCTCAATAGAAATTGGCACTCTTGTCCTAAGTGGTCATGCTAGTGTTTGGCACATCTGTATTGACTACATATAATGGAACCTGGCGCTCTGAGAATGGTGTGAATAATTTGACATTGGAAAGCAATGGTGTTAGTACCTGGGCTCTTAATGGCAATACCTGTTATTTGATACCTGCCATATAATGGGACCTTTAGCGCATATTGTGGCAACACCGGACAAGTGATACTACTTGCTGGGCATATGAAGGCAATAGCCGACAAATGGAATATGTACCCGGGCGTCTGTTGCCGAGGCCTGCCAAGTGCCTGAACTGTCTTTAACCAACAAAAATGATCGGTGTTCTTTTTGGTCTGTCTTCTACAATAAAGGACCTTGGCATAGCTAAAAGCATAAACTTGTCTGACGCTTGCATAAAGATGGTGTGAGGATCAATGAGACCTAGTTTTTAGTCAATGAGTTTTGTTGGCTGAGATCAAAGCTAATTAATGCATGTCAACATTTTATTTCAGGCAAATTTCACAAGAAGATAAAAATTGGGAAACTAATATTCAAGAGCTGCAAAAGAAGGTACGTTTTGAATTTGTATTTTCTATTTAAGTTGGTTTTCAGATTGTGCTACAAATTGCGTTACAGAATGTTAATCTTTTAAAAGCATTTTGGCTAACATTTGGCTAAATTTAGCGCCTGTGTGAAGCAGATGGAAACGTATAAACTCTATAAATTGATAACGCACTTCTGTTGACTTGATGGTGGTTTTTGATGTACTTCCGGCCTTTATCCTGTTGAATTAACCAGGACAGATTTGCAATTTAGCATATATGTATAATTTAGTGTGGTTAACGTGCTCGTGGTGTTCACGATCAGACAAGGACTCGTGGTGTAGTGAATCCTCCAAACTGTTGCACTATTTATTCTCTCATTTGGGGTCTTGTGCAGTCTTTTTTTTAAATTTAAATATTATATCTTGAATAGCTTCTGAAGCGGGCAGTGGGAAGCTGCTAGCCACATGTCTCCCACCCACTTCAACATATCGAGAGTTAAATGCTTCACTAGTTTGCTGGCATTTCTATACAAATCCGAGTTGGTTTCTTCAATACAATCTACTGTGAACCCATCCACCTCCAAATGGTATTTCTCCTCTTCTCCAAGTCTTTCACCTGGAAAACTCGACCTCCAAATATCTCTGCACTTCAGGTAAAAACAAATAAACCCATTCCAAAAATGACCACTGCTCCATCATTTTTCACGTTGTCCAACTCCAATCAATTGACCTTACTTCATTGGATCGCCTGACTCTGCGGTAGCCGTCTGATGGTCAGGCACCCGATGGGCTGCTGCGCCCCACTCAGTAAGTCCAAAAAGTATTAGGCATCCTTTGGGTAAACACATTTTTCAGACCCTCTCATTCTGAGTTCTGTGGTGAGGAGGCAGTTGGTCTTTGCACTCAGCCTATAATTTGCAAAGGGCTTCTGTATAGAATCCATCTGTTTCTGCAGTTTGTCTTTGCATTCATCGAAACAAAAATACGGCTTCACAGAAGAGCAGACCTAAAAATCACTGTGTTCAACCTCGCTCGGAAGATATTCAAGATGTTTCTAGATACTTGTCACCATAATGCGGCATATGATTGAGCAGAACTCCTTAAACGTCCCAATGCCATAATGTCCCAAGATGACCTGCAGGATAGGAACTGAGTCATTTACAATCTTGAACTGTTCCTGAGGGACTAGATGTACCTGTGTTGATGCTGTTTGAGGGGCACTCTAGTGAGTGTATGGTTTCCTAGTGAATAACACTCTAGGATCATAGAATCCTTCTCATTAAACATATACTAACAGTGCATGGTCTCCAGCTTATGGAACACATGACATGGCACCCACTCAGTGGTCAGTGAGTAGCCTTTTATACTCAACCCAGTTAGCACAGCATGCACTTTCAAGTATTCCATTATTTTTACTTTAGTCAATTTTACTTTAGACAATGTATAAAGCGCTGCCATGAACCCTGAGGCGTGAGGGCGCAAACAAACCAAACAAACATGTTAAACAAAAAAGATCAAGGTTGTCAGCAAGTAAAGAGAAGGGGCGAGGAAATGATAAATGTGGAGGTCAGAGTTCAATAAAAGAGCCAGGTCTTAAGGGCCTTAAATGAAGTGATCGAGGGATGCTGTCTGAGAGTGTATGGAAGGGAATTCCAGAGTTGGGTGCCGCGATGTGCAAGGCCTTGTTCTCGACATTCTTAATTTTACAGCGCGGGAGTGCTAACAGATTCTGGTTGCTAGACCTTAAAGCCGTAGAGTTGACCTTGCCTAGGATGTGATTTTGTAGGTATTTGGGCATTATGCCAAGTCTACATTTAAAGACTATCGTCAATAGTCTAAATTTAAAGCGTGCTTCGACGGGCAACCAATGTAGGGTGCGTTGGGCAGCTGAGACATAGTCACACAGCGCTAAACCCATTGTTACTCTGACTAATTCTGGACTACTTGGAGTCTATTAGAATCCATTTTTCCCAGACCGACAAGGAGGCTGCTGCAATAGTCGATCTTTGCACCAACTATGGCTCTGTCTATGGTTTCAGCATTCGCTTGCGAAATGAAACGTCTCAAATGGGCTAATAGTTTCACGTAATAGAAGGAGGCAGCGACAATGCTGCTCATATGAGCTCTCATATTAAGGGACTGATCCAATACCACGCCTGGTATTTTTAATTTTGGTAGAGAGAACATTTCCACTGAGCCTAACCTGAAAGATTTATACGTGGGGTCCAGTTCGGAAAGGTAGTTGGGATATCCCACTATCATCAGCTCCGTTTTGCTTTTGTTCAGAGCCAGGTTGTTGCCCATGATCCAATTTTCAATTAGTGAGAAGATTCTATTTAGCTCGTGTTTGTTCTGGGAGTGCACTCCAGAGAGTTGGGATAAGACCTGTGTGTCAGTGTAGTTCAAAAAGGTAATACCTTCCTCCTCGAGCATCTTAAAGAAGGGGGCTGTATAGATGTTATAAAGACAGGGAGAGGTACTAGCCCCCTGGGTACCTGAAAAGCACCGGAATTGGTGCAGCTTCAGATTCCCCGAGGCAGACTCGACTGTCTATTCACCAGGAAGGACTTAATCCACGATGCTGCAGAGGGTGAGAAATTGGCAACCTCTGCCATTCTAGATACTATAATGGCGTGATCAACCAAGTCGAATGCTGCGGACAGATCCAACGATACAAGGAGGGAGGCTAAACCTTTACCCATGCTTTCTAGGAGGCGTGAGTTGAGATCCAGAAGGGAGGTTTCAGTGCCATAACCCTGTCTAAAACCAGACTGGTAGATATTAAAGACGAGATGCAGGTTCAGGTGGCGATTTTTAGAAAGAATTGGGTGTTAGTAATTGGTCTATAGTTAAGCAGGTTTTCGGGGGACAGCCCGGGCTTCTTAAGGATGGGAGTGATCCAGGCTAATTTGAGGCTATCAGGAGTACAGCCCTCTAATAAGGAGGCATTTACACAATTACAAATTGCTTTTAGAAGTATGGGGGCAAGACTTTATGATCAAGGAAGAGCAGGGATCGCCCTTACATTTAGTGGCCTTGAGTTGTTCGATGATGATCTTCAAATCAGCCTCGGAGATTGGATGGTAGTTAAATTCAGTGACTAATGGGTTTCTGGTAAAAGGTTTATTATGGACAGAAACCAGATTGGCGGCTTGTTTGAGGACAATATCGGCTCTGATGCCCCGAGTTTGTTGTGCATTCCGTTTTGGACTTGGCACCAATTATTTTATAAGGGTGGCGATTGTCCATGAGGTTCAGGGGTGGATTCTAAGTCTTTTAGGATCCTGAAAAGTTCTTTTGTGTCAGATTTTGCATTAAAATTCAGGAGATTGTGGTAGGTCTTCTTTGCTGCCGTTAACTCCATTTTGTAGGATTTTGCGGCTGATTTATAAGCTTCATGGGAGGATATGTTAGGATTAGATTTCCAGAAATGAAATAACTTTGAGGTAAGGGATTTGGACTTTTGTAATTCCTTTGTAAACCATGGATTCCTTCTGTTGGGACCTAATGATTTCTTGGATTTGGCTAGAGCCAAACAAGAAGAGATACTGACAAGATTGTCAATGAGGATAGATGACATGTCCGTTAGGAGTGTGCTCAGTAAAGTTGATTGCAGGGTCTAGGAGAGGTTCAATTTTATCCTGGGTGATGTGTTTGAAGCTGCGCGTAGTAATAAAATTGGGCTTATGTTTTTTGATTTTTTTCAGGAAATGGTACCGTGATGGAGAATTGGACAAACGAATGGTCCTACCAGGGACATGGCATGATCTGGGTATCATGACATAGGACATTGATAGAGGAGACCCAGTCCAGAGTGTGGCCCGATTGGTGGGTGGAAGCGTAGATTTGTTGCTCGAAGCCTAAATCTGAAAGAGTTGGCACTAATTCAGCGGCAAGCGAGTCATCATTGTGGCCTAGCCAGTAGTTGAAGTCTCCAAGGAGAATAAACCGCGTTTTAGGTTTTAAGAGTGATAACGGATGATTGGAGAGGGCAGAGATAAAGTTGACTGTGAGTGAAGCCGGACGATAAATGAGCAGAAATTTCACAGTGGATTCGCGGTTCATTCCGATTTTTATATGCAGGGACTCAACACCTTCAAAGTGTGGGTTTTGTGATACCCACATTTAGAGTGAATCCTTGAGTATAAAGGTGACCCCGCCACCTCTCCCAGTGGGGCAGTCGTGGCGAGACAATGTGTAGCCAACTGGTATGGATAGGTTGAGGGAGGGGCCAGGAGAACTAAGGCCCAGGTTTCTGTCAGCGCGCAGAGATCCAGGTCATAGTCCTCTATATAATGATTAACTTCTAGTGCGTGTTTGATGAGGGACTGAGTATTTAATAATAGACATCAAAGTTTACTGGTTGGAAGTGGGCAATTTATTGCGGGACAGTCAAGTGAGGGATCTGTGGGCAGCAGGGGCAAGGACAGGAGGGTATCTGGATATGGAGAAGGCGGGTGTTTTACAGTATCATCATGCTGGAGGGAGGAGGGCTTCACCTGCGAAGAAGGGGGCAATGTTGGTATCCCCTCCAGAATAGCGGGACTGGGGCTGCTTTCCTTCATTACAGCAATTCTTCGGGTGGGATGGCTTTTTCAGCAAAGAGGTTACGGCTGCTGCAATAGCTTCTCGGACTTCCTGGCCCACTGCAGATGCGCAAGCAAAGTCAGTGGAGTAACGGTCACGTCCGTCACGGACTGCCACAGACTGCCTTGACGCATTCGCGCAGAGTTTAAAATATAAATACAGTTGTTGTAGAAACTACCGGGGATGCTGGGAAATGGAGTTCCCACAGGTGCGTTCAGAGAGCAATGCAGCCTCTGATTCAAATCGCACTCGGATAAGGGGGACGCTTCACTAGGCAAACCGGGTAGCGTGAATAAAATACAAGGTTCAAGCAATTTCAATAAGACATAAATATTAAAAGCTCAGCAAATTAGGAGAGCCAGAAAGCTGTATAAATTAAAAAGGAGCAACAGAACATAAATGGTAAAAGCATACAATAAAAACACGTTGGGTAGCAAAAGACAACTTTTTCAAGTAAGACTCTGTCGCACCTTTGGAGACACCAGAGACGTAGCACTTGTTGATCCCAATATTTATTTAGACCCCTCTGTGTTAATATTGCAGGGGATCCAATGAATGTACCTAAACCGGCAGGCAATACATGATCTGCCAGTAGATCACTACACTGTCTTCACTCTCTACACTTGAGCTCTCTACTTCTATTACTACTTGGTTGCATTCCTATCTCTCCAATCGCTCTTCCTCTGAATCTTGGGCTGATTATACTACTTCCCAGCATCTTAAACATGGTGTCCCCCCAAGGTTCAGTGCCGGTTCCCCTTTTTTTTCTATTGTTGAATGCCAGTGCACATCCTGATTTTTTTTATTTTGAAGGGTTGGTTGCTCCTCTATCATGTACAGAACAGAACCATAAAAGCTTTACATGACAGGAGTCCACAGAATTGAACAATTCCAGTTCCTGGGACAACTTAGTACCGTCATTTCTGGAACAATGGCACAAAAAGTGTATATGTTCAATGCATTGTTTAGCCATCTCCATAGATGAGTGCATTTTTATCCACTGACTAACACAATAAATGTAATATCATGAACTACAATTTTAAATAGTCACTGTTAGAAGCTATTTTTAAATAAAGGATATATTACAAAAAACATTAGTGATCTTTATTAAGCACTCAATTCTTGCAGTCTTTGTGTGATTGTCATATAGAATGGACTGATCAAAATTAAGGGCATAGAGAACAGAATCAGCATATTGCTATTTTATTCAAGCCAGAGACAATGGTGAGCAGAATCTAAAAGATATACTTGGAATATGAATGTTTATTTCTGAAATATGCAAAACATTCCATAAAAAACAATACAAAATATAAAATACATATCAGTACTAAACACAGAAATAAAATCTCTAAAAAAACATGCAGGTTACCATCTCAACCATACAAGTCCTCATGTCCAATCATACTCCTGAGTAGACGCTTTCTTATGTAAAGTGCTGATTTCAGATTTGTTAGAAGAGTCTAGCTCTCCTGCAGCGATTCAGCCCACAGTAAATAAATTAAGGCAGGCTGATACTGCACAAAGCCCGGCTCACAAAGTAAAGGTCGTAACATAGAGCTCCCCACACTTGCATCGTGGGACGAAAAAATATCAAATGGGAACATCCTCATATGGAGCTGCACACAAAGGGCAAGACTGATTAGCACCCTTTCCAGACCAGGCTGCCACCACGGCTGTAGCAGAACACAGTCAAACTCTGCCCTAGTTTTGAGGACACAGTCCACTGGGAATTCCGCCCACAATAAATACTTCTGTATGCCTGGGGACATGATGGTGATTAGCCCACTGTTCTTGGATTTCAACATCTCCATACTTTCTCTGTTATCCCCAACATGCTCATGAAAACGGCTGGCCCACAATTTTACTTCACCACAAGAAAGCAGGTGGAAACAAGTGTGTGATGTTCAGTGCCATCATTTGTTTCTTAACGTGGCACTGCCATGGGACCTTACCACAAGGATCTTTAACGATCATAAAATTAATCAACTCATGGGCAAGGATTGCTCTCTCATTACCCCACAGCCTGAGCCAGAGAAAAACGGGCTTCAGAGAAACCACATTACCTATTAGCCTGCAACCTAATTCCATATGCACTCCAAAATTCAGAGTTTGACGGCTGGCCCAGAAGTTTCTTAAAGTAGTGGTTCTCCGCTGTTTGAATGGGGGGAACATTTGTGTAACCCCACCACTCTTTCACAAATCTAGCAACCAAGACTGCTTTACCATTGTACAATCTAAGCAGCAAATCAATCGGTCTAACTTTGAACATAGCCATAGACCCGGTGACCCCTCCCATTGCCTGCTTAAATTGGACAGACTGTTTGGTCACGTGAGGATTGGGGCTAAAGTTAGAAGAGAACCTGACCCCCAGATAATCAATGTTATCGACACTGCTGATCGCAGCACTCTTACAATACACAACCCTGAATTTAACGAAGGGCCTCCCCTTGCAACAGGCCATCACTGCTGACTTCTCAGCATTTAACACTAAGGCCAAACCATCCATAAAAGCTACCTAATCAGAGATAAGCTTCTACAAAGCTCTGGCAGTGTGTGCCATCAAAATGGAATCCGTTGAACAGGAATGGTAATTACCATTCCTTTGAATAAAAACATTAATAGAGGATTTTCTGATCATTAAAGCATTCATAACCTCTGTTTATAGCACACATTCAGTAATGTGAGCACGGAAACATTTTTAATGCATTTATTTGCAAAGTGTTCTCTTTATAAGGCATATTCATGCCATCCATGTAAAAGCATTAAACATTTTTGAGTAAGCTTGCACATGTATGCGTTCCTTGTACTTTTTAGAAGTTTTGTTTCAAGAAATGCAAACATTCATGTCTGAATAAACTGAAAAAAGATTCATATTGAGCCATGCGTACGATACAATGTGATTGTCACTTTGCAGTGGAGTGCATTGTGATGTATAGGGATGCCTTGATGCTGACCTATGCTTCGGTTACCAGTCAATTGGTTGAAAACATTTGGTCGACAGGACAATTGGTCGACACCATTTGTTCGAATGCCAAATGGTCGAATTTTTTTTTTTTTACCTTTTTTGTTTTTTTTTGGGGGGGTCCCCCCACCCCCCTTTTTTTTTCCCCCCACACGAAAACCCACAAAACACATAAAAAAAAAAAAAAAAAAATTCGACCATTTGGCATTCGACCAAATGGTGTCGACCAAATTGCAGTCAACCAGTTTGTTGTCAACCAATTGACAGGACACCCTATGCTTCTGCATGCTTCATGTTCATGACATTGGTTTTGAAGCAATGAGTGTTAACCTCCATCGGCGAGAGCCAGGGATGTCTTTTCAGGGTTACTAGGGGTCGCAGCTGCAGCCCCTGCTGTATCCCTTTTTTCTTTAAAGCTGGCTGCAAGCAGCAGCCAGTGGATATTTGTCAAGGTCCATTGAGAAAGGGAACATGGTACAATCCCATTTGGTGGTCACAAAACTAAAAGGTCTTGGTAATATGGACCTCTACACACTGATATTAATGCTACATATGGTGATGAATATATCATATTACAGTAATAGGGTAACCATATTTTTCTTAGTGTACTGAGGAGCAGTGCTATGTGACACCACTGCCTGTTTTGTTAAAGGATAAAAGGTGGGGTGCCATCACTTCACATGATGTTACTTGGGGTGGGGTCAAATTACATCCCTTCCTACAATGTCCTCAGAGGCTAAGTGCCGTGTGATGTCACTTCAGCTGCTATGTGTTATGTAATTGTTTTGTGTTTTACTCGCTATGTTCAACTATAAAGTTGTGATTATTATTCTTTGTGTAGAGCACCAGAGCACTTATGAAATAAGTGACTATAACTGGAACTCTAACTCAGTAGCAATCATTGCATTATGCACTAGAGCCCTGATGAAGAGCTATGCTTGAAACACATGTAGACTCATTTGAAGTGATTGGTTTTAATAGATTAAATGTGATGTGTATACAACAGCTCTTATGATGTTAACGGTACATTCAAAGGTGCAGAAGGGTAGGCGCAAGTATCACTAAAGAAACTATCAACTAATTTAGTAGTTGCACAGTTGATGAGGCTCACACTGTTTTGAACCCTGGTCCCCAAACTATCAGGGGTGCACTCGGTAGATGTTCAAGCGTGTAGCTGCAGGGAATAGTTGGTGTCTGAATTCCTGTGTCTCTCACAGTATGCCTGTGGCCAGGGTGAGCCTATGAAGGGGTCAGTGATGCCATCCCTCTTGAATTTCAAGGAGCCACCGCTTGATTAAATGGACAATTTCTTCAATGGCTGTGTGTGATGAGTAGCGAAGATCTATTTGGCACACAATAGCGTTGAAGTGTGGACGATTCACCTGATTAAAAAGGAAAAGCTTATCCATATAAAACATCACTGATGGTTACTGTAGCAGCTTCAGATGGTTGCACTTTAAGAGCCAATTGGGACAAGAAACATGACATATTATACAGGGTTTATAGTCACTTTTTCGAATGCCATTTTCTCGACACAATTTTGCCGATTTTTTTTTTTGTTCGAATGTTTCTTTTTTTAAAATTTTATTTTTGAAATGCGGGGGTTCCTCCCAAATCCCCTTTGTTTTACCTACGAAACCGAAAAAAACATATACAAATTAAATAATACATTCTAAAAAAAACATGTGGCAAAATGTTTTCGAAAAAATGGTGTTTCGAAAATATGTTTTCAAAAAAATGACCGGATACCATTATACAGATGTCTTCTGGCGCTGATGCCTCGATCAGTAGTAAAAGGTAAGTGCGATGGAAAATATATTAGTACAGAAACTCAGTTCATGGATCCTCATGTTGAAATACTTCAGTTAAATGTTCAAATCATACCCGATGGCTGTGTCTTAGAAACCTGCACATTGGATTCTATGGAAAACTAAAGCTCAACCTGCCTTTTGCCAAAGTTACATGTGGTATTGTTCGAAACAAAACTACATTCGTTTTAACTCAAACGAAACTTTGCCTCACACCCACTGGTTCTAAATTTGAAAGGGCCTTTTCCTCAGAATAAATACCCTCTTCAGAAATAACCAATTGCTTCACCGCACACCCAGAAGAGCTTTTGTGATCCTATGTGACTATTTCACACCACCACCATGTGAGGAGGAGGACCTATAAAGAGGATGCTATATCTTTAACTAGCCCCGACGCCAGTTAGGCAGGGAGTGTTCTGGGTGACTGAAAGTAATAGCAGCCAGTCCTTTGTTTTTTTCTCAGAGCATGACATCGGCAGAGCTGGGGCAGCATTACGGCTCTGGCAGGAGAAAAAAAAAACCTTCCTACCATCTTGGACACTCTCTGCATGTATAGTTCTGCACTGCGGCAACTCTGGGAATTGCTGCAAAAATAGGAGGACAATTCCCAATTGGCTATTGGCAGGAGGCTTGTAAGCCACCAATCCATTCTACATCGCCACTATAAATGTCACGGGCGCTCCTTCTCTTATTTGTTGGAGCGCTTGGCTGTTCAAAGTCCCCTTCTGCTGGTGTGAAGACACTTGATCAGAGGCAATGGAGAGACCCATCCCTTAATGTTCATGAGCAAAGTGAGACAATGCTAAGTCTGCAGCTGTGGAATAAGGGAGCAGGGCATCTAATTACCCAGAAGGCAAACGTAGAAGAGATCTCAAGCTTTGTGGTGCTCTAGAGAGGACTGACCACAAAAGTGATGGGTGGAAGGTTTCGAATGAATCTAAACCACTGGCAATTGCTCTGGGCAACCTTCCACACCACCGTGTTTTAGCCCGTCTGCGCCATTGCAAAAGGGGACCAGCCATGTGCAAATCAGTCAGCAGCTGCCGCCACCGAAGGTAGCAGCCCAGCCCGAACTGCTAGGCCAGGTCCCCTGTGCACAGAAAACCAAGCAACCCCAGACATGTTTCGGCCTTGTTGGACCTCCTCAGTGAGGTGCAGCCTCGTCCCCTGTGGCGCAGCGAGCAAGGGACCCACGTCTGGGCATACCCTCTCTCACAAGGAGAAACAAACTGACCACAAAAGTGATGGGTGCAAGGTTTCGAATGAATCTAAACCACTGGCAATTGCTCTGGGCAACCTTCCACACCACCGTGTTTTAGCCCGTCTGCGCCATTGCAAAAGGGGACCAGCCATGTGCAAATCAGTCAGCAGCTGCCGCCACCAAAGGTAGCAGCCCAGCCCGAACTGCTAGGCCAGGTCCCCTCTGCACAGAAAACCAAGCAACCCCAGACATGTTCGGCCTTGTTGGACCTCCTCAGTGAGGTGCAGCCTGGTTCCCTGTGGCGCAGCGAGCAAGGGACCCACGTCTGGGCATACCCAGAGGACTGCCAACACTCTAGAAGCATTACCCCGGGCACAGGATGTTGCTCTGGAGGTCATAAACATGTCTTTGAGACGGCTTCCATCAAGCTGCTTGGACCCTTATTGACATGCAAGACATCTTTACGAACCAGAATGCTCTGAACTACTGGGCCTCATTACGAGGCGGGCGGAATGGGTTTAACGGCACCAGTAATGGTGCCGGTGCTGTTAAACCCGCTCTGCCCTATTACGAGGTTCTCTTGCGGGACTCAGAAAGGACATCTGGTCAGACCAGACGTCCTTTCCGGGTCCCGCGAGGGGACCAGGGAGCTAACAATGGGCCCGTTATTAGCTCCCTACGCATTCCCATTGAGCCCTATGGGGCTCAAATGGGAATGGGGATCAACTTTTACCGGGCCCATGGAATGGGCAATTACCAGGTCCGCCAAGGTCGGCATGACCCGGTAATTGCCTATTCCATGGGCCCGGTAAAAATGAATTACTGGCGGCAGCCGTGCCCTTAACAAGGGCACGGCTGCCGCCAGCCTCGTAATGAGGCCCCTTGTTTTGTTTGAACTGCTCCAGAAAGCCAGTTGAGATTACCTGGTTTAAGTCAGTCAATGCTCCAATCCATGAAATCGAGACCTCTAGATCCAATCTTCCACTTTGCTATGATGGAGCCACGTTTAATTTTCTAGCCAGGTCAACTGTAAGACACTTCCCAAATTCCGCTGATCTATTGAGCTGCCTGTTTCTTCGCACACGATGCAGTGATTAAATACCAGTGAGCCAGCTCGACACATGAGGCCTGCAGCTTAACTTCATAGAAAGTACCCAGAAGACCACGTTGATGCTGTCAAGCTTTTCACTTAACCCTAAGTTAGGGAAGTTGAGTGCTAGATGTCATGTGCAACCATCTGTGGCATGCAGGCCTTAAGAGTGGGCCCTAAGAATACGTAATGTTCCACTTTGTCTAGTTTATCCTAAGAAAGATTTTTTTTTTGGTTTTCCCATTTTTAAAAACATTTGGTTATTTGTTCACTCATGTAGTACTATTCCCACAGTACTCGGTCTTCATGTGTATATATACTCCTGGATATCCTGTGTGTGTTTGTTACAGGGGTGGATTTTCAGTGTTTTGTTTGTTTTTTAGTAAGGGATGTATTTAAGACCCTTGGTTGGAGATTACTTGCACTTGGGTATACTGTGTTTGGAAGCCCCCATTGCTGATCCACATCTAGTGTAGCCTGCCTTTGACCCTTGTAGACCGTATACCACCTTAACCGTGGTTTGGTGATGTTTGTTCAAACTTGAAATATGAAACAACCCTAAGCCGAAATGTAGTACAACTGTTGGAATAGAAGCAGTAGCCTTTCACCCCATTGTGCTGCTTCTGGCCAGAATAGGATTTGGCCATATAGTCAGTCCAATGAAACAATGCTAGGAAATGGAGTCATTAATACTGCACTATAGTGAATTATGTCCTTATTGGTTGAAACAGGCATGTGGCAAATTGAGCCAGAAGTGTCCAAAGATATTGAAAGCCATGCTGAGAAATGCTGCATACTGGGAAAATGAGTAATTAAACCTGTGCCGATGAACGCCAGCGAGTCGGTGGTAAAATCACATGTGTTAACTGAGTTAAATGTCCCTGAAAAAGCTCAAAGTCCATTGCCTGCTGGGGAGATTTATATCCAAATCCAGCTGCAACCTAACCGCTAACCTGCAAAACTGTTGTATGCACAGAGGTCAGTCCGACGTAAACTACTTGAAGAAGGTGGGATCCACCCCACCCCCAAAGTAAGCAAAAGACTGTGAGACAAATAGGAAACGGTAGAAGACCAAGGAGTCCGATACCAGAGCCTACCTCCTGGATCAAAATCATTACAATGGAAATTTCAGAAAAGTGACAACTCGACCTCCACAAAAACTCCTCCGAGTATGTTCAACTTTTAACAGTGAATCTGCCATCCGTTTTCAGTGTCCCACACCACTGATCGGATTTCAAAAACAGAGTTTCTCATTGAATAGATTTTGCTGGGCCACTCCTAAAATGTCCTCTTTTGATTTTGTTTCATTTGCAAACACTTTCATTATGTTTCATTCTTGACTTATTAAATCATGACCTATTACCTATATATCAGTGTTGATCTTCAACATGATGAATTAAGTTGCCAATGTCCATCTTACAATAATACTTGTAAATTGCATTACTGGTAACTTAGTTCAGACTTAAGTGTTCCCTTCAGTGTCCAACTTGTAGTCCGGTTCAAATCCCGCCATGCTGACTCAGCCCTTCATCTTTCTCAGGACAGGAAATGTAGCACCATTAAATTGGGTAACACCTGTTCTAAAATTTAGAAATGTGACGAATCCGGTGTGAAGCTTTATAGGAAAAGGTGCTTTTGGAAATTGACGAAGAAGTCTTGCAAAATGTGCAATGACGTTTTGTTGCTTCAGTACGGTTTAAAAAAAAAAGAAATCTTGATTGATAACATTTTTGTTTTTATAACCATGAATGCTTGCCATTTCCACTATTTTGTATAGTATGATTTCCATTATTGTTTGCACAATAAACAATGCAATGACCGTGTATGCTTATCCAAATAAATGTGGAATGGTAGTAATAGTGTGTGCAAATCCATTGACTTCTTTTGTATAATGGTTGTCTTTTACAGCACAGGATAACAGACAAGATTCTCCTCATTAAGTGTCTGACAATTCTGGGATTTGTTATCCTCATGTTCTTCCTCAATTCTTTTGTCCAAGGCATCCATCTAGAACTCGGTAAGTTGTTCATGTCTCTGTTGCAACCTAGGAGCATCGTTTTAACAAGTACGTTTTGTGACTGGTTCAATATTGCATCTATTGTAAACCTTTCCCTCCACCCACAAGATCCTACCTGAAGGCAAACCTCCTTCATATCTGTAGTACTCCCCCCGACCTCCAAGTTCTGTGTCGGAGACCAAATATAGTCCACATGGACTATGAAAGACAAGGGACAAGGTGCACTTAAATAGACACTTTGATATTTAACATAGCCATATATATTGATGAACATGTCAAAACCACTTTTCCTCTCATTGAGCCTCATTGAGTCTAGCCCATCTGCACCTCTCACTGTGCTACACTCACGGCACAAACCCCCAGCCCTCCCCTTCCCTTGTAAAACTACATGCAGTGTATGGTCCCTGCTCTAATCTACACGTTTTATGCATGTTTCCAAGAATCACTCCTCTTCCTCTCTACCCTAACATGGCCCCACCCCACCTCTCCCTTGCTACCCTGACTGCAGATCTCGGCCTCTCCTTTTCTACCCAATTGAGGTTGTGACTTATCATCCAAAGCCCATTGAATTGCCTACATGCACAACATCAATTGTGTCTTTGCTTAAAAATGAACAGGCTTGCATCACTTTGGTAAATTGTAGCACTACAAAATAGTTTGCTTAATGTCAAAATATTCTTTAAGAAAACTTAGAAAGGTTGTGCAGTAGCAGGCAAACTGGAGAGAATGGAAGAGCAGGTCACAATGTTAATTAACGGCTAGACATTGAAAAGTGATCAGAAATGGTGCATTGTTATGCTATGTTATTATGCTATACCGCGCCAAAGCACGTGGGCATCCAGGTGCCGAGAGACAGGTGAAAAAGGGACTGCTCATGGAGCGTTCATACTAGTTAAAGAGAAACGTTTTCAGCTGCTTCGGAAAAGCAAGATGGTTCTCTGTTTAACGCAGCTGTAAGGGTAAGGCATTCCATGCCTTGGCTCCCTGAACGTGGAAAGCCCGACAAAAACCACAGGCTCGTTTTACCCAATGTAATTCAAGTAGGGAGCCTTCTGCTGATCTCAGATATCTCTTAGGCTGGTAGAAATTAACCTTGTCCTGCAAGTAGGCTGGAGCGTTACCAAAATTGCACTTATGAATTTAAACTGGATTCTCGCTCCTACTGGGAGCCAATGTAGCTTTTTTCTTGCTGCAGTTGTTGGCTCCAAGCGCTTCATCTGAAAGATGATGCGTATGGCCGTGTTCTGGATTTTCTGCAGTTGTTGGACATCGGCCTGATTAGCACCTCCTAGAAGTGCATTACAATAATCTACATGTGGGAGGATCACCGCTCTCACGAGTTTGATGCGATTTTCTATTGAGACCAGCTGTGCTCCTTGCCTGAGTACTTTAAGATGATAATTGTTACTGGTAGTAATGGCTGTTACATGGGCTGCACAATCTAAGCTTTCTTCCATGTAAGTGCCTACTGTCTTTACCTTCTGTACTACATTAATTTGGCTACCGTCTATAATGAAACTAGCATACCCCTGACCTAGATTGATATGGGCCTGCCGAGGGCAAAATAGCATTAGTTCGGCCTTAGCCGGATTAAGACAAAGTCAATTAGTAGACATCCAGCGTTTTATGATATGATATACCGCGTCCAGAATTCTTTGGTCTTTCTCATGATCAGCAGTAATATCGAGGACCAACTGAAATTAATTGCAGAAGACTATCTGGAGTAATTCTAGGTCACCACAAAGGGGGAAGATGTAAATATTAAATAACAAGGGGGAAAGACACGCACCCTGGGGTACTCCACATGGTATGGTTTGTGACTCAGAAGCACTGTCACCCCACTGCACTCGTGACTGGCGGCTCTGCAGGAAAGATCTCAGCCAAGTGATAGCATCCATAGAGAGGCCCCCAACAGTTTGCATCCGATCAAGTAGTATTTTATGATCAAGCAAGTCGAAGGCTGCCGATAAATCTAACAACATCAGCACCCCCGACTTGCTATGCTCCAACTTCGAGAGCATGTGCTTCTGTAGGTCCAGAAGTGCACTCTCAGTGCCATGATAACTCCTGAACCCTGGCTGTTTCACATGTAATATGCCTGCATTGAGGTCATGTGGACAACTGCCATTAATGAAAGGTGGCATGTCACATTTATGTTTTGCTAGTAGCTTGCAAACATGATACCTGTCACCATGGAACTAACCACATTAGAAAAATCAAACATACACCCTAGGCTTCAGAACAGGTCATTGAACAACTGCCTATAATATTGGTACAATCAGTATCGATTTCCCAACACTAACAGAAAACCTACCACCCTGTTGCCCCTTTGTCCCCCCAAAAACGAATTTCCATAGCTGACCCTCACCAGCAAAGCATATATGCACTTTTTAAAAAAAAATCGCTAATCAGAAGCAAGGTCATTTGCCCCTCACCCAAAGGCTTCAGCATTTCAATTATGGGAACCAGCCAGTATTAATTGTATTAATTATAATTGTTTATTTGTAAAGAGTTTATGCACAAGTGAAGTGCTTCAAAGCGCTTGAAGGTGGGAAGGGACCAGGAGATTACAGTAATTCTTAGGCCCTGAAGATTCCGAATGATTAAGCAACAATAACTAGCATACTAGGCCAGAGGCACATCTACTAGTGTAAGTGTGTGAGGAAAGAATGAGGAGTGAGGGAAAGGAACGTACAATACAATAAACTACAGTGCTAAGCCTGGCTAGGGAGGGGAGACAGAGGGAGGACCGGACAGACAGACTTGTTCGGCCTAGTACATTCAAGGTCATGCAAGTGCGCAGAGACTGGAAGTGCGAGGGAAGGGGAATAGGACAAGTGCATCCATTCCAGCAGGGGCCAGGGTTAAGTGCAGAGTGCTTGCCACTCTCATGGAGCATGGTGCAGTAGTGCTAAGTAAAGTGTAGAGGCCCAGAGGCAAGTGCAGGGCTGGCAGGGGAGCCTGGGTCTTGTAGGGCTCTCGAGGTGCACGAGGCAACCAGTTAGCGAGCTGAGCAGATTGGGGGAAGAGAAAGGAGGAGGAAAAGAAGCGAGGAGAGAGGAGGTTAGCAGGGGAGAGAGGAAGAGTAAAGGAAGGCCTTGAGAAGTTTCCGTAACTTAAGGAGGTCCGGTTCAAGACGGAGAGAGGCAGGGAGGCTGTTCCAGAGGGAGGCGCCTGTAGAGGATAAGGATCTACCCCCAAATCTCTGTAAAACTGTAAACCAGTTTTGATCTTGACAACATTGTAATGTGATGGCCATTTAAACTGTGCCAGGAGAATTTTCCAGTCAACATTTAGGCCATTAGAGCATGGCTGTCATTGAGTGTCAGCTGGTGATTTTTTTAATAGGAGGGGCTTAAATGTTTGCCTTGAATATCCAGGAGCAACCTAGTGAAGCGAGGGAGACCGAACCATAAAGGGCCTTCGGGGTATTTTTCCACCTCAGAAAACCTTTAAAATAATGAGCTAAAATGGTGCATTTTCTAGCGCATTTTCTAGCACATTTTCTGTGACTAATTGGGTAAAAAGCTACACGGTTGCAATTGGTTTTGTATGGTAGCATATGAAAAACCCAGTATATACAAGTCACCATTAGCGCACTGCAGCATTTTCATGCCTTTTCCCACAATGTGTGCCAGCAAAAAAAATGTGGACAGGGTGATGGATGCCCTAAATTGAGTGAACCAGCCAGGCCTTTGTCAGGTTACGACCTTGCAAACATTCTGGAGCAAGAACCCTCTACAGAGGGGTCCATGCCTTCCAATGTGGCTATCACCGGCCCTATTTCCACCCTTTGGCAGAGTCTGTGCATCACTCCCCTGGTGAATTTCGAATTCAAAAAAATAAAAAGCCAACAAGAAGAGATCCATTTAACCTCTCCACTCATCCAACACCAGAGGATTTGGTAGTGCAGATAGGGAAGTGATGAAAGTTGATGCCCTAGCCAATAAAATAAAAATAAATGTGTGCAGCAAAGTGTTTTGTGTTGTTACTCTGACCAGAAGCTGCTTTCTTGACTCCGATCCTCCCGCTGTTCTGTCGGTCTGCTTTAAATTGCAGAAGCTACTCTGACGATTTGTTGAAGGTCAGGCTCCTTTGAGAAAATGTATTCCTGTTCAAACCCTCCTACAAAAGACCTGCACATGCGCGATGCATGCGCAAAGTGTGTATCAAAGTGTTTTGTGTTTGGTGTGCAGCAGCGCCGAGGCCCCAGTGACTACCCCCTCAAATGAAGGTAACTTTAAAAAAAATATATATACGTGGGCAGTGTAGTTATGGTTAAGTTGCTTATCCCATGGGAAGAGCACTTTTTGGGTGGTTTATAACTTCGCTCTCCCTGGATGAATTCTCACCAAACTTTGCAGAAAAAGTATATGGCCCACTCTGATTTTTTTTGTTGCAAAGTTTAGTGAGGTTTGGTG
This sequence comes from Ambystoma mexicanum, assembly GCF_040938575.1. Lineage (NCBI taxonomy): Eukaryota > Metazoa > Chordata > Amphibia > Caudata > Ambystomatidae > Ambystoma > Ambystoma mexicanum. The sequence goes on along the minus strand of NC_090939.1, from coordinate 596,561,901 downwards.
CAGGGGGGGCAAAGTTATAAGGGGGGGGGGTCCCAAAATTTATTTTTTTCCCATAGTGAATGGCGAAAAATCTTTGCTCACGCCTACAGCTCAAACCGCTGGACTGATTTGCACCAAATTTGCGGCAGGAGCAGCGGATTGGTCCCGAAAGCGTGCTTTTGTAAATTTGGTGGCAATCCGTCCAGTAGTACTTTTTAAAAAGACCAAAAAGTAGGTCTCAAAAAATGAGTAATATATATGTCCGCTCCGCTGACCCATTTTCCTGTTTGCTCCGCGGACAGGACACAGATTGGCTAATCGGCTCGTGTCATGTCCGCGGACATGTGATGTGTTCGCTGATTTGCTGGGGTGAAGCGTGAGGTGCGTCACATTTTTTTTTATGCGCCCGCCATCTTGGATCTGCGGATATCTGCGGACAGCGTGGCATCGAACGGGGGAAAATACTATTTTGGGCAGTGTCTTGGTGTGTAAGAGTGCCTGGGGAGGGTAGGGGAATAAGAGATCGGTCAAATTCTGTATTTGTTTAGGTGGCAGGTGCCCCTGATGTGTTTGTCATGTCCGTGGTCTTCACGGCTGTCCGCAGACATAAAAAATGCACTACTGGTTATTTTACTTTAGTATGATATTGGTTTTGGGTTGTTAGTAGAGCATTGATTGTAATTAATATCCTGTATAAGTAGCCCATATACCATAGTTAAAATGTTTGGCACTGGCCACAACCACCGCAGCATAACACACCCATAGAATCAAACATCCATCAAATATCCACAAATCAAAAGTTTGTGTACTGTTTGTTTTGTAGAGTTTGTATGTGAAGTTTTGGCTAAGTCATGCAATTAAGATTGTAGAGTTTGGTAAGAAGCACTGCAGTTTAACATATCCATGGAAGTAAACATTTTGGATTGTGGTGTATGGCTAGATGTTTGCTAGAACGGTTGTGTTATGTACCAATATTTGTGAGTTGAATTATTATATACTTACTGTTTGACTTTTTGTGATTGGATATATTTTTTCATGACTTGGGTAACTGGAGCAGATTGTTCTTTTTCAATTTCTGTGATAAAAGAAAAGATCATATGTTAGTGTAGGTAGTTCATAATGAGTTATTCCATTGCATAATAGACATTTCTGCATTATTTTGACCCTCATATTTAGTACTTTAGAAGTACTATATTTCAACCCAGTGTATTGTGCAATTTGCTCAGTTTCTGTGTTTGTTTATTAAATCATTGGGTCTCTGGGGAAAAAAAAATCCATGCTGGATTTAAAAAAACTTTTTTGTTATGGTACAATATGCATCAAAGTTGATTAGAAATAGTCCGTCAAGTGTACGTAAGCGTGATAGTGCTACATAACTCATACCTTCTTTAAAGACTGTGCTCCCAATATCTATCAATACTTTATCTAGGGTAAGACCTTGTAATTTATGAATGGTGACTGTGTATGCTAGAATTAAAGAAAATTGTTCTCTGCGTATATACATGTCTTTGAAAAGAAGGAATCGGGTTGTTGAGCGTCCTATCCTTTTAACTTCTTATAGTTTGTCAAAGAGAATATTGACAAATTGAATGTTGTTGTCACATGGGTATGTTTGAAAGCCAACAACTGTACCAAGTGCTCCATTAACTAGTCCTTGCTCCACGTCAAGGTTACGTTTAAGCATTACTCTTCAGTTTAAAGATAATTTTAATATTTTCTCCAAACTAGTTGTTTTGGAGATAGTTTTCTAAGGTATTTAGTCTTGTTGTGGCTTGTTGACACATGAGTAGCGTGATACCATGTACGTCCAGTTTGTCTGTGGAGCAAATTTCAATTATTGGTTGCATTTCTTTTTTCAACATTGTTTCATTGAATTTTGAACAGCTTGCAAGAGTTGGCATCAAGGACATACAATTGACATTTGTGTGTGCTAATTTTTCCATGACATCAGTAGCACATGAGTTATGGCCATAGAGTGCATGGATGTGCCGGGTTTTTAATATTGATTGTGTTTCTTGAGATAGTACACCAACACTAATACTTTTTAAAATGTTGGCGTATGTGACACCTGCAGACTGGCACATGTTTTCTGTTAATTCTCTGCATTGGAAATGTTGCCAAAGGTTGACATTTCCTATGCTGCCAACAGTTTTACGGCAGAGTTTGTGCCCTAAGGTTTTAAAAATAGGTCACCTTTCACTGGTGTTAATTGAAGAAGATCTCCGAAAACAATCATGTGTTTTGCTCCAAAGAGCTCTTCGTAGTCTGTTTTGAGTACCTCTTGTAATCTGAGGTGAATCAAAGCCAACATTAGGTTGGAGACCATGCTCACTTCATCTATTAGTAGCATTTTCATTTGTTTCAAAACTCTGCGTAGTTCCATTGCAGCTTCTGTAGAAAGTTTGTAATAATCTATTGTTTTGGTGTTCTACTGGAAGGAGTAGTAATCGGTGTAAAGTGACACCGCCTATGTTGTAGGCAGCTAAACCTGTGGGGGCAGTCACAACAGCTGACAGTTTGTTGTTTGTCAATTGTTGAAGGAACTTGCTGATGATTTTGATTAAGAATGTTTTCCCTGAACCAGCTTGACCACTGATTTATAGCACTATAGGTTTGTAGTTTTGGCAGGTACAGTTTTTATTTTCATGTTGTACACCATGTTCAATTTGTTTTGTTAATTCTTGGGACATGCTACGCTGCTCATTGTTCTGTTTTGATTTCAGTACAGTGAAGTCTTCTGTATCTTGTTCATAGTGACACATGGGGCCTCATTACTAGGTAGGTGGTAAGGGATTACCGGCACCGGTAAGGACACAGTGCCGGTAATCCCTTACCACCCTATTCCGAGGTCCCTTAGCAGGTCCCTTCCTTAACGCCAGGTTTTACTAGGCGTTATGGAAGGGACCCGTTAAGGGACTTCAGCGCTGATAGCGGTACCGCAAATTGCGGTACCGTTATTAGCTCCATCCCCATTCCCATTGAGCCCTACAGGGCTCGAATGGGAATGGGGAATGGTTCCCGGAATGGGGACTTACCGGGTCCTCCAAGGTTGGAATGACCCGGTAAGACCCTATTTTGGGAACCCGGACCCGGAATGCGGTAAGGGGTAGCCATGGTGCTAATAGTACCATGGCTACCTCCTACCTCGTAATGAGGCCCATTGTGTTTTCTACTTCTGTCATAGCTAATTCTGCCTCATTTGCTATTAGTGGCTGTTCCAGTGGTTCTTGGCTTCCTGTTACAGTAGGTTGACTACCGTCAGGAGTGTCCTCATCTAGTAGGGCCTGGAGTTCTTATTTGTGTTGCTGTTCATTGTGCAACATTGTTTTGTACTGTGTAAAGTTTACATCTGTTATAGTGCTTTCATTTGCTTTGAAAGCGTCTTCATTGGAGTCATAGATATCTAGTAACTCTTCTTCTTTTCTCCATGGATTACAAAAGTTGTAGCAGGGACATGTAATATAGTTCTTTATGTTTAGGAGTTTTTAATGACAATTTGATAGGATTATTTAAGCTTCGTTTAGTAAGTTTCACTAAGCTGTCTTCACAATTTGCCACTCTGTATCTACCTTTGTTTTCATCTGGTTTTATATTTTTGTATGTGAAGTGTCGGGCTATGTGGTATAGACACATGGTTTCCAAAGTGATACTCCTGTTTGGGTAGGATGTGTCTAGTAAATTGTTTTTCAAAATGTCTTGGCTGTTGGGATCATTTTTGGCTATTGTTTTCACGTCCTCATATGATCTGAGAACTCTTTTTCTAGATTTAGCAGGACCAAGACTTAGCCATACTATATTTTCAGATTTTCCATACAAAGCAGTACCGGTTAAGCGGTCTGCAGCTTCATAGCAGCCACATTCTCTATGAGAGAGCATTGTTATGCCTGGGCTGTACAATTTCTGTGACAGTGTTTTGTCAGATGATAGGTCATCCCAGAGGTCTTGAAGCTCTGTTTTTTCTGCTTTGGTTAAGTAGGCTGTGACATATCGTGCAACTGCAGTGGAATTGTCTGCAATGTACTGCACATCTATGTTTGAATTCCATAAGAGGGCAATGATTGCATTGTAATCATTGATATATTTTGCTTCTTCTGTCCTTTTTATGTAATATGTGTTCTTAGGTGATTTACCTTTGACACTATGTCTAACTGAAGACATGAAGTTGTTTACTTGACCTGTTGTTGTAACTGGTCTAGGGAAACCAAAGCGGCATTTGGTGTAGTATTTCCCTTTGTTTTTATATTTGCAACAACAATATTTCCCACATTTGTGTATTTGAAATTGTAAAATTTGTGCATGAAGGTCACTATTTGTTGTTTGTGAAGGAATTTTGAAAGTGACCTATTTTTTGATAAACTGTAAAACAGTGGCATCACTGTCTTGACCAAATTTAGGAGCATCTTTAATCCATAAAAGCATGCGTATATGTGGTGCTCCTCTGGCTTGGTATTCTTGCTCCAAAAGAAGTGTTGCACTTCTCTGACGGGAGGCACAGTTTTATTACAAATAAAGTGTAGCATAGCAATGAAGCGATGATGGAAATATCTTGAAACATTAACAGGATCTAGAGAGCAGAGTTCCCCAGGTGTTAGTATATCTATGTTTGTTTTGTTTTTGTTTCCTATGCGTAGGAAATCATGTAAATCTTCCCATGCATATTGTGCACAACTTAATGTACCAAACCATGTGGGTGGGCCAAGGTTTCTTATGATACAACGTACATCTCCGTGACGCCGGAACCAGTATTTATTTGTACCACGCATGTTTGCTAGCAGATTTGTAATGCTTGATTGTAGAACCTCATCTTTTTCTTGCACTTTTAGTAGTAATTGCATAGCTGACATATTTTGAAAATGGGTACCTGATTTCAATGTGTGTTCAACTCCGTAGCATAGAGTTGCTAGTTCACTTTCAAAGAGTAGGTGAAATATGTATTCCATATTTTGTCTAAATCTGGGATCTTCAGAATACATACATGAGTGGGTCTATCATCGTACCTTCCTCCTTTCCCAGTAGGAAAGAGTAGAGGAAAGGCATGTGCTTCTATACTTTTTTCCCATATGCTGATTGGTGATCCTTTAGTTTGTCGCATTTGGTACATTTCCAGTGCATCATCTATGGTGTCTTTAGAGTGTAATGGATGAATTGTATAATGGTCTAAAATATTGAATACTGTAGCAGGATCTAGAAGTTGAAATTGACCAGTTACTGGTGACTCTTGAATTATTTCAGTGGTTTCCCTCAGGTTTTCTTCAATATTAATTTCTTTGTAGTATTCATTATTGTCTTTTAGATATTGCAAGGCTTGTCTTTATGTAAGTCCACGAGTTGTTGCCAAATGTGTTTCTTTTGTAGGTACACCATTTACTAAGACAATTAAAGATTGATCTATTGGAGGTTGCACTCCCAGAGTGTGTACATTTTCTTTCAGATCTAATGGTAAATAAACTACTTTGCCACAAATGCCTTTCACTAATTCAGAGGGAGGTAATTTTGCTGTTTTTGGTTGAAGGCGTATTATTGCTTGAAATGGGTGCACTGTTTGAATTATGATGCTCTCATATAAATTGAGTTGTTGCTGGTGTTTTGGTAGTTGGAATAATTCCAAGTTATTTGTGATAGCATGTGAAGGAGTTTGGTTGTTGTCAAGTTTTGCAGTGCAATAACTGCAAAGTATTAAGGGGTCAGTTATTTCGTATTTGTTTTCTGCTATTAGGTAAAGGTAGAGTGCTAGTTCAAACCATTTGGAATCTTCATTGTCTTCTTTTTTATATGTTGTCTACAATTTTTGTGCTACTTTTTTATAAAAGTTCTGCAGCAACACACACACATGGTTTGGTACTTCAGCGGATGTACTTTTAAATTTTAGTATTTCTTTTTTGTATGTGTGTAGTAGAAGGTTGCTTCTGTACAATGGTTGCTAGTCTGTTGTAAAGCTATTGCATTTTGTAAGTGGCTTTCACTTCCAAAATATTTTCTCTGGATATGCTCTATTTCTTCGAGTAGTTCTTTGGCTGTACCATGTAGAAGATTATTTAAATTGGCTAGTGCTAAAGCAGGACTTTTAGCATAGTACAGTTTATGGACCAGATTTCTTATAGTTAAAGGATGTGTTGATATCATTTTGATATGATGGAAAGTGCTTTTGCAAATAGGTCCTGAAATGCAGGCTAATGAATGTCCTTGTAGTCCTGTGTATTTGTGCACTGGACAGGTATCCATATTTTGTAGTAGTTTCATTTTGAATTTGTCTTTGGCTTTCACATACTGATTGAGGAACTAGCGTAAAGATTTGAACGATTTTTTGGCAATGGTATACATTGACGTGCACAGCCATTTGTACACTGGACGTTTTGGTTCAGTGGAATGGGGAGGCGATACTGAGTTTTCTGGGGATATTTTTGTAAGCAGCATTTCTTGTTCCATTACGGTATTCTTAAGTTTTTCATACCCTCGTCTACTGCTATTTATGGCAATTCTGTTTGTTTGCTTTTGTTTGTATGCTTCGTCATTAAAATATGGTTCTTGCTCGTGGTGTGACTCCATTCACCTCCACAGATATTAAAGAAATTATTTTTGTTGACATTCTGTTTATTTAGAAGTCTTTTTCGTAGTTTCGTAGTTTAGAAGTTAATTTTGTTAGTGGTTTCATTCTAAAATAAATAACTTCCTTTCGAGAAGGATTGCACGGTCTATGAGAGCGTCTAAGATTAATTTTCTACAGTAGGTTTGAAGGGTTGTGCATGATTTCTCGCCTGTTTTGATAATATTCTGAAGGACTCTGTGGCGGAAAATTTTTATTAAAATACTTTTTTGGTATGGTTACTTGCCACTACATCAAGATTTATAGGAGCAATGTTAGCAGTAGTGGTAGCTGAATTCTTGTTAATCACTTTCTCTTTCGTTTTACATTTTGAAAGAGGAGGCAAAGTTTCTGTACTGGAAGCTTGTTTTGTTTCGCTTAATGACTCTATTAGCTGTTTTGTTTGAACTTTTTGTACAAATTCTGATAGGGATGGATACTTATTTTGGACACTTTTATTTTGATTTGCTCTGCTTCTGCGATGCTTTCTACAGAGTTACTTTTTGGTAGGCATTCTTTGGGGTCTGTTGAAAAAAAAAGAAAGTGTTGGTTGGGCTGTTGTGCAATGTATGTGTGCTGTGCGCATGAGTGTCTGAGTATGATGGTAAGGATGTAGGTGGAGGTGTGTGATTGTGCAGTGGCCAGCTACAAAAAGTTGGGAAAGCTATTCTTGTATTTGTGTGTTACTAAACTGGGGTTCAGATGACAATACAAAGTAAGCTAGTGGTGAGGGGAAGCACTAATACTAAATCTAATGGTATAGAATTAAAACAGTTCTTTGTTCTGCAATACTAACATTCTAGGGGCTGATTCATGGAATTTGTGCACAGAAAAACGGGGGTTTGTGCGCCATTCTGGCCGCAAATCCCTGTTTAACAAATGGGGATTTGTGGGCAGAATGGCGCACAAATCCCAATTTTTCGGCACACAAATTCCATGCATCAGCCCCACAGTGTGTTTGAATAACAGTCAGAACATTATGCTAATATTGTACTTACATTTTTGTATGGAAAGGGTAGGTTTCTTCTGAGTTGTTGTTCGTACTAAAGATGCTGCTGCTTTTCATGAGTGGTCTTCACTACAATTGTAAAAGAAAGAAGTTAGTAATTTTTATAGCACTGTTGTTAATGTTGATTTTTATGTTTTTGTAGTAGTAGTGTTTTTTTTTTATAACTGAACATAGTGTGTACATGCAGTTTCCTTTGCCTATGTGCAGCCTGTATATTTTACTTAGAATCTGTTAGTTGGATAATACTAAGCGTATGAAACTCACTTGGATTCTTAAGGCTGTGTTATTGGATGTTAGGAAATAGAAGAAATAATAATATACTTATTTTGCTATTTTTATAGGGTAAATGGCAGAAACTGTATAGAAAAGCATGGAATGTATGCATTTGTGAAGGTGTGGGTAATAAAGCAGAAGGATGTGATGTAGAGGCAGTGGTGTTGTTTCAGCTGGGAGCTTTTCTAATGATGGTGTCTATCTGTGTGAGTGTATAAAGATGCATGAACTTATCCTGGCTGAGTGTAATTTTATAATACACTAGAAAGTGTTTTTCTACGTTTATACTGTTATTTCTCCCATCTTTTAATTTTAAATGACACTTTTTTAGATAACTGAGTGTGTAACAAAATAAATAATTGGAAAGCAGACAGGTTTGCAAGTGACAGTTTATTATAGCAGATGGGAAAAATGACAGTAAGTTCATTTTGTAGGTTATACAGGTTAAGTTGCAGTTACCCTGTTTATATGCATTTATACAAGAGCTGTACATGTACTGTGCAGACAATATGCATACCAGTAGTTTGTATTCATGCATGTGGATATGCATGACGCTGCAAGTAGAAATCTTGGAGACTTGTACAATAGTTTTTGTAGTAGCTGCTTTCCAATGACATGAGACTTGTTCTCAGAGTGATCAATAGTACATCTGAAGTGCTGAACTATGATGATGGAGTTGGATGGAGAGTTCTTGGATGTGATTGTTGGATGGTTGTGTGACTGCTTAGCTGTATCCAATAAAAGAATGGTATAGAGAGTGAAGTGGAAAGGGTAGAAGGGCTGCCTAAGAGTTACGCCCTCTGTGGACAGGGCATGCCACATCTGGGGTTTTTCAGCAAATCCAGCATGGAAAGGGGACTGTAGGGATTAGTCAATAAGGTGTTGAGGTTGTGGATTTGTGTTGATGGAGTCTGTGTCTAGTGAAGATGGCAGAGGTGGAGAAATCAGGGTGTTGGTGGTTGGAGATATGTTTGTGCATGGTTTGGAGCAGTATGCTAAATGCAGGAATGTGGCAAACAATGTTGATGTTAAAGGAGTGGCCGTGGTGTGGAGCACTGTGCCTGATTTCAATGTGCAGGGAATTGTACAAGTTTGTGAAGATATGGGCAGGGCGAACTGTCCTCATGTGGTAGATTTGCACTGTGGTGCTTTGCATATGGGCTATGTCAGTGCCCCTACTTTGTTGGCAGAATTGGAACACTTGGTTCAAGCAGTAATGAAAGTCCTTCCAAATGCCAAAGTTATTTTTTCTGGTTTACTACCTAGGGCAATATAGGACAATAGTTCTGTTTTTTTTGTCTTCAGCAAAACATTACTAGGTGTGCAATCAACTGAGGCATGTGTGCTTCCATGCTTAGAGCTGGTATGTTCTTTTGCAATAATGAGAACATGAATTCTGGTAATGCTGTTTATTTTAAAGAAGATTATATTTCTTTGTTTTATGGGAAATGCCATGCTGTTTTGGAACATAAGAGTTGCTTTGGAGAAGCTTATGTGAAGATTTTAGGGTAAAATAAAAAAAATATATATAAATAAAAGGGCTCTCTCAAGCATCTGGAAAAACCCCAAAAAAAACAGCGCTTTTCAGAGCCAACCTCAAAGGGGAAATGGGGCACACTATTTAAATGTACATTCATCATGCTCAGATTTTTCGATTTGTCCGTGGACACTGCGGTTGTCCGCAGACAACACGTATTACATACAGGGATTTTGGGGTTGAGAGGCATGCAAATGAGAATGAGCAGAGCAATGGATTGGTTAACAAGGTTTAACTGGATGTGTTGTGTAAGGAGAGAGTTTGTCAGAAAACAGATTATCTGGATTTTGGGAGACTCACGGATAAATTGGTTATATGTGCATGCAGAATGCTGTGGAGTGGCTGCGCATCTTGGATTCCCTCATGTGGAGTGCACTGGCATGGAGCTCAGAATGAAGTGGCTGGCTTTGGTACCTCTCTGTGCTACTTTGGTGACACAGCGTCATCCAGACATAATTATTATTCATTGTGGAGGGAACAGTTTAGGACATGTGTCTGGAATTACTTTGCAATTTGCAATGAAAGAAGGACTTGGGAAGGTCCTGGACATGTTTCCAAATTCCCAAGTAATTGTTTCTCGTATTGCGCAGAGACACATGTGGCTGCGTTCTTCTTCATTTGGTCCACAAATGGAGAAAGCGAGGCACAATGTCAATACGGCTGTTTGTGCCTTTTTAAGAGATGTTGGCATGTCCTCTTTTCACAATGAAAATATTATGTTTCGTAGCACATACATTTCTTCGCAGAGATGGAGTACATCTTACTTATGCTGGCAATCAGATTTTTCTGTGAAATATACAAAATGCATTGCAACCTTTTTTGTAATTACATTAATACATTTTGCAGTAGGTGTTAATCATTTGAAGTTTTTGAAAGACAAAAAAACACCACCAGAAGGCTCTTTTCAGAGCCACCACTTCTTCCCATAGAAAAGTGCAAGGGTTCTGATAGGGCAGCACGGCCAAAAAAATAAATGTCGGCGGACTGTCCGCGGACTTCGAAAAAATGCACAGGGCCCTGCACTATTTACTTGTCACTTCTATTTTTAAACTGTGAAAGGCTACTCTGAAAAGAGCTTTTTTTTGTTATTTTATATTTTTTTAGGTTTTTTAAACCCGACACACAAAGAAAGGAGTGAAAAGGAGGGTAAGGAAGGGACACCAACCACAAGGATAAGAAAGGGCCGGTGGAGAGAGAAAGATGTAGGTTGGGCCTTATTAAGGTAGCAGAACTTCTGATGCTCCTTGACCACAGTCTCGAAAGCACTCCGAAGGTTCTCCCCCTGCAAAGTACTGCATCACAGTACATACACAATATTGTGACCCTTGAAAGGTAAGGGCCAACAGCATCATGAATGGCCTGTGAGGCAGCTGGAGGGATGTGCTGTCCCACAGGAGTGTCTCTTGTGGTGACAGGAGCGGAAATGGAGGATGCTGTAGAGGAACTCAACCTACTACCTTTATCGCAAAGTACAACCTTGCGAATAGCCCCACTGTGGAACAACCTTAGGTGTTGCTTCATTGATGTCGTACCAAAGTACGAACCAGGCCTTCCAAGACTCAGCATCATGTGGCACTGATTGCAGATGGCCTTATTCGCACAAGCTTTTGGCACTCCATCAAGTGTGGTAAATAGCCACCACACCCAAGACTCACGGCGAGTACTGGTAGTAGGGACTTCCACTACCTCATCTTCTTCATCTGTCTCCTCTGCATCCTCACGCCTGTTCTCCTCTCCAGGCCCTTGGGGAGGTGGTAGTGGTGGTGGAGAGGGTGGGGGTGGTGATGAAGCTGAAGCAGCCATGGTTGCCATCTGGAGGACAGCAGGCAAAAGTCAGCAGCAATGCAGTGAATGCAAGTCAGAAGCAATGCTCTGTCAGGTAGCCAGAAGCACAATGAGGAGCAATTCTAGGGTGTGGCCTTTTATAGTGGTGCTGGTGCATGCATTGCGGACAGCCGCACTCTCCGCGGACAGATCGAGCACCAAAAAAAGGCTCAAAAAGTTCCAGAAAGTATGTAGATCACCAGGGACATTGTCTGGGACATGTGCAATGGTGAACTTTTACTCTAAAATACCTTGGATTGTACAAAAAAGTACTTTTAAAATGTTCAGGGACCCGGACAGTGTCCGCAAATAAGGACACACGCTCCGTGTGGGTGAGGTCACATGATGACGTTGCTGACACGTTCGCGAAAGAGAAGGCTGTCCGTAGGTCAACAAATGTGCATGTTCGTTTGTGCGCATGCGTGCAGGTGTTCTATAGACAGTGTTTTAGTCCCTGAACTAATTTAAAGTGCGACACATGTGCGACAGACAGTTACGCACAGGCGCAATGTTCATAGGACCTATGGGTGTGGTGCACATGTGCGTAGATGTTCTACGAACAGTGTGGACACTCCCATTTTAATTACGAACAGTACGAACAGGTGTTGTGTCCTTAAGACGCCTCCATTTTGGTTAATTGCGGACATCCCAGACACCGGGTGTGTTCTAAGAACAGTTCCATCTTTATTGCGGACAGTACGGATAGGTGTAGTGTTCTTAGGACAAATCAATTTTGGTTAATTGCCAACATCTCAGACATCGAGTGTTCTAAGAACAGTTCCATTTTGATTGCGGACAGTACGGACATCGAGTGAGTTCTAAGAACAGTTCCATTTTGATTACGGACAGTACGCACATGTATAGTGTTCTTAGGACACCTCCATTTTGGTTAATTGGGAACATCCCGGACATCGAGTGTGTTCTAAGAACAGTTCCATTTTGATTGCTGGCAGTACGGACATCGAGTGAGTTTTAAGAACAGTTTCATCTTGATTGCAGACAGTACGGACAGGTATAGTGTTCTTAGGACAACTCCATTTTGGTTGAGTATGGACAGTCCGGACATTGAGTGTGTTCTAAGAACAGTTCCATTTTGATTGTGGCCAGTACGGACATGTATAGTGTTCTTAGGACACCTCCATTTTGGTTAATTGCGGACATCCTGGACACCGGGTGTGTTCTAAGAACCTTTCCATCTTGATTGCGGACAGGACGGACAGGTATAGTGTTCTTAGGACACCTCCATTTTGGTTAATTGCGAACATCCTGGATATCGAGTGTGTTCTAAGAACAGTTCCATTTTGATTGCGGACAGTACGGACAGGTATAGTGTTCTTAGGACACCTCCATTTTGGTTGATGTGAGGTGCGTCCCGTCAGGCGAGGGGAATTGGGAGAACCTGGCGTCGTGGTAGTGGACCGCGAGGAGGAAGCTACCCGTTCATTCCGCCAGCCCTTACCTTGGTTCGCCGTGGCAGCCGTCGCAGGTGGTGACCCAGGGTCAGGGCTGGAGACGGTGAGGACGCGGGAACCGCGGCCAGCCGCGCAGCAGAGACACGCGCACCCCGGCGAGTTCCTCTCACCGCCGGAGCGAACAAGAAGAGAGAGACGGCTTGCTAGGTGAGGCGGGTCGCTCTGCAGGTGCGGTTCGCTCGGCAGGAGCGGGCGAGCGTGGTCCCCAATGGAGGGAGAAGGGGGGCGCCGAGGTCTTCCAGAGGGGGAGGGGCCTCGGGGCACGGTGGATGGGACTCCCCTGGCAGGTGGGAGAATCAGGAAACACGGACCCAGACGGCAGCCTTTAAAGGGGGCGGGATGTGGCAGGATCAGCCAATAGAAAGCAAGATACACCCAGGAGGCTTAGGAAGGAAGGTTATATTCCTGGAAAGCGGCCAGAGAAGTGAAGTGAAGTAACGCTCAGCAACTAAAAATTGACTATAATTTCATTTGGTTAAGTTACAAGAATAAAGTACAAATTTCAGCAACTAACCACCTGGTCCGGGTCCTGATTTCTACAGTTGATTACGGACATTCCGGACACCCGCACTGTCCGCGGACACATTAACTGCCTTTTAAAAAAAAATAAGATACAAAAGAATAAAGTATATAAAATGTATGAAAGAGAGGGGGGAAGCAGAAACTGACACAAATACACGGGAATTAGGGGTTTGGAGATGATGGATGGGAGGGGATGAAGGGATGGAAGTCTCATCATAACGTTTTTCTTGATGGTGAGGGTTTGGGGATAGTTGACTGGGACATGGAGAGGAGGAACAGGTACATGTGGGACAATGATATTTAATGTGTTCTTTTATGTGGTCCTCCACAAAATGTTTTTTTTCAAAGATTGACATTTTTCATTAGAATATCCATTTTTTGTTCCATTCGCTGCAGAACATTTTCTAATGTCTCCTTTGGTTTATTATTTTCATTGTTTGTAGGGTCTGTTAAAAAAAATGTGTTAAGTACACATAAAATAATGGTTATTAATTGGCTTATATAGAGAAGTGTCTACCATTAGTATCACTGTCTTCACTCATTTCATCATGTGGGACATTTTCTTCAAGCCATTCCAAAGTACTGGACATTTTTGTGTAAAAAAAAAAATATATTACTTTTAGTGTACCTAATACAGAAAGTTAAGAAATATATAAGAACAATGAAGTTAATGTAAAAGTTTCTGCTAAGTTTTGTTGTTACTGTTGTGTAGGTCTGCTGTTGCTTTTTGCTGTGCAGTTTTGTGAGGTAATTATGTTGGAGGCATATATTTTTGTTTTGGTATATTCCATTCTAGTACATATGCTATTTAAATGGACGGTTAAAGTCTTATATATATAGGTTCCGCTTCTTATTTATTACATATAATGTGTTCATGTGCTGCTTTTTGAACTTGTTCAGTGTTTATATTGCATGATACAACAATGTAAGATACCCCCTAAGTGTTTGGGTAGTGTTGATGTTGACCGCGTCTGTCCGCGGACAAGCACACAGTCCGCGGACAAGCGCACAGTCCGCGGACATCAATATCACTAGCTGGGGGTTCATTATGTTCTATGTTACATGTATATAAAGTAAAGGAATCCTAGTAAACACCTATCAAATTCACACTATGTATATCTGTATTCAGTAAAAAAAAACTTTGGTAAAGGGAGGTTATGGTTAAGTTGCGCTACTAAAAATCATCAAATTCAGTGAAAAAAACATTGTTACAGGGATGTTATGGTTCTCAGTAAAAACGAAAAAGCCCTGACATTCGCCAGTTATGGTAAGCTAAGCTACCATAACTCGCGCCACCACCGTGCACTGCTAAGACTAACACCCAGGACATCAAAGATGACATCACATCACACATGTCATTGATGACATCACTGATGACATCACATGTGCATTTACTTTTCATGAAAAGTCTGTACAAGGGGCTCTCATTGTAATGTTGATAAAGTGTCAAGGGTCATTGGAATAAATATCATGAGGTACGTAGTGCATTAGGCAATGCACTGATACAAATAGCGTTCCAAAAGTTCTTTCGTATACTAAGATACTCATGTAGAAACATAGGAATTTTGTGGAGCATATATGATGGAGGTGCAATATTAATAATCTTGCCATGTTGAATAGTGAAATGATAAAGGCTTTCTTATTAGAGTTTTGTGTTCTCTGAAATATTTAATAAGTAGCTAATAAAATCCAGTTTCTATATAATTGCATTATTGCAAACAAAACAGAAACAGACAACAACACATTGAAATATGAGCATATACAGGGAAAAAGAAGTAAAAAAAATAAATAAAGCAATATTACCAGACAATCTTCATAACCTAACTGATTATCTTCATGCACAGAAATGATTGCTCTGCTTCAAAGCTACTACTTCCCCATGTACAAGTATCACATAATGTGACTGGACCCCAAGGAAAGTAGTGTGAATACAATGTATACAAATATGAGCATATGCAGGGAAAGTACAGTAATAAAAAAAACAGCAGAACTATAAAAAAAAGTGTTGATAACCTTACTGATCATCTTCATACATACAAAGCATTGCTGTCTTCCAAGTCTGTGTTTTCCCCTATGCATATGTTTCATATGTTGTGAGTGAACCCCAAGTGAATTACTGTAAAAACATAGTTGAAGTAGAAGTCTACAAATATAGTCCTTTTTGAATTTATTTTTGACCTGTTACTGGCCGAGATATGTCCGTAAAGGAACAAAGAGGGAGCAAGATATGTGATGTCATCAATGACATTTGTGATGTCATCTTTGATGTCATGGGTGTTAGTCTTAGCAGTGCATGGTGGTGGCACGAGTTATGGTAGCTTAGTTTACCATAACTGGTGAATTTCAGGGGGTTTTTGGTTTTACTTGTAACCATAACGTCCCTGTAACAATGTTTTTTTCACTGAATTTCATAGGTTTTTTAGTAGTGCAACTTAACCATAACGTCCCTTTAACAAAGTTTTTTTACTGAATAATATATATATATATATATATATATATATATATATATATATATATATATATATATATATATATATATTCTTTCTCATATGACTATTTTGTACTTGGCGGTTTTACATTTTCTAACTGAACGTGAACTGCAAATTACAGCTGACTAAGCCCTAAGTCAGCTGATTAAGCATTTGAAACTTCTGTTGGCAATTAATAGACTCACAATAGCATCGTTCACAAAAACAGATCCTGAGGATAGTGCATACGAGCTGACTGCCATCAATCGTTTTGCGGATTTGTTCTAAGAACCATAATAACGTCATGCAGTGTTTACGGCCGCACCCTTTGAGTGGGAAGTCTATTAGTATTCACAGGAAACAACTAATTACCTGACTCTGTGACTGTGGACATTGCCTTTGAGCTGAGTGTTTTTATTGACTGCCTAAACCTTATTCAGTAGTTCACCTGGTGACTGTGGGCATTGCCTTTGAGCCAGGTGTTCTTATTAATTATTTCCTCAGTAGCTCACCCGGTGAGTGCGGGTGTTGCCTTTTGAGCCGGGTGTTACTTTTCAATCTTAGGAAAAGTGTTATCATCATACTTGGTGATTGAGAACGCTGCCCTAGTGTCAAATGCTGTTGACTTAACCACTCTAAATCATTGTCCAACACAGGCGGTAACTGTGGACTTTGCCTTGGAGCTGGTATTTGATAAGTGTGTCAACTCTATTCTATATCAACACAACTATATTTAAACATCGGGTGACTGCGAGCTTGCAGCTATACCAGATGGTATTGAGCAAGTGTGAATTTATCCTATGAAGACCAGGCCTGATTACCGCGAGCCTCGTCTTTTGAGACGGATTTTAATGTAGGCTCCCAGATAACTTGTGACTGCAGGCACTTCCTTTGAACCAGGCTCTGGCAATTGATCACAATCTTCAATCTAGAGACATAGCCTTTGTGACTGGGGGCTACGCCTTTGAGCCGGAGCTAGCCTTCTGAATTATGTTTAGGTGTCTGTGAGTGATGCCTTGAGTTCGGTAGTTAGATCTGATTTCAGTACATAACGGACATTTGATGTCCTTGTGATTGCGGGCTTTATCTTGAACTGAAGTGACAAAACGGTGTTGTGAGACACACCAATTTCGTGTTGGGAAACCTTTAGAATTCTGTGTAATAGTGACTTGCCCTCCCTCCTGGGGCCTACTTCTGTTATATAGTCTAATCTTTTATTTATATAACAAGTGCTACCACTAGCTATCTATCTACCTTACTGCTACCTTTGAGAAGACCTTATATGTATTGGAAATTACCACCTATCCAAACTGATTGAGGAATAGAACGTTCCTCTCTTTTTTCAGACATTTTATAAACTATCTAGCATCAGTATGCTGGTGACTAATATAAGAAAACTTGTATCTGTTGTGTGAGCTGGCAAGATTAGTTTGTTTATCACAAACATCACAGGGCCACAAACAATACAATCAAGTAAAAAGCTTGATATCAAAAAGCTGTTGAAAACAACATTAGATATTCCTGTTTTCCAGGTAAGAAATCTTGACTCATTTATATACACTGAAAACGTCAATGGCAATGAACCAAATGGCATTAAATACAATAGAACCTCTTAGTGTATTCCTGAAAGTGTCTGATAGTGATGGTATGAGTAATTAGAAAAATCAGAAACTTAAAAGTGCCAACTCTCTTACAACAGACATTAGAAATGTTTGCACTATTGATTAGATGAGCAAGCGGAATCCTGCTATCAAAGCGATTAAAAGCGCTACACAATCGCATGATAATCAACCACTAATACATTTTGAGGAAATCTCAGACACTTTAATGTCTGATGTTTTAGCTTTAATAGCTCTGTCTACAGCTAACAAAGAGAAAACAGACATTCCCAATTTTCCCATCCAAATAATGGAGGTCAATCTTACTTGTACCCCTAGAGTGATAAGTAGTATACAGAGTGATAATTCAGTTCCATTGTGAACCCCAATCACAGCTATTGCCAAGTGCATGGGAAATATAGTGATACTACTAGTTCCTCTGCCCATGAACGTTCTTAACTTAATGATATGGGAACTCAAAACCAGACTGAAGGAGTAACGATAATAGAAGTCAACGAGTGAGATGAATTCCCCAGTCCAAGACAAAAGAGGCCCAGAACCCATCTTAGTTCCGGATACCCAAGACTGTACCTTGCGAAATCTCTCTCGCTCTCTCCCACAACTTAATCTGTCTGCGTCTCCCATTTTGTGTGGAAACTCAACAGACTTGTCAAGTTGCTTCTCTGCTTCTTTTGTTAATTCTACTCCCTGGCGAATAAGAAACATTAACAAAGAGCCTGCAATGCTAGTCGAGGTAACCTTGTCAGTGATGAACACTACTCCAATATCACTAATAAAACTATGATACTTTAGATACTAAACTAACAATAGAAACAGAATGATTAAGTAAACTATGCAGACATCAGTCCAGTGGTCAAGCCTCTGACATAGAGAAAAAGGTCACTGGAAAAACTGCCCTAATCACTTCACCCAAACAATTGATTGCCCATTCCTTTTTAGGAAAAACAACACCTCCTAAGACAGATGAGATATTACTTGTAAATGAGTTATCATGTGTACAAACTGATAGCTTAATAATTCACAAACAAGATCTGCCACTAACTGCAATTCCTCAGGATGCTCTGAATCAAACTAATAAACCATCCTTTGATATTTTTAGCATACAAAAGCAGGGGGCAATAACTGCTAACGCCCAAGCAAAAAAGAAATAAGAAAATCAGAAACCTAGCTCTAAGAGCTTGCAGGTAGGCTCAAGAAAATATTTGCGCTCCTTAACAAACCTGGATGATACCAAAGGGAATGCAAGTGCACGACTAATAAAGAAAAACAATATATTAGCTGGAGCTAAAGGTTATAATAAACCATCGAAATCAGTTAGAAGATTTGCACTGAAAACTCCCCAACTGAAGAAATGTGTACCACTGGACGATTTTATCGAAGCAGCAGAACATATAGATGAGGCAGAGAAAAATTATGAAAACATTGCATTACACTTGAAAATAAGCACTAGCTCACCTAAAATCCAATTTCATTTGAATAACAATTAAACTGAGATGAACCTTATCAAACCTTTCCAAAATATAACCATGTTACTAACTTAGAGCAAAGAAGAATTAGGAGTATGTGCTGGCATTCGCGCACCTTACTGGACAATCTGATCCTGTGATCATCCAATCAGACATCGATTTAGTAATTCAAAATGAGCCAAGTATATGGAAAAAGAAACCACAAGAACGCTTATATCAACAGCTTGCTACAAGCTGCAAGGCTAATCTAAAAATGTATACAATAGCCTCCACTCATCATTGTCTCGCTCTGATCCTCCAATGCAGATCGAACCCTTATTCACAAGAGAACAAGCGTGCTTAACATACTGGGTGATGTATAAATGCTTTAAGATATTCAGTCTAGTTACTTTGAGCAAATAGAATTCATTGATCCCAAAAACTCCAGTGTAGTAAAATTATGGATTTCCTCCAGAGTGGTTAGAAATACAAAATGGCAAGCACAACCTGAATTATATATTATGGGATTTATCCTAGAGATCGCTCAAAACCAAATAAATGAGCAAAAAGTTGACGAAAGGACTAGACAACAAAGACAAATAAATAACCAACTTTTACACTCCCACAGTAATTTGGATCGTAATTTGCGGATAATGGAGGCTAGCTTCAAGAATCCATCCAACACTTACATTTTAAAAACTTGATGAATCAAACCTGGTCGAACCAAGCACCTAATAAGGATAAAAATGTTCAAAGGTAACTATGCACTGAACACCAACCCGTTAAACTTACTCTTGGCTCTTGGAATGCAAGAGGATTTAAGAATCTCTTATATAGAGACACCATACTCTTAAATCATTTGATATTATTCTTCTACAGGAAACATAGCTTATAGACATGCCAGTTTGGGAAGGGCATATTTTGTCAGCCTTACCTGCTAAAAAACACCTGCTTGGTCGGCCCTTTGCAGGTCTCCTGGTGGCTATTAAATCTGCTCTTCAATTTACTATAGAACCTTGGGCATCACCTAGTCCATTCACTCAGCTAGTTAGAATTATTACAGCTCTAGGAGGAATTGTTATTCTCAATATATACTGGAATCATAGTGCGCTAGATGATCATATTTTTATAGCGGGTATTATCGAAAAGTTAGATATAATTGCTGAAGATTCTATGATAACCCACAAGATAATAGCAGGAGACCCAAACATGAACTGTATAGGTCCTAAAACCATAAAAATTATCAAGATAACGAACGCATGGCTAACCTTTATGAAGAACAGACAGTTCTTGATGCTAAAGGGTAATCTGGAAGATGACATTCCTGCTAAAACAATGTGGAAAAGAAGTAGTACTGCCTCATTTTGTACTGCTAAATGTGTGCGCCTTTTGTTATAATTAAGAAATTTGAGATCCTCAACCAGTCAAAGAGCCACCATAATCTGATAACTTGCACCTGGAAATGGCATTTGAAACAGAGAAACATGGATTATTGCTCCGGTGACCTGGTACTCTCAGGAGGAAGAAATAGATTTAAATGGATTGAGGATACTCTAGTTGCATTTAAATCGCAGATGCAAACCCAGAATTTCAACTTGGATCAACACCTAATTAAAGAATAGGGTAGGTATATTGCCATAATGTCGTTATTTAAACAAAAATGGGGGATACGTTCAAAGCCCATCTTTAAACATAAGCACTGTTTTGATAGCAAGGTAAATGGGGAAAAAAAGCAATTGCGGAATAACATAAGGGCAGCCGGTAGGTGCGCAGTGGACATGAGAATACACAAAATCCGTAATTTAAAAACTCAATATAATAACTGCCGCAAATCCAATCGGCCCTAATGCTACAGAAAGATAGTGAAATTATGTTGCAAACAATCGCATCGAAAAAAAGCATGCAAACTTGGGCTATCTTGCACAATGCTTTTAATGATGCCTAAACCCTGTATCTTATTAATGCAGTCCAAGAAGCGGCCTGGATTAATTACTATAAGGAATTCCAGGGGTGCACACTTAAATATGATACAGGACGGAAAATATTTTCTGATCTTTGATAGACAAGATATTTGCATCCAAATAACCAGACTGAGTTATTCACGTGCCCCTGGACCAGATGG
Organism: Ambystoma mexicanum; assembly: GCF_040938575.1. Taxonomy (NCBI): domain Eukaryota; kingdom Metazoa; phylum Chordata; class Amphibia; order Caudata; family Ambystomatidae; genus Ambystoma; species Ambystoma mexicanum. The sequence goes on along the minus strand of NC_090939.1, from coordinate 596,541,048 downwards.
TCTTACTAACTACATGATGGAATCTCCCTCAGACATCTGGGCTGACATATTGTATTTGATATTTACTAATGTGGTACAAAGGCAAGAAATAACACTGTCATGGGAAAAAGCAATACTAATACCAATTTTTAAGAAAGGCGATCGTGAACTTCCACAAAATTACCGACCAATAGCCCTATTAATGTGCAAGGAAAGATATTTGCCCGACTCTCACTAAAAGACTTTACCAAATGGGTTAACAATAATCAACGCACAGATAAATATCAAACGTGCTTCGTACCTGGTCTAGGAACTTCAATCAATCAATTAGCTTTATCATTAATCAAAACTAGAGGACAGCACATGGGCCAATCAATACACATGCCTTTTATTGATTTTAAAGCAGCCTTTGATTCTATCTCAAGGGACCTCCTCTTTGATAAATTAGAAAAAAACCAAAGCTCACCAATATATTCAAATATGAATTAAACAATTTTATTCTGAAACTTCAATACAGGTTTGCTTAACCCAAGGGGGGCAGTTATCTAAGTCAATACAAACCAATAGGGTTCTTAAACAGGGTTGCATATTAGCAGAAACCTATTTCATTTCGTTATATCGGATGTTGGTCAATTCCTTAAGCCAGTATTCTCTGACTCACCAAAAATAGGCTCTATATGCTGATGATCTAGTTCTAATATCGAAAACTCTGATAGGGTTGCAAAAATTACTCCAGGCTCTGGAAACCTTTGCTGCAGACAAGTACCTTTAATTTAATTTAGATAAAACGAAAGTGCTAGCATGCTATAACAACAAACCTAGGTGATAATTCAAATGGATTCTTAATAGCAAACCTCTAATTACTACTGATGAATATATCTATCTAAGATTAAACATCAATAATAGTTGACTCTACTTACCTTTATCATACCAGCTTGAGAAATCAAATCCAGATAGGTATTTCACAAGCTAGAATAATACATAACAAATTTGGAAAATGTTCATTTGGACCAGTTATTATGTATTACAAGCAAAATGTAATGTCTGTAATTACCTTTGGAGCCGAAGCAAGACACTATAAAGGGACCATATATTGGACAAAGCTCGAAGGAGCCTTCTGAAGAAGATGCTCAAGCTCCCCTTATCCACTCCCATTGAGCTTATTAGGTATGAGCTAGGGCTGCTCTCCTTGAACATAATTGTAATCTGGAAAATAATATCCCTTTATAGGAAATGTTGATTCACTCCAAATACAGATGATCTGTTATCGATTATCGCCAAAGCATCCATCTTGAAGTCTGAAAGCATACCAAAGCTCTGGACTGCTCAAACAGCACTAGATTTCATGACCTGCACAGATATTAGTAAAGATATATTATGGACCAATCCTAACAAAGCCAAACGGAAGCTCTGGACATAAGATTGGCAGAAAAATTGGGATACAATCCCAAAATATGACTGTTCACAAATGGCCATTTCAATCTTAAATCCTTGAGTATGACAGAAACCTATTTACTGAAATTTCTGTCAACAGAATATTGTACAATGTTCCTAAGATTATGATTTAACATATGGCCTACTAAGAACCAAGTAGGAATGGTGACAAATACCAGACCTATGGATAGAGCATGTAGACACTACTTGATACTACCACTCCCGAAACTCTAAACCATATCCTTATATACTGTCCGGCCTTGGCAAATTTACAGAATCATTATTTTTATACATCTTTTACTGAATTCGATATAATGACCCCAGAGATGATATGGAAAGATTTTTTTTTTTAGTGGCCGACATATTTCTTTGATGCTATCAATAATGAACTTCTTACTATTACCAAAAATAAGACTGGGATCTATTTAGTGTAAAGATTGATTTTCTTTTAGTATAGGCCCTTTTATTTGACAAAACTCTACTAGGACTGCATCATTATTATTTGATGGTCGTAGCTTGCTCCCATCTTAGATTCAGGTTTAGATTAGGCATTTTTCCAACCTGTATATACAGTTTAATAAACCCCCTTGAACTGTGATCACTTGTCTGTCTTTACTGTTTCTACCATGAGTTCCTTACGTATGGTATCAGGGTGGGTTTTACCTCAATTGAAACAAATTGAGGACCCTACCATACTAGAGACCCGAGTTCTAAGAAAACAGGCCCTAAGAAAATTGATCAACCTCACAGGGACTCTACGTTCAGACTGTGGGTTGCTTTTCACCCTTTAAAGCCCCAGGCCATCCCGCCCGAACGGAAAACAGTAGAGGGCGATAATTATTCCCTCCAATGTCCCCAGGACTATCTGATACCAGAGAGATAAAATTGTGGTCTCTCTGGACTTACAAATGGGTCATTCTGGCACATCAGCCATATATGTGATACCCCACAAGAAAATGGGTACAGAGGCATTTCCCCTTCTATCTTGCGGAGATAAGATAAAGTTTATCTTGCTCAATTTTTCTTCCACTCCAATAAGGTTTCACTGAGGTGAAATACTGGGAACCCTCATTTCTCCAGCATGGGGTCTGGCATGGATTCACATGCTCATGAATATTCCCCGTCGTCAGGCTGGGAATCCTCGGTAAAGAAAAAACTCAGTATCGGTTTCGTTTCTGATCTGACTTTCGTAGTAGTAACCAATCACTGATTTCTGCGTCATACTGACCACAGCCAATTACTGCCCTCTCCCTAAGCCCCGCCTCTGGCAGCCATCCTCAGATTTTTACCGCACGTTCAAGTGTTGGGATCCTCATGCTATTGCTCTCGAGCTTTAGTGCGTTTTCGCGCTTTTTTCATAGGAAAATGTTCTCTTTTTTCGGTCAAAGAGCCTCAAGCTCCACCGTTTCTATATCCGATCAACAGGGATCCGTGTCGGATTCTTCTACGCCCCTCAAGGGTGAAGATTTCGTCGAGCCACGCTTGGAGGACTCCAGAACTTTCTCAGGCCCATCTCGGACATGGCCCAGGGGAAGGGAAGCTCGACGCCCGGGAAGCTGTTCAGGGTCTGCCCTGCATGCCAGCTTCAGAATGTCTTCAAGGAGGACGAACACTCTCTTTGCCTCTACTGCCTGCATGAGGACAAGACGCACGTGGAGAAGGACTGTGCGTTTTGCGGAAACATGTCGGAGCGGACCATAAAGGACCGCCATCTGCGTCTCGCCAACTGACCGCCATCTGCGTCTCGCCAACTGGCTGGAAGGGAAGAGCCCGTCAGGCGAGAAAAAGAAGTCTGAGCGGTCTTCTAAGACCTTTGAGGGCGCCCCGGCGACTGGGGCCCACCAGAAGGCCAAGCACCGCGAGTCCGCGGGCACCGGGAGCGCCGAACGGTCGGGCTCTTCGGTTGCCAGGCAGGGCGCAGCCTCCCCGGTGACATCAACCACGAGCCAACGCTCTGGCTCGGGTAAGAGGAAGTCCGAGCACCTGGCGAAGCTTCTGGAGAGGCCCCGGTGGAGCTCGAAGGGCGATTCGGAGGGGGAGCGAGGCGGTGACCCCCCCCTAAGGAGAAGGCGGTGAGCGCACCTAAGGTGACGAAAGTCTTGATCCACACGGCCAAGGCCTCTATCGAGACAGTCGCGGAGGCCCTGGCTCAGCCTGAGGAGGCTACACCACCTCCTTTTCAACCATCGCGCCCGTCTCAGCCCTCCTCCCCGTCCACGACCCGGGGGGATGACACAGGGACGGACACGGCCGCGACGGGTACAGACGACGAGGTTTACGGCGAGGATCCTCCGTGGTCACCTCCTCCCTGGGCTTCCCCGCCCGACGAGATTGGATCGTTTCATGCCATGATCGCCAGGGCATCCGAGCTTTTCCAGCTCTGCCCGGAAGAGAAGAAGGAAGGCTTCCTTTATCAACGGCGCAAGACCAAGAGGAAGACGGTCCTCGCTGTACCCCTACTGGACGATATCTGGGATGAGGGTCTCTCCCTCCTCAAGAACCCATCCACAACGCCTGCGAGAAGGGATCGGTACGAGAAGAAGTACCGGGTCCCGGACGCGGCCCCCTTGTGCCTTCGGGCACAGCCGACCCCAGACTCGGTCGTCTCCGCGGTGGCCAGGAAGAAAGCGGGGGGGCATCAGCCTCCACGTCAACTTCCCCCCGGACGGCGAGGGAAAGAAATTGGACACGATGGGACGCAGAGTCATCTCATCGGCAGCGACGACGATTAAGGCTGCCAACGCCTTGGCTATCGTAGCACGCTACGACAGGGAATTGTGGTACAAGATCGCCCCCCTGCTGGACTTCCTACTGGACGACAAGAGGGCTGAGGCCCTGGAGATCTTGCAGGAAGGGGAAGTAGCGTCGGACCACGCCATTACGGTAGCGACGGACATCGCTGATACTGGTTTTCACCAGTTGGGCAACGGCGTGTGCCTTAGACGGCGTGGGTGGCTCAAAGCAACGGACTTCCGGCAGGACGTGCAGACCAGAGTTTTGGACATGCCGTTCGACGGGAACAACCTGTTTGGGAAAACAGTGGACGATTCCCTGCAAGCCATCAAGGCGGACACGGAGACGGCCCGGGCTCTTGGTGTTCTCCAGCAATGACGGCCGCCCTTTCGGAGCACCAGAGGCAAGTAGGGTGCCTCCAAAGGTTCCGGCGGCGGATATTCCACCTACTGTCAAGCAGCCCGTTCGTCACAAGAAGCCTACAGGGGACGAGGCAAGTCGGGCGGACCCCGCCGTCGTCGCCAGGGAGGACAAGGCGGCAAAGCCTCGTCGAAGCAGGACTGAACCGGCCGGGGGGTCGGGCCCCCACCGAAGCACCCCGGTGGGAGGCCGGCTGGCGAACTTCATCGGCGTGTAGAAGTCCATCTCCACCGACCGTTGGGTGCTGGACGCCCTGGCCCAGGGTCACGCGCTCGAGTTTCTAAAGAGGTGCCCGCACGTCCCCCCAGTGGCCAGGAAGGAACATCACGTCCTTCAACTTCTCTTGGAGGTAAAGGCGATGCTCAAGAAAGGCGCCATTGAGCTCGATTTCCTGTCGTCGTTGGACTTGGAGGATGCCTACTTCCATATCCCCATCCTAAATGGACACCGAAAGTTTCTCAGATTAGTGGTCCAAGGGCAGCACTACCAGTTCAGAGCCCTTCCCTTCGGATTGAGGTCGGCACCCAGGGTGTTAACCAAATGCCTAGCACCGGTGGCGGCGCAGCTGTGCCTGGAGGGGATCCACGTCTACCCCTACCTGGACGACTGGCTCATCCGAGCAAAGACAAGGGAGCTCGCCGCGGGACACACGGCGAGGACCGTCCAACTACTCACGGACCTGGGATTCTCCATAAACTACGCCAAGTCTCACCTGGTGCCCGCGCAAGACGCACTGTTTCTGGGAGCGAAACTCGACACAGTGGCGCTTCTGGCCTCGCCGTCGGAGGAAAGAACGAGGGCCATCTTGGGCAAGGTGCAGCGGATGCTGGTTGCGGACGCGGCCAAGGTGAGGTCCATCAAATCCCTCCTCGGAATGATATCTTCATGCATTTATCTCATCCGCCTGTGCAGGCTTCGGATGCGCCCGTTGCAGGAGTTCCAGGACGCTCCCTGGGTCCAGACGACGGGCAGCTTCGAGGACAGGATCACACTCGACGAGAGTTTCCGACGAGCGAACCGGTGGTGGGGCACCCGTGCGCATCTGACGGCGGGCATGGACTTCCAGACCCCGGGCCACCAGAAGACAGTGACCACGGATGCCTCCCTGGAAGGGTGGGGAGCGCACACCGAACATCTGCACGCGAGAGGCCTTTGGCTTTCGATGGAGAAATCCCTCCATATCAACGTCCTGGAACTCTGTGCAGTGTTTTGGGCCCTCAGGTCCTTCCTTCCGTCCCTCAAGGGCAAGGTGGTGAGGATCTTCACCGACAACACCACCACCATGTTCTACATCAGGAAGCAGGGCGGTACCAGATCCCCAGCCCTGTCCAAGGAGGCGCAGGATCTGTGGCATTGGGCCGTCGCCCAAGGGATGTTCCTGGTGCCGTTTCATCTGGCAGGAATAAAAAACACCATCGCCGACTCGCTCACCAGAGAGCTGCGCTCGTGCCACGAGTGGGAACTACGACAGGACCTAGTGGACCGCCTCTTCCGACGCTGGGGCATACCCCAGATGTTCGCGACGGCGACGAACTCCAAGTGCCGGAGGTTCGCCAGCAGGTTTCCCCAGCCGAGGAGCATGGGCAATGCCTTCTCGTTCCCCTGGAAGGGCCTATTCCTGTACGCGTTCCCTCCTTTACCGTTGCTGATCCAGCTCAAGAGGTCATGGTGCAGGATGATACTCGTTGCACCTGCGTGGCCGAGGCAGATATGGTTCCCGGACCTTCTGGACTTGTCAGCGTCCCCGTCAATCAAGCTGCCAGTGGACGCTGATCTTCTCTCCAGGGAAGGAGGCGCCATCCTCCATCACGACCCGAAGTCGCTGAACTTGCAGGCCTGGCTCCTGCAGCGCTAGAGTTTGGAGATTACGACATACCGGCCGACTGCAGAGAGGTTCTTGCAAAGGCCAGGGCGTCCTCAACTCTTAAATGCTACGGACACAAATGGAAGAGGTTCTCTGTCTGGTGCCACGCACAGAAGATTAACCCTCTACGGATTACGGCTCTGCAAGTACTGCCGTACCTACTGACGCTGGCCAAGGCTGGACTAGCGCACGCTTCCATCAAGATTCATCTTGCTGCGATCTCCCGATACACCAGAACCACGGGACGGACGTCTTTGTGGTCTCATTGTCTGGTGAAGGAGTTCATGAAGGGACTGTTCAGATCGTTCCCGCCGGTTAAGGCGCCGGCCCCGGCGTGGGAGCTCAACGTGGTGCTGACCAAGCTCATGGGACCTCTGTTCGAGCCTCTGCACTCAGCTTCTTTGAAGTTCTTGTCGTGGAAAACAGCGTTCCTTGTGGCCATCACCTCCGCACGACGAGTGGGAGAGATCCAGGCCCTTTCCTGCAAGCCCCCGTACTTGACTTTTCACGACACGAGGGTAGTGCTCAGGACGCACCCCTCCTTCATGCCCAAGGTGCCATCGGACTTCCACCTCAACGAACCCTTGGTGTTGCCTGTTTTCTTCCCGTCGCCTTCGTCGCCGGCTGAAAGGACTTTGCACTTGCTGGATGTGGCTAGAGCTCTGAAGTTCTACGTGGACCGCACAAAGAGCTTTCGGAAGACGTCACAACTTTTTGTGAACTTTGGACCTGTCAATCAGGGGAAGGCTCTCTCAAAGGCTTCCATTTCCAGATGGCTCTCCGGCTGGATCATGTACTGTCATCGGTTGGCAAACCGACCGCTGCCCAGCCATCCGAGAGCCCATTCCACCAGAGCGATCGCAGCCAACACTATCTGGTGTGCCCCTGTTGGACATCTGTTGGGCTGCTAAGTGGAGGTCGACGCACACCTTCACGAAATTCTACTGCGTTGACCGGGATTCCAGGGAGGAGTCCAGGGTCAGCCAAGCAGTGCTGCGCAACCTGTTCGCCTAAGGTGAGCCTGGTGAGGAGGTAAGAGACGCGTAATGTTGAGTTGTTGTATTGCTTAATGTTGAGCCTGTTGCCACCTCCCGTGGTTGTGCATGTGTGTACTGCAATGTATTCTCTTATTCATGAGCATGTGAATCCATGCCAGACCCCATGCTGGAGAAGGAACAAGTTACTTGCCTGTAACTGTTGTTCTCCAGCATGGGTCTGGCATGGATGCACATGCGAACCCTCCCTCCTACCCCTCTGCGGCTCTTCACTTGGTCATACTGCCACTTCACGTGCTACCAAATCTGAGGATGGCTGCCAGAGGCGGGGCTTAGGGAGAGGGCAGTCATTGGCTGTGGTCAGTATGACGCAAAAATCAGTGATTGGTTACTACTACAAAAGTCAGATCAGAAACGAAACTGATACTGAGTTTTTTCTTTACCGAGGATTCCCAGCCTGACGACGGGGAATATTCATGAGCATGTGAATCCATGCCAGACCCATGCTGGAGAACAACAGTTACAGGTAAGTAACTTGTTCCATATGAGACCATGTGGGATTCCCCATCTAAGGGTACCACTCGAAACCCTAGCAGGTTGACTGAGTCTCAAATGAACCATCCCTTCCTTTCCCCAGAAGACCTAAATCCCATAACACCAGAATTGGGAGCACTACTAAACTCCCATTACATTTGGCATGGGAAGCATAAAACCCCTTTGCAAGAAAAATACTTTTCAAACTCATTCCAGGGGAAAAGAACATGTGAAAAGGGTACTCCAAGTCCCAACATCTTAAGGACAGAAGAGGATGAATAAAGGGAAGCTTTAGAAGATCAAATGCTCAGAGATAACTTAATATATGACACCTTGGGAAAGATGTCACCTAGTAAATCATTAGGAGGAGGGTTTAAAACCCCTCCTACAGAGAATAAAATCCCAAAAATATCTCATTAGTATTCAGAGGAGAAAAGAGAGGGTGAACAAAGAAGACAAGAGGTAAGTAACTCAAAGGGGAGGGTGCAAGGAGAGCAAAAACTAAAGAACCAGAACATCCTGATTTTTTTTTCTAGCCCCCTAAATAAAGATAGGAGAGGGTCAACATCTACTATATCTGTAGATGAGTCAGAAACCTCAATTTGAACAATGCCTGTTTTGTGGAGAATGGGGCCACATCTTGGAGGTCTGCCCTGACAATATAGAAGAGGAATTGATGGACATTAAAGAAAGGGAAAGGAAGGCATAAAGAGAAACAGACGAGAACTCTTAAAATCCTCTCCCACACAAACCCTGATCAACCACGAAATGGTTGAAAGACCCAACAATAACAATCTGGGTCATTTGATGTAATGCTTGAACCAACAATTCTGGTGTTTCACATTGGAATATCTTAGTGAAATACTGCAGTCCAACCAGCATAGGGGAAGCTTATGTGAGAAACCTTAAGGTATTCTCCCAAGTAGACCTCGAGAATCTCTTATTCAGGTGGCCAGGGAGGGGCTGGCGCTCTCAGATCCCAACCTTGGGGGTGGACGAGCGAGGGAGGATCTCCTGGGTAGGAGCGCCTGGGGCTGTGCGGGAGCCTGAGGCTGTGCTAGGGGAAATTCCCCAGATGAGAGGCAGTATTATACCCGGGAGAGGAAGACGAGATCCGTGAGACCTTTGTAGGTTGCACCACATCTGTCTTGCTTCCTCCAAATGGAGCTCCCTTGATAGAATCCAACCACACCCACACCTCTGGTAAACCAACTAGGAGCCCAAACCGTGTTACATCCAGAAACTATCTCTCCCAAAATCCCTGTCTTCCTGTGTCTTACCCAAATACTCCTGGTCATTCTTTCCCACGTTCCTCTGTTCATTATTTTCCAAACTCTCAATAGGACTTAACAAAACACTACAGGTCCCACAATTCCCCCTGTTCTTTTTACAATAATGATCCCAGTCATTCCTGTTTGTTTTCAAACCCTACCAATCTCCCCCTTCTGAGGTCATCACACCCCCAACTACAAGGGTTCTAATTCCCTACAACACCAACACCTTCGCATACAGTGAAAACGGACTAATATGTAAACTGTTTAGCGGACATGTCCCAACCCAAGGGTCAGGCAAAGTCGGGCAATTTATCAGAATCGCACATACCTGATGGCTCTTTTGTTTCCCCACAGGCATAAAAGGTGGAGCACAAGAGCACAAGATGGGCGATTACCCTATTGTTGAAACTACAGTTACCAGAAAGCCTTGGGAACGGCACGAGAAGAGGGTCAAAGTGGTCATACAAAATCCTCTGTACAGTCGAAAGTCTTTGACCAGCAAATGACGGTAAAGCTAGGGGAAGTGAATCCCGCACTGTGTGAATTGCAAAAGTTGGCAAGAGTGAACCCGACAGAGGGTTGCAAATGAAAAGGTGGCAGAGCCTGAAGCCCCAGTAAGTAGTGTGTTGACAAGAGTGAACCCAGCAGAAGGATGTCCTCAGTGAACTGTTTAAAAAGACATTAAGATTTGTGAATGTTACAGAGGAGCTTGTGTTGAAAAGCCATGGTGAACCCGATCGAGGGAGGCAAATAGTTGAAAAGGGACTAAGCCCAGAAGGAGGAGGATCCAGGGGTGAAAAGCCATCACCCACTGACCCATTAATGCAAGAGAGGAAATCCTTGAATCCATGCCAGAGTGAACCCGATGGAGGAAGGCTGATATTCAAGTGAAGTCTGAGCCCGAAAGAGGGGACCCAGGGGTGAAGCGATATCACCCAAATACAATCGGAAGAAGGATTTTGAAACTATTGTTGAACTTTTGTTTATTATTTTTGGTAACACATCAGGTCTTTGAAGGCAAGAGACTTTTTCTACAAAAGAAAGTTAACCACCGAAGGTCCTGATACCTTAGAGCGGAAATGCAGTCTACTTCTGAGAAAGCTTGACTGTGTAATGTGCTCCGGAGTACCGCCTTGTCCCATGCTCATTACATGGGGAAGGGAGACCCCCGACTACCTCATCCGTACTTATTATTTGTGAACACTTCTTTCTTTCCTGTGAATCCTATCCCACACTCTTTGTTTGTATTTTAAGGAATGGAATTATATATATTTTTTAATATATGCCCTTTTTACTTGACAAGACGCCACTAGGACTACCTTATTATTATTTGATGGTCGTAGCTTGCTCCCATCTTAGATTTAGATTAGGCGTTTTCCCAACCTGCAGACACAGTTTAATAAACACCCTTGAACTGTGATCACTTGTCTCTCTTTACTGTTGCCACCATGAGTTCCTTACACTTCCCATAACACCTTTTTCCCATTCTACCAGATAGGATACCTTGGAGCTCAACCCCCGCCACCTTTTCCAACAAAAACACTTACTCACAGACAGTTCACCATGAGCGACAATGGACTAACACAGAGCCGTATAACTGACATCTCCTAACACGCGGGTAAGGCAGAGTCAAGCAGTTACTGATTACACACACCTGACTTCCACACACGGATCAAAGGTGGAGCACGAAAGCACACTATGAGCTAGGCAAAACACACGAGGAAGCAGCAGTTCTGAGATAGCATTTTAATACGAGGAGAAAGACGGCAAGACCAGAAGGAGTTGTAAGGAGAAAATTGCCCTTGGCATTTCCGGAGGACAACTGCTACTTTCTAGAACCCTCGAGAATAAGAAACATAAGACCAGGAATTAAAGCTCAAGAAAGGTGCATTGTGTGTCGAAGGTACCTGGGGCTCTCCCGCATTGATAGCCGAGGCGGGGAAGAGTGATTGCCGCTGTGGTACTGTCCTTGGCTCCTGCAACAAGGCAGCTCCAGTAAGGGCAGCACAGCCGGTGAGTTGGAGAGACTGAAAGCAGACCGGTCTGTTAGAACCAAGGTTGCACACTTTGGGAATCAACCCAAGATACCAAATACAGAGTGTTCCGGCACCAAGTGGGTGCTCACTCAAAGGTCTCTGTTAGGTATCCAAATGACAGTGTATAATTGTGAACTGTAACATCGAAGTGGTCCTACAACGGGTCAAGCCAAACCCTGTGCACATTCAAAAGTCTTCGATAGCTAAAACTAACTGCAATTGGTCCAAATCTGGTTGAGGGAGACTAGTTGTGAAAAGGGAATCTGAGCCCAGCTGAGGGGGATCCAGGTTGATGAGTGAATCGCCCTACTTGAATATTTGAAAAGGAACATTTTTGGTTTGTTTGATACATCAGGCCCTCTAAAGCCAGAAACCTTTGATAACTTGAGAGACTTGGGCAGAGAAGACCCTGATGCATGTAATGCAATTGTGTCATTGTGGCGAAGAAGCCCAAGAGTGTGCTATGCTCCAGTGAACCTCCTAATCCCGCGCTGAAAATGTGGAGGAGTTAGGCCAACGGCCCAAACATCCGACTTATCATTTTCTGAATACTTCTTTCTTTTTCATGAACATTAGCCTGCACTATTTGTAACTTAGCAGTAAGGATTGGAAATAATTATTTTTTTAGTACAGGCTTTTTTTATTTTGATGAGACTTCGCTAGGACTGCATTATTATTATTCGATGATCGTAGCTTGCTCCCATCTTAGATCTAGGTTTAGATAAGCATGTATTTACACCCTTGATAAAGTTCAATAAACACCTTTGAACTGTGGTCACTTGTGTCTGTCTTACTTTGATGCCATGCCTTCCTTACACTCCCCATGAGATCCACCCACTGAGTACAACCCCCAGAGGGAATATTGGTGGTGGCTTCACCTCCCTGGCCCCATGGGAAGGTGCTTCCTCCATGGAAACAGTGACAATACCCTGGGATTCATAACACTGCATACCTGGATTTACCAAAATATGCCATTGCCAAACTACTTCTAAAACGCCCCAATCGCACGCACATCCTGCACTAAGACCACCTAATTAGCTATTGATGGCTGCATGAAAATATTAGAAGTCTCTGTGCCATATAGCCTCTAGGCACCGGGAGGTAACGTAATGGCACTCCTGGTATTGCCCACCTTCTGAGCCTCCAAGGAAGCAGGAGTCTGCCATATTTCCTAATGGGCGAAGAACCTTTGCTCATCCCTCGCCACATACCCCTCCCCAGCACCACCTTATCCCATGCCCCACTTACCTGCGACTGCATTGCCAGTCACCTACTCTCCACTGTAGTGCTACTGTTATCCTGCCCCTTCCTCTTCACAGCGGTGGCCAGCATGCAAAGGGATAAGACTGTTTAGCACCATTCTCCCTGCACCCATGGTTGCCATTTTTGTTTGTAGTTTGTTTAGGTTGAGGAATTGCAACTGCACAGTCTGAACTAAAATGCTATTAGCACTCTCCATTATGCTGGGGTGCTAATAGCCATAAACCCCTCAGTGGGAGGGAGTGGAGTTATAACTGTTCAAGTAATGGCACCGGGGACACGTTAAGAAACAAGGTAAACTCTGGACCTATCCCTGACTGGTAATGCCTCTCACCTCGGGGTTTATTGCGTAAGTATAGGGATAGATCATAATTTATAGCACAAACGTTTTACTCAGTGGCCTTCCCATACACTATGATTGACAGATCAGACTATTTGCTATTCCATCCATCCAAAAAAAGTTTTATATTTTGCTCTTGAGTAGCCTCGATACAGGCAGCAGCCCTGAGGACCTCGCACCCAATAAAAATCCGCCATCAACCATTGAGGATCATATGGGTTTCAGGACACTCCTCAAACAACCCTTTTAGTATTTCACAAATAAAACCTGAAAAAAGAAAACCTGTGCCCTGAGGAAGACACAATGATGGTGATTATAAGCTAAAAGGGATGCAAGTTCCCATTAACATAACCTAAAAGTGTGCAACTTTTTAATGCTAAACAACATAACATTAATCCTATGCATCAAAGGCAGTTCTCTGAAGCGCTTTTAACATCGACACTTTAAAAAAGCTGTCACTGATGTGATATCTATCATTTCAATAACTTTCTTTGTTGTGAGGACACAAAATGGGGCGAGTAGGGAGGGCTAGACTGTCTGACGTGAATTCTTGATGGTCCATGACAGAAGATCAGTTCGATTGCCAAAGATCTGTGTCACTTATTTCTTTTTTTGTCCTCACAGGGTGGATTGCAATGCTGGGTGCTCTGTGGCTCCTGGTCTTAGCCGACATCCATGATTTTGAGATGATTTTGCACAGAGTTGAGTGGGCCACTCTTCTCTTTTTTGCAGCGTTGTTTGTTCTAATGGAGGTATGGATTTCTCAAAGAAAAATAAATGTCAGTTAACCTAAAGAGTACGCACAGCTGTAGCGTTTGCTTTGAAGACTGTTTTCAAGTATACAAGTCATATTTGCACAAATGTTGGCTGTAAAGACAATATTAATACTGTGGATGTGGAATGTAATGTAAATTATTTAAAATATTGTGGAAAAATTGGCTGCTTTTTATGGGGTTTGCCAGCAATATCCTTTTCCTGGGAGTTGATCATGTAGCCTCCCTTCTTCCTATGCCCCTCACGCTTTTCCCAGAGCCTCGGGAAGACAAACCAATGGATTTCTATTGAATGTTCAATTTCCCTATCGAATTGAAAAGTTTGAACAGGAGGATCCATGAGAAAAGGTGAGAAATGGCTGAGACATTCGAGCAAGGCAGAAAAACAGTATGAGTCTGGGCAGTGATAACAAGACCAGTACTAAAGGAGGGGACTTGTTAGGGAACTTGGGAAAACAAAGCCTCAAGACCAAAGACCTTCTAGCAAAGCATTCACGCCTTGCTTCCAGCCCAACAGCAGGTCTTCACTTCCTAAGAGATGGATGACTCGACTCTTAGGGAAGATGATAGTATAGATGTGTCCTCAACACAGCTCCATGTTCCAACAACCTCTTTGCAAAACTGACCTAACAAGCCATTATTGGTCAGTTTTCTGTGCCAATGTGAGCCACGCTTTTGACTTGGTGCACTGTGTAGCTGTGATTTTCGACTTGTGTTATGTTATATTTTCCACATATTCTCCCCCTCCCCCAGAAGACACAATGACATTTTATGAAAAGTCACAACTTTGATTTTGTGATTATGAGTACCTTTATCTATTGCTTGGAATTATATTTTGTCCGTCCTACCCTGCTTGCACTGAAGAGCTTTGAGGAAAAGCAACATTGGCAAAACAGGGTCTGGCTCACACTTGGCTGACTGAACTGCCCTTGACAGTGAAACATGGGTCGACACAGGATGAATTGTAAACGAACATGCTTTTTAGCAAACACTTAGTATTGAAATACTGTAATAATTTGATATGTGATACTAATGTATTAATTCACTTCTAGGATTGTATGGTAATATTTTGTTTTATTTATTGGGAAGTGTAATCTGTTCTGGATTTTATTTCGAGCCCCGTGTTAAATAGTATTTATGAATGAACGTGTTTTAACAGAGAGGTAGAACTCTGACACCACCTCACTTTAGAAGGGATGTGGGACCCGTGCTGTGCCTCAGAACAAAAGCAAATGCATAATGGGATAAGTTCAGAGAATATCACAGAAGACGATACATTTATACATGTAGAAACTTGCTGTGCTATGACCATAGAGTAGTCCCTGCGTAGGTTTAGAGGAAAGGACAAGGTGTATCCTTGTTCTCGAGCTCCCAACATTGGGAGGCTAGCACACACCTGTAGAGGTCCTTCAGCACATTGAAGTCCTCTGTATCTGGATGGCTGGCAGAGTGGCAGGTCTTGCACCAGCAGCAGGTGCCCCCAATGTGCCCTGTAGATGGCTGGAGAGCAGAGCTTCCCTCTGCCTTGGACACCGGATCTTCACCTCTGGTGGAGGGTTTTGGAAAGTCAACTCGCCCACCAAAGTTACAATTAATTCTTCCTCAGGTTTTGGACTCAAGCACGCCTGCCTTTAAGGGGTGTAATCCCTGTGCTCGAAACAAGTGGTCTCTGCCTTCTGACATCCTTCACACCCAAAGTGCTTTGTGCTAAAGGAAGTGGAGGGGACTGGAAAGAAGGGCCAGGGAAACGAGAGGATGCAATCTTCCTCCAGCTGCTCTGAGTTCCCCCTGTCTACACACAACCCGTCCCTTCCCTTGTCAGTGTCATCAAAGGCCCTTCTGGTATGCAGCAACCTAATGTGAGACTAGTCCTTTTTGGATGTGTGTGCTCTTTGATTCCTGTTTCCTGATTCCTGCTGGGAAGCTGGCTCACAGTCGAGAGGTGTAACCCTACCTTAAATGGATCAAATAGACAACCCCAAAGGCTACAGTGTTGCTGGGAGCAGCAGAGGCAGCCTAGTTTGCGGGGTGGGGTTTCACATACCCTTTCCATAGCTGAGCTGGGCTCTCAGGGTTGACACTTGTGTGATTATCAATTTGATGTTGCTTGGATAATTGAATAATTGAGATCCTATCCACCATACAGTAAACCTAGCTATGTCTTATATATAAGCTATATTGAAAGCTAAGGTTACTATCCACCGGGATAGTAACCATCATAGTTATGAGATTTTAGGAACAGGGGTGCATATCTAAAAAAGCTCCCCCTGTGCTGCAATGACTTGGCTGTTTCTACAGCTGTCAGATGGGCTCAGAATATTCACTAAAACAAAAGAAATTCAAGCCCTTTTCATGAAGAGCAGCTTTAATAGTGTGGGTCTGCAGTGGCCAATTCCAATATTTTGTTAAGAATACCACCTTATTAATATCCAGTACGTACAAAAAAATAAAAAATACCATGGTTGTTTCCACATTTACACTATACCCACAGATCTGTTTGTTATCTGATTTACAATATGCCATCTAATTTTCTATAGGTAACTGGTTAGAACATAGTCGGGTAAATTGACACTTTCCCGCAAGGTTCTTAACTTATTCAGATATTATGCCCTCTGTCTTCTGAGCTCTTTGTTCTCCAGCCTTCTGTAATTTGCAAAAGTAGATCCCTAATTTTCCGCACATTCCCAGATTAATTTTGGATTTGAAAACCTAGGTTGAAGTTCAAGAGTGCCCATTTAATTTTGGATATGTCAACAAATGGATGCCTTTCACCATGACCTGCTAGATAAACAACTCGCAATCTTCTACTTTGGTAGGTCTGAGTAGTCCTTCCATAGGTCCTCAAAGCAAAGGTGTTCGATTTTGATACTATCTGATACCTGTATTATGCCTGTGTTTTGTTGCACACATTTTTCAAGTGGTACTTATGATGATGATCTCATAAATGTTTTCTTTCTGTTGTAATTAATCCATTAACATTTGAAATTCCTAGTCTGCTCCATAGCCGTGATAGCAACTCTTTGCTTAGTATTTCAGCGGCCATGTTATAGGGTGTTGGGACGGAGCTAGCCCCTTGGCTAGCGTCTTTCTGCATCCCCCAAGCGCTTTACAACTAGGCAATACTTCTCAAAGCACTATAGTACTGAGAAAGCCTTTTTCATGCAATAATAATCTCACACAGGCATGGCCAGGCACTAAATGAAAATAGTATTTAAATATAAGGTGCAAATAACTATTTAGCTGAATACATTTGTAAAAATGTTAAATTGTAGTTTGTTTTTCTCAGAGCACAGTAAAGAACTCTGTGCCAAAAGGAATGCAGCCTGTTCTAAAAATAGACTACAGTCATTGTGTGGGGCCCGGCTAGCTCTGGAAGAGCACAAAGAGTGGCTGAGCAGCTGTTTCTGTCCATCAAAAACCCATGTAAACTAAAAACTCAATGCACGACACACAGAGTACGATGGAAAACAAGGGTTTTAAAGAAAATTACTGGATCAGATAAAATATGAGTATATTGAGTGAAGTGTGGAGAGTATGGAAGGTTTGTTTATATATACATGGCTATAATACAGCAAATGAAGATAAACATGAGCTACAATGTATTCCTGCATAGGCAACAGTATGCTAAGTAGTTTGTTCTAAATGGGAACCCAGCCATGCAAGAAGGAAGACTTCAGCGTCCCTTCTAAGTAAGAAGAATAGTTTTGGATGAGATATGCCAGTAGCCAGTAACCAAGTCAAACAGTATATAAGGCGCCTGCTTAGCACCAGTCTGGAGGAGCCAGCCACAGAAGACAGAATGCTGGTTGGGGAGCAGAGTCCTTTGCCCCCATCCTCATTTTTGTACAGATTAAATGTATCCTTGCAAGATGAGACTCTTGGCCTTACTTCCCTAGAGGGGTGAACTATTCATCTAGTGTGAGCATGATTAGGGGTACCCCAATATATTTAAGGGGTACCCCTGTAAGTATGGGCTGCCTTTCAAGGGCCAAAGCTCCAGGTTCACTAGGCCAGATGTAAACATTTTGACTGGTATATGGGCCATTTTAACAGCTGGTTTATCTGATCACCCTAAATCAATGGTTTATTAAGTTTTAGTTATACATTCAGTTGTTTACTCACTCAAATATTCGTTCATCAATCTACATAATCTGGGCGGATAGCTTATGAGTTAAGTGTTCACCTCAAACATTGGGCCAGTCTGCACTTCAAAAGTCGAAAACACCCGACATGGCTGACTTGACCCTTCATCCTTCGGAGTTCAATAGAGTACCATTCAGTTTGCTAATACCTGTTAATGTAGCAATTAGAAGCAGGAGGAACCTGGCATGAAGGTCTATATAGGAATGTACGTTATTAGTATTGTAGCTTTTCTGGGTTTAAACTCACTCCTTACCGCCATCACATTTGGCAACATGTATTTGAAAGTTCTTTGATTATTTATATTTCCCTTACAGGTTAATGTCTCTATATGGCAGTGGAACTCCAAGTGAGGATAGAATAGTCAGCCCATTCTGCTTGGGGGAATCCTATGCATTCATACACTGTGAATATCATAGAAAGCCACGAAGGGTTGGCGCCAATGAGTTGACCTAAACATTGAATAACCAGAGCACAATCAGACATCCTGGTCTCTCACCTCTTGTACAATTGAATGGTTTGGTGGATTCCCCTGCCAGCACATGGTGGACAACTGACATGTTGTTCTGGTATATTTCATATAACATTCAGAATATCTGTCCACGCCCATGTAGCTTGAGATTCTCCATAGCCTCTGGTGCATAGATGGGTAATTTTTACAGTTGAAGTATTTAACTCTTAGCATGTATAGATGTTTTCATCGTTGGATTGTAGTGTGCCCTGCCATAAACCTGTACTGATCATCAGAGAGTACATAATCAGTTGCCCTGTGCTGTGACATCCTGGCAAATATGTATTCTAATGTATCTAGAAGGGACGCAGGAGAGTACCGTCTGGCTCTCATATGCCCCTTCCAAAAACTGGAACCACAGAGCTTGATTTGGTTGGACTAATCCCTAGCTGCAGGCCAGCATTATAAAAATGTACTTGCAAGGGGGCCACCATTCCCCATTTTCCTTGGATGGTTGTATAGGAATCCCTGGTAAATTGTTTGCCTAAAATATACATCAACGTGCTGTTCAGACAGTGCTATTTAAATTTGATTCCAAAAATGTAATGAGTGTCAACTAAAGTTGTAGTCACCAATCATGGTAAGCTTCAGGGCTATGCAGGAATTCACAGTTAGTCATAAATGTGTGTGGTGCCCCAGCACAGTTAAATCTTGGGTTATTTAGGGTTTCAAATTGTAATGCCCTTATTGTGGGCTAATTTTAGTTCCTATTGCAATTACCTTCCAGAATAAATATATGCTATGGACATCACACTTTCCTGTTGTTCTTGGCAATGTTTGACTTGTTGAGCCTTTTTGCTGGTTGCTTGTGTACACTTTTAGTGCAGGTTGGGTGAGGGTGCCATTTTACAAATTCCTCTTGTTAAAATGAGACCTGGCTTCACTAGTAAATAAGGCATTTAATTGTGCCATGCTGTCATGCTAAGATAATAGAGGGAGTGCAGTCGGTTTGTTTGATGGCATATACCATATTTACCGAATGTACAATTATTTTAAATTTGCCTAAGGTATTATTGCATGCGAATGAGAGGCCAGACTATATTTCAGTTCCCTCCTATGAAAATTGCCAAATTCTGAGAAGCTTGGTTCCATCATGAATACTTTCCTGTTGTACTTCTCCAGGGGAAAATCAGCCATCTCGCAATTTGAGGTTCCAGCATTGATTATTTCAGACCTTACATTTGGGCCAAAAAAGATGCATTCCATCAGTGGCATTAAACAAAATGATGCATTTGATTTAAAAAAAAATCCAAAGCAATACAACTTTAAAAAGCACAATAATCCTATGGACTCCAACTCCCATAAAACCTCAAGTACTGGGACGAGGAAAAGGAAGGAGGAGTTAGTTTGGATTAACAGAAACACCAAGCAAAACGTGCAGGCTAGTTGTTGTGATAGAAATTAGCTGTGAGGGATATTCAAAATGGTGTGCCTCTTCAAGTAAATGGTGAAGGTTGAAACAAGAGATGCAGAGTGTGCGAAGTATGAAGCGGGGCCGAAGGCAGACACCTGAGAGCAGCAGACTGTGCTGAAGGAGACAGGTGCTTCCTACCGGAAAGGCGAAAGACTGGGAGAAGCACGACAAGTACTGCAGGGGAAAAGACCGCTGTGCAGCCAGCAGCAGCAGAGAGGCTGTATGAGCCTCGGTCGCATTGAAGAGCAGCAGTTCAACTGGCTGGTGAAGGAGAAGCCGAAGGGAGAACTGGAAAGGAGTCTGCGGAGCGGGAAATGCTTTCCCGAAGCAAGGACTTTGCCACAGCCATAGGCCACAGGTCGGAAACACCAGCAAACACCAATGGGTCTGCCCAGAAATATTGGGAGCCCCGGGACGTACTGATAGGCGTACAAGCAATTGAAAACGTGTTTTGAATATCAATCAAGTAATATAGAAATACAGAATTTACACAAGTCTCCATATATGAAATGTCGATATGGGAAAAACTGGAATATAAGTCGTCTAACAATTGAACACTAATGAAGTAGTTGAAAGGCAAGATCTGTACAAGTCTTCAAATATGAAATGTTAATATGGGGAAGATTGGAACAAGTATTGCCACATGCCAAGGAATACTAATGACAAAGTTAACAACGCTTGAACAAGTCTCCATATATGAGATGTCCGAATGGGGGAAGTTGGAACAAGTGAAACATGAAGCCAATCTATATTAATAAAAGTCAAAATGTGTGGGTTTGTTGCTTGGTGAAGCGTTGTACCTTATAGAATTCCATTCTGTTTCACCAATCTACACCAGATTTTGCATAGTTACCTGTTTGGACCCTCTGGACATTACTGGCAACATGGCATTTGTACACCCCACCCCTTTACAGCAAAAATCAAAATGTGATTGTGGGTTTGTGGCTTGGCAAACCATTGTTCCTTATACAATTCCAAACTGTTTCACCAATCTACACCAAATTGTGCATAGTTACTTATTAGGACCATCTGAACATTACTGGCTGCATGACATTTGGACTCCCCACCCCTGTCCCCCGGATGCCAGCACCTTAATACATGAGACGGTTGCCTGAAATCGGCAAAACATCAATGTGGTCATGGAAGAACCGGTCCCGGTCCGAGGAACAAAATTTGAGGTCGCTATAGGACCTCAACCACGTTTCCTGTCGCTGGGATGCACAGTTCCGAGATATTTGCACTGCAACTATCTGCACCACACCAGGGTGAGGCGACAGGTGGGGAGATAGCACAAACGGTCCCAGTATGCTTTAGCACACCTGTTTTGTAGTGTAAATATTAAATCACTGGAGACCCTTATATGCAAAACTTATATCTTTAATCTTTCATATACAACTGACCTCCCAACATTCTAGATCTCTCCAACATTCCCCATTCCAGCAATGACACTTTAATATTCTTATATAGAATACATATGACATCACAACAATACCAACTCTCGCCTCACCCCATCGTCTGCTCCAGGGTATGTCAGCCAGCCAGACGCACCCATTCTCAGTGCAGTTTTACTTCAGGGCGCAAAGCACATCAGGTGATAAGCGAATTGGAACAGCGACCTACAGGATAAATGATTTTCAACAACTGATGTGTGATCATGTCTGTCTACAGAACTCGTTCGGAGAATAGGTACATTAATTTGCTAGTAAATTATAAACCGTGAAAGGGTAAAACTGTATTATACTTAAATGGAACTGAACGATAAAGAAAAGGTTAACGAAGACCTGGTGAAGATGTACATCGAGCAGTGAGCCTTTGGGAGAAAGCTACCTGGCAGGAGAGTGTACCAGGGGATCTTTACAACCCAGAGGGGGATTCCTGGCAGGGGAGTACAACAGGTAATCCATCTAGAGTGTGTGAAAATAAGACATTGGGCCTCAGCATAGCTTTGGTGGTATCTCAGCGGTAATTGCGCTTAGATTCCTCCAGCGCACTTAGCGTTACAGCTACTTGCTTTGGCGCTTTTAGCGCTGGATCCCGAGTAGTGGTAAGGCAGGCATTTCCCATTTTTTTGAGAGCCCATATGACTCTATGGGGATTTTTGGCGCTATTACCGCTGATCCCATTGTGTTCTTTAAAAACTCCTGGACGGGTTACCCCAAACCAGCAAAAGGCACATTTGCGGCACTTTGTGCACAACATGTTTCTTATTTGGGGCAAATCCATTCACTAGTGGTTTGCGCTCCACGGGACTAGTCCAAAAACAGTGTTTCATTTTCTTAATTACTTTTCTACCTTTTAAATAATCTTTCCACAATGTCCAGCTGTGGGAGTTGTTGTTGATAATGTCATCCAAATCCATCCAGCGAGTCAAAGGTTATTGGCAATAGAATTTGGGGAAAAGTCTCTGAAAACAGGTTTCACCTTAGCTGCCCTATAATATGCATGTATAACTGTTTGTGTGTGTTGCGATGAATCGCAGGAATTTGTTACTTCTCTTCAAGAGGTAGTCCCTACCTCCCCCCCTGTGAGGCTAGGAAGGTAAGCCCTGTGAGGAGTCAGAAATGAGAGACGGACACAAAGTGGTAGTGTTTTCAACATCAGATATCTTTATTTAAAGAAAATAGGTGGATAAATGCCTCTCTGTCCCTATCCTAAAGAAAGTTTCCCTGGCTAGGAAACTAAAGCTAAAGATCAGTCTGTGGCTGGTCATCAAAATTATATAAACTGTCGTTGTGTCCAAAACAATTCTGAACCTCACACTAAAAATGAACTAAGAAGTGTAAGGAAAAAGTCTCTGACTGATGTTTAACCAAAAGGGTCAAAGGTGAAACCAATAAATCCAACAAAATTATTTCTCCAAAAGGGAAGTTCTTGGATCCAGAGGGTAGTTCCATTCCCCTGAAGTATTTCAGGAAAGATGGCAAACAATGTCTTTTCCCAAATAATATTTCCTTAAGGAGGACAGGAATGTCTCTTCCAAGTAACAGTTTCTCAAAGCTAGGAAAAGTGTTTCTTTTATACAACTGCTTCACAAAGGGCAAAGTGTCTTTTTTACCCAACTGCTTCAAGAATGACGGTGTCTCGTTTACCCAACTGCTTCAAGGATGGTAAAGTGTCTCTTTTACTCAATTGCTTTGTAAATGTTTTCCTGGCATACTCCCTTACCAGGAATTTTATAGATTCCTCATGAACCCCCTGGTATACTCTCCTGCTAGGTATCTTTTTACAATGTCTATTTCTTTCATACACTTTGAGCGGACTCCCTGGTGTACTCTTTTGCCAGGTATGGTATCTTTCCCCCCAAAAGGCTCACTGCCGGATAAATCCGATTTATCAGGTCTTCTTTCAGTGTTTTCATTTATTTCCTAGCATAGCACAGTTGTATTCCTGTACTGTCTATACATCATTGATTCTGGATTTAACTTATCCCAAGCATCCCCATATGGACCTCTCACATATGAAGACTTGTTAAAGTTCTGTTTCCGTACTTCTTCACCAGCACTTATTTGCTTATGGCAATGCTTGCTCCAACTTTCCCCATATGAACTTCCCATGTGTGGAGACTTGTGCAAATCTTGACTTTCAGCTTCTTCATTAACATTCATCTGCTTATAATACCATTTGCTCCAGTTTCCCCATATTGACATTTCAGGCTTGAGGAACTGTACAAACTCAGTCTTTTTAATTTGCTTGGTCAGTATTCAAAATACTCTTTCAATTGTCTGTGTACCTGTCTGTATGTCTGGGGTTCCCAATCTCTCTCGGCCAACTCACTGGTATTTCATGGCATTCCTGGCTTCTTGCATACCACTCCAGCGAAGTCACAATGCAGGAATGGCGCCCCCCACTTGACAGACCCGCTTTCAGCTCTTCCCCGGTCTCATTTCGACTCGCCGGTTAAGAGGCTGCTTTTCTGTTCAACGACGTCCTCCTCGGAAGTTGGTCCCCCCGCAGCCTCATCTTGGAGCCTGCCATGCTCCTCTGGGTCTCTTACCACTACTGTGCATATTGCTGATAAACGGCCGCCCATTCTGCTCCCGACAGTCTGCTTCCACCGGCGTTTCTGCATCTCGCTTCGCCCAAGCTGCGTCTCCTCTCCCCGACTTCTAATTGTCAGTGCAAACCAACCATCTTTAAATGTCCCGGGCAGCTGCTTCACCTTGCATTAAATAGTCTGCACATTTTGCTTAGGGTTTCAATCCACATTAACTCCTCCTCCCTCTTTCTCATCTCAGTACTTGAGGCACTATGGGAGTTGGAGTCCATAGGATTAACAAGACTTCTAAGGAGATTTTCAGTTTTCCTAGTACAACATCATCCGAGATAGGGTATGTATTGTGTGTGTTTTGTACATATGAGGTATCAATGTCATTCAATATAGAATGATGTTTAGAAAAAGATTGAGTTTTATAACTAAAGGGATTCCTATAGAGACAGCATGCCATCAGAAATTCAGGAATTATAGGTCCCTCCTAATTTAAAAAGGAAGAATATCGCATTTCTCCTGATGGAGTCATAGCATCTCCTCGACAGCCATCTCCTACCATGTGATCCTCCCTCATAATACAACCCCCAGGGTCAGGATCAGGTAGCTGCTGCCGTCCCCTGGCCACATGGGAGGAGATCTTAGGCTGGGGATCAGTGATCACTCCACAGGATTCATCACAGTCCGCTCTGCTGTACCTGCCTGAGGATAGAGGCAAGTGGGATCTCACCAGGAGAGACTCACCCTTTGAGGCAAGGACTCCCATTCCTGTGAGGAACTCACAGGACAAACCAATTTTACCTCTTCAACATATCCTTTGGAGATTTCTGTGAAGAAAATTCCGGTATGTGCTATTGTAAAACAGCAACTATGAATATTCCTTCAATAACTGAGACGAGGAGGATCACCTGTGGAGGAGAAGAGACGCCATTGGAGGCAGAGGAGAAGGAATACAACACTACGCCGGTGAAGGCCCATGGCTGCATACCATATGAAAGGGGAGGGGTCTGGAGTCGAAGGAGAGCAACCCGTGAATTACAAAAAAGCTTGCATGCCAGCTGTGAGTATAGGCTGAACGCTCTGTGGTTTGTACTGGAGCAAAACCAGGAAACCGAGGGAGACGTGCAGCATCCCACAGCAACGAGAGAGAGAGAAAAGAAGCCGGACGCACAGCGTCCTAGAAACTGGGAAGAGAGTAAGGTTGACAGGGGCGGTGTGACCACAAGAGCACAGTGGTGCACCGGGGGTCCTGGAAATGGTTCTGTGTAATAATGTCCCCGCAAAAATGTCTCCTGACAAAAACGTCAGTTTTTTGCAGATACATTATCACATTTAACATGCAGGGGACACCCCTGCAACACCCCAATTCATTTTTTTCTTTTTACAAGGGGAGCAGGGGACATCCCCACAACCCATCCCCATACATAATATCACTATATATAATGTCGCCAATGGCTTTTCCCGGTGGCATTATGTATGGGGACATTATGTATGGGGACATTATTACCTGATACCCTGGAAACAACAGAGAGACTGCTCTATCACCACAGAACCAGACAGTAATTAAAAGACCAGAGTATTTTCGACTACGGCAGTATGGAGAGGAAGACCCAAAGGAAACTGCATACGGCAGCCTGACGAGAAGGAGAAAAGACCCAGAGAGAACCAAGAACCCGGTGACACTATCCCTACCAACCAAAGGTAACTGGGAGGACGTGAGATCAGGTAGGGGGCAGAGAACCATTATTGGAAAGCTCATACTCGTTCCAGTACAGCAAAAGGGACTATAGTACTGAAACCCAAAGAAGCAGATGAGAATCATTATTGGAAATCCCATACTCATCCCAGTACAGGAAAAGAGACTCTGTTAAAACACAGTCAGGCTGATGAGAATCATTACTGGAAGGATCATATTCGCCATAGTGAGATAGAAGAAAATATAAATTAAGGGGAAAGGCAAAGAGTATGAGAACAATCTGAAGAAAAGACTGGAATAACGTAGAGAGATAAAGGGCATTTTCAGAAGTGTAAACTTTGTGCAGAAAAAGCCATGGGAAAAAGGAAGACTTGGAAATGGTTGCTACCCCTATCAAGGGAAAAGAGAAAACATAACAGTAACAAACAACTTTAGATGGGAACCAAGAAAAGAAATGACATTTCTAGCCAAAGGGCTAAAGGGAGAAAAGCCCAATAAAGTGTTGAATGAACGAGCGACTACTTGAACATAACCTATTGAAATGAAAGCTTGCAAGAAGCCACTACATCAGGAGAAGGGAATCATTCTCCTGTCTTTAGTTATTAGTTTAGTGGCATGTTCAGATAGGGTTAATTTGGACGGTGGACAGATTCCTTTTGGAGACATTCACTGCCTGACAGGCACCTTAGTTAGAATTTTAGGTAGGGACACCTTATGGAATAGGCAGAGATAGGCCTTTACATTTTTCTTTAGTCGATAAAGGTGGTGAAATGAAATGGCAGAGTCAGCGTCCTCCTTCTGATTTGTCTCGGCATGTAGATGTATGTATGTTTATATAAAACCTGTTTTTAAATATTTACTATGTGCATAAATTGCTTCACATAGTCTTCCACAACTGGGCCACTATTTGAGGAACCTTCTAGGTCACACTGCCTTTACTAGGTGCTAGCCGATGTTTTCTTTCTTTTCCTTTCAATCTCAGAGGAGAGAAGTAAAGAAAGAAAAGAGGATGGGAGATGGAAAAAAGGAGAACAAAATGGAATACTGATGGAGGTGATATGAAGTTGAAAATAAAGAACAGACTGGTATGGGAGTAGGGTTGGTAGGTTAATTTTACTCTAGCACTGATGTAAACATGCAAAATTAAGTATTTTGTGAAATATTCACTGCTGAAAGTTCTGTGGGGGCAAACAGTTTTATATTTAGGCAGATGGTTGTGTGCCACCTTAGGACCACTGCCCACATACTCCTCTGGACAATATATCGCAACATGCCTGCAGGACCTCCTTTATTCCTCTAACCGAGGCCATGATGCAGAAGCACAAATCACTTACATCGGGTGTCTAATCTTAAACACAAAGATCGGTAGGGTAGTCTGGCAAGTGGACCACAGCTAAATGTGTACATCAGTAGCCTGTTATACTGCGTATTGCGTATCAATCTTTACATGTGATGGAAAAGATTTTTGGATATTGAAAAGTAATAGCAAAAAGCACTGAGGCAACAAGCAATATTAAGCGGGTAGAAGATGGTCATTGTTAATTGGCAACATATTCCAGAAAACCTCTAGAGGAGCAAAATGGCATAACACACTGTGAGACGCCCTCCCCCCTTCATGCTACTGTAAACGAACTAAGTCGCACTGAATATACTCCCATGAGACCCGGAGAGTCTCACACCATCGCTTTCTTTGTTGCTAGAAGCCCTTACAACATAACTGTTGAAAGCATTCTACTTATAACTTTTTTTGTTAAATTGAAGACGTATTTATTTATAAACATCACAGGAAAAGCAATGCATTTTTGGCAGAAAAACACTTACAAAATGTAGAATTAAGTGGTGGATATGGGCCCTTTCCAGTGGGGTGAGAAGAATGACTTGAAGACCAGATGTTGCAGGGGAAGGTGGAAACATAAACCAAGGGACCAGGACAGGCCAGAATGACATAGGAATGGGATGGTGGAGGAAGTGCTAAATTAAGGGTGATGGATATGTGCTGTAGGGTTGTCCGTGAAGGATAGGAGGAGAAGAAAACAAGTTGATGAGTGCTAGGAAATGGACTCTTCAGAAAGGGGGACTTTAAGGCTGGATTTAAATAGTGATAAAGTTGAAGTAGTATGAAGAGGAAGGGCATTCTAGTGTAGGGGAACAACTATATAATTGATTGGGCCAGACGTTATTTCAGTCTTTTATTTAGGGCTAAGGAATTCAATAATGTGCTTAAACGGCATACAGTGAGTTGAACAAGAGTAATAGTGCAGTCGGTTGTCCCCTGTTTCAGGCTGCACAGCTGAATCCTGATGAAAGTGCACAATTGTTTCTCAAGGCAAGCCCACGCAGAGACTCATACTCAATTCAATGTTTTACTCTTCCTTTAAAAGTGTAGCTTTCCTAATGTGCCAAAACGTGTGTAAACACTTCAGGGCAGCAGGAGGGTCATAGGGTTGTGCAGGCAAGGTACAGGGATGGGGTTCAGTTTAGTTTCACTCTGCACGTTTGGCATTGCATATTTTACATGCATTCTCAAAGGTATGGAAATATGTAAGGAAATGGTGCTTTGCTCACTTCAATGCAAATTCATTGGGGGTGTGAGGAGTCAGAAATGCAAGACAGACACAAAGGTAATGTTTTTTCAAAGTTTGCCATTTATTAAATGAAAAAGGGTGGGACAAACGCCTGTCTTTACCTATCCTAACAAGGAGGTCCCTGCCTAGCAAACTAAAACTAAAGAAAAGTGACCTGGTGTCCAAAATGTCTCTGACCCTCACACTAATGCATACAACACAATGATATAAGATATGTATGGCTAATTTTAGTTCAACAAAACAGTTTATCAGTTCAAACTTAAAGGGTTTTGAACGTACGTCTTATGACCCGGGTTGGACTCCCTTCCTCTGGATCAATTCAGGACTACTTCAGCACAGTTCTGATTTGACAAAGTTCTATTCAAAATTACACAAAAAGTCTCTTCCAACCACTGTCTTGCCCTGTGGCACACCAAATGCCTTTTCCACAGATGTGTGTTCCAATTTCAAAAACAACTGTTTATTTCCACAACAGCCTTTTAGGAAAGATAAATGTCTTTCTTTCATAACACAACTTCAAAACCAGAATAATTGTTCTTTGCGAAATGTTCAACAATTATTAACATATCCCACCTTCTTCAAATGAACTACTTTTGTCAGGATAGCACGTCAACTTCTCTTGGTGAGGCCACAACTTGTCAAACAATTGATAAGGTAAATAAGTCATTTGATTCAACAAAGGTCTTTCCACCACACCTCTTTGTCACAAATATAATTCATCAAACCATCTTGTTTCCTGGTCTACTCGCCTGCCAGGACTAACTACTATATTCCCTCTCCTGGTATATTTGTCTGCCAGGAAGAAAACTAAAACTACATTCAAACTAGATGGCAATGTTGATTCCAAGATTCTCCACATTAATCTCTCTTGGAAGGAGGATTGAACATTAATTGCCTTTCTTTATATTCTCTTGACTGTTGGCAGTTTGAGTCACAAGTTTCCCCCAGTTGATATCCCAAAAAGAGAGAGTTAAGCCCTTGTTACCTCTGTATGGTTTCACAGTATTTTGGCTGCTGGCAATGCGTGATATAAGCTTTTCCCAATGTATATCTCCTAAAAAAGGATTTATGCCTTTGTTGGTTTATTATGTTTTTTTCACAGCCTCTTGGCTATTGGCAATGCTGGTTATAGGTTTTCGGGAACTTGCGCTCTTGCCACTTCTGCTCTGTTATTTTAAATATTCCGTTTTCAAAGTTACTAGGCTTCTGCTTTTCTTAATTAATTGTTCGGTACTCAGAACTGTTTTGCTAACTGTCTTGTGCGGAGTGCCTCGGGGTCAGCATTTGCAGTTAGCCAACTCACCAGCTTTCTTTTTGCAGCTCCCTCTCTCATTCCGGTGTTGCGCTGGACCTCTGGTGTCCTGCCTGCGCTCTCTCACTTGCATACGCTCGGTGAGACACGCATCTGTCTTCTGGAGATCTGACAGCACTGTTGATCTTCTGCAACTTCACCGATACGCTGTGTGCGGAATTGGGATCATGTCTCATCAGCTGGTCTTCTGCTTGACAAGCCCCTCTGCTGTGTGTACTCTGCACTTCTACTTGCTTTCACCCTTCCTGATGGCTTTCACTGGTGTTCTTCTCTCCGTGGCTACTCCTGGCATCTCCGACAGGCGTTTTCTTCATAGCCTTCAAAAGCTCCTACATCTTCTTCCTCTCTGTGAAAACCAGGGGGTTTTTCACAATCTAGTCCCCGGGGATCCTGTACTCAGGTGGCCAGGAAAAGGCCAACACTTTTGGATCCCGACCCTGGGGGTGGACAGGCGAGGGAGGATCACCTGGTTGGGGGGGTCCTTGGCGAGCAGTGGAGAAGCACCCAATGGTGAGACATGGTATCCCCCTTTTTCCACAACCCATCTAACATCTATCCCTGCCTATTTTATGGAAAACTACAACTCCCATAATTGCTCCCCTACTTGACAAAAGTACTGCACCAAGGAAGATGAGAAATCAGGCTAAAAGCATTACCTCCCCTGACTTGCATTGGTCCTGTCCATGTAGTGAGGCCTGGCAGAGTCGGGCATGTAGCTCTAACAACGTACACCTGGATCAAGAGAAAGCCAGGCAAGATTTCCATGCTTTCGGGAGGCTGTGAGCGTTCAAAGAGCAAAGCCGAGCGAGCGGAAGAAAGAAACCTTCCATTTGCCAGAAAGCAGCCCGCAACCCTCCCAGGTGAACAGCGGAGTTGGGGAGGAGCAAAAGAGGCGTTGGTAATGACCTTGAGCTGCAAGAAAGAAATGAAAGAAATCCAAATAACGTTGCCAGTGAGTTATTGAGCGAAAAATGTCTGGTTGATGTTAAAGGGAAAGTGACTAATTTGAAAGTTGAAGGCTGCGTGTGTGCCGATAAAACTTGAATGAAAAGAACAATTGTTGAAAGACAAGGATACAAAGATGCAGAGTGGTCCTGTGAGAGGAAGTCAAACATTCAAAAGTCTCTGTAAAATGTTATAAAGTATGAAGTTTTGAAAAATATTACAAGCAGAGATCTAAGGAAACCACGAGAAGGAAAGAAAGTTGAATAGAGAAAAGTTACATTTGTGACCTTTGAAATACGCCAAGAGGGCAAAAGCAAAACATAGGAACTTTGGGAAAAGGCCAAGAAGGCAATAGAAAGAGAATAAGAATTACAAGTACCAAGAGGCTTTTCTTGCTGCAAAAGAACATTGGGAAGTGAAAGATTGTTGAAAGAGAGGTCGAAGTGGTCATGCAGAGGTCTATGTAATTTCCTTGCAGTTTTCAAACAGTTTTCGACAGTGGAAAGATATGAGGTAAAACGTGGAGAAGGGAACCCCCAAGAAGGAAAGACGGGCTGGAGCCCGGCAGAGGGAAGCCTGTGCAAAGCTGTAAGAAATTGTGAATATGTGAACTGAGTACTGATGGCAAGGCGGGTGAAGCCTAGAAATTAAAAGCCTAAGATTGAACTGTTGCATTGTACCAGTAAGCCAAAGTGTGCAAGACTGACAGAACTGTGCCATCCACCTATCCTTTGTTTTTTTAAGAGACTCTCTAGACCCCGTGGGGTTGAACCTGGGGAGGGGAGTTGGTGCCAAAGCGATTTTTGACATTTCTTTTTGAGACACTGTTTTCATTTTTTATTCCCTTAACACATTTGTTGTTCTAAGATGGAGGGCAATGCTAGGGTTTCTTAGTATAGGCATTTTTAGTTTGACCAGACTGACTTGCACGTATTTGCTTTTATTTAATGGTCGAGATTACTCCCATTTTAGAGTTAGGGCCAGTTAGGAATTCTACCATCCCAATCAAAAGTGTAAATAAAGGTTTTCAAAACTTGTATTCATTGTCTGTGTCTACTACTTGATACCATGCGTGCCTCGTTTTGGGATTTAAGTGTCTCTCACAAAGGCCTTGGTCTGTAACAACTAGACTGCACCTTTTTACAACCAGCATTCAGAATCATCATTGCTTCTCCTCCCAGTACCATAAACATTATGGGTACTGAAGTCCACAGGGGATTGTGTAACATTAGTTAGTTCTGTTTTACAAAAAGCCATCAATATTTTGGGAAGTATAGGGGAATCATGAGATAAGGAGGTCACCCCTTCTCCCTGGCAAAAGTCCCATCCCATGGGATCCTCCCACATGATACAACCCCAGGGTCAGGATCAGGTAGCGGCTACCTTCCCCTGGCCAAATGAGAGGATCGCCATACTGTGCTCCTAATGATGATCTCACTAGATTCATCACATAAGCAGGTGTGCAATGGGAACCAAAAGGGGCCCTGGAAATGTTCAAAGTGGCCCCATGTGTTTTATTTTTTATGTTATTGGACATTTATAAGGTGCCCATACACAGGTGTTTCCAGCACCACAAGGCAGGATTGGGGGGTGGGGGGACAGCATGTGAATCCTAAGAATACAACAACGAAGAACAAATAAACGGTTATATTGACTGTGTGACAATCATACAGTGCAAGTGTGATAAGTGCAAGGGGGTGGGGGAAGAGGGAGAAGTGCAAGAGGGGGGTACCCCCATGTGTGAGGGGTGGGCAAGTGCTGGTCAGACCATGGCGGCAAGTGCCAGGGGCGATGGGGTAGAGAGCAGTGGACAGGTGGACTGGGTTGCGATAGTCTGGGAAAGGGCGCCCGAGGGCAAGTGCTGGCAAAGGAAGCTGGGAGGCACTGGTGAGGGGTGGTCTGGTCCCTGTATGACTCTGACGGGCGCAGGCCCCAGTCGCAGCGGCAGGTGGAGTGTTTAGCACGGGAGGGTGAGGGGGAAGAAGGAGGAGGAGAAAAGGAAGCTCTTGAGAACTTTACGGAACATTAGAAAATCTGGCTCCAGTCTGAGGGGAGGAGCGAGGCTATTCCAGAGGGAGACCACTTTTGTAATGGGGGTCCCACACCCTCCATGTTGTGGGGGCCCCACCACCACATGTCGTGGGAGAGGGGCCCCCTTGGACTAAAATTCTTTTTCCCCCCTTTTTTTAGTCACTCTGCCTTCATAAAGAAATCATTTCTGTTACATCATAACAGAAATTGTTTTATGAAGGCAGAGTGACTACAGCAAGAAACTATTTATTTTTGAAGTCAGAGGGCTCCCCCCGCCCTATGACATGGAAGCCTCTAGGCTGGAGGCCTCCATGTCATGGGTTGGGGGAGTTCTAGGACTTCAAAAAGAAATAACTTCTTTATGAAGGCAGAGTGACTTTAAAAAGAAATTATTTCCATTATGGTTCTGGTCCTTAACGGAAACAATATATGTATGAAGTTGGAGTGACTTCAAAAAGAAACCATTTCTTTTCAAAATAATAGGGCTCCCCTCAACCCCATGACGTGTGTGTGTGAGACTGTATGGTGTAAGGAAGGCTTGGTATCGAAGTAAGACAGACACCAGTGACCACAGTTCAAGGGTGTTTATTGAACTTTCAGAACGTGTGAAAAACGCCTATCCAAACCTAAATCAATTATAATCAGTCCTAGTGGAGTCTTGTCAAAATAAAAGGGCCTATACTAACAAAAAATCTATTGCCAATCCTTAATGCTTATTTACAAATAGTGTGGCGGAATGTTCATGCAAAAGAAATGTGTTCACAAAATGATAAATCGGGATGTTTGGGCCGTTGACCTCCCTGCCCCATGTTTTGAGCAGGGGGCAAGGCTTTTCATTCGAGCCAAGTACACACTCTGGCTTCTTTGACATGAGGAGACACTTCTAATTCTAGTATCTGGGCCCTCTGCACCTAACTCTCTTTTTTCATCAAAGTCTCTTGCCTCAGCGGGCCTGATGTTCAAAGCAAAACAAATAGCAAGTTATTTTCTTCTTACAATTCTGTGTTTCGGGTGCCTCTCCCTGGATCCCCATCAGCCGGGCTCAGATCCCTTTTCTATTATGATGGAACCCCCTCTTCTGGGCTCAGATCATTTTTCTATTATGGTGGATCCCTCTCTTCCAGGCTCAGATAGTTTTATTTTCATCTTCCAAAATATTCCTTCTCGGGTGCCTCAAGGTTCACCCCGGATCCCCCTCAGCCGGGCTCAGACCAATTGCAGTTCACTTTTTACTTATCGAAGACTTTCGAATGTGCACAGGGGTTAGCTTAAACCGTCGTAGGACCATTTCGATACAAAGTTCCCTTTTTACAATGCAGTTGCCATTTAGTTGGATACCTAACTGAGACCTTCGAATGAGCACCCATGTGGTGCTGGACCACTCTGTACATGGTATCCCTTTTGGCCTTTCAAAGTACATTCACTCCTTCGGTTTTCACTTGTTCGTGCCGCTCATCATATGCGCTTCAAGCATTGTCCTTTCGTGGATTTCTTCATACAATGTTGCCGCTTGCAACCTCGGTTCAAACACAAGCTGATTTCATATCAGTTTCTCCGACTCACCGGCTGTGCTGCTTTTACTGGCACGGCTTTCTTGCAGGAGCCAAAGACATTACCTCGGTGGCAATCGCTCCTCCCGGCCTGGGTTATTGACACGGGAGCACCCCGGTTACCTTTTGATGCACAGCGTAGGTTTGATAAGCTTCAATTCCCAGTCTCAGACTTCTCACATTCCAAAACACGTGAAAGTAACGATTTCTAGAGGTCAGGGTTACTTCCCTCTTGCATCCCTCTCCTGTCTCGCCGACTTTCTCCTTGTGTTAAATCGCCATGTTTGAACTTCTTCTTCCTTGTGTGCTTTTCCTCGCTCATAGTGTGCTTTTGTGCTCTGCCTTTTTTTGGGTGGGGAAGTGTGATGGGAGTCATGTGTGTGCTATGATCAGTAATTGCCTGACCTTGCCTGACCGTGGTGTTGTAACATGTCAGGTATACGGCTCTGGTGTTAGTCCGTTGTCGCTCACAGTGAACTGTCTATGAGAAATTGTTTGTGTCGTGAAAGGGGGCAGGGGTTGAGCTTTTAGGTATCCTACCTGGTAGTATGGGGGAAAGGTGTTACAGGGAAGGGGATACCGTGTCTCACCCTTGTATGGGTGTGCATGGTGAAAGGTTGCACAGTTAAATGTATGGGTGGCTGCCTGGTTGTGCCTGTATGGTGAAAGGGTACAAACTTAAATGTATGGGTGGCTGGGTGTGCATGTGTGTGTTGAATGGTGTGTGTGCTTGTGTTCAGGGATGCAGCAAAACCTACATTTTGGGGGGGGTGTTAACCATTCAAATGTTGGGAGAGGTGCTAACTTCACGGGCTCTGGGGGAGGGTCAAACTTACTTGCGTAGGGCATCTAACTTCTTTATGCATTATAATGAGACTATTCTAGTGCAGCTTCACTGTTGCAAGCAGTTGACTATGTCTGTTAAGTCTGAAAGCACCCACTGATGGCCTGCTGTGAGAATAGGTGGTCTCCTATCCCCTTTCTACCCTTCCACTCACTTCCCTGGCATGCAAGTACTAAATCCACATCAAGATTGCAATTGCCTAAATAATTATGCATTCGAATGGAGGTACTAACAGTGAAATGCTTTTTGTTAGTAATTGCTGGGCCTTTAACAGCTTAACCCAGGCACCGTTTAACATCTGTGTCATTTTCTGGCTGACAACGGCTCTGTAGGTCAGCCAAGTCGAGTCAACATAGCCCAAAATATCAATGGGTTGGGGGGAAGGCTGAAGCCCAGCCAGCCAATGGTTTTGCACCATTAGGTGTTTAATCTCTTGGCTACTTATTGGTAATCTTCATTACTCATAGCCCTATTCTTCCTTGTCCCAGTATTTGTGTATGAGGCACTTTGACTCTTACACAAGTACTGGGATGAGGTAGAGCGACATGGAGGTAATGTCTGGCTTAGTTACCTTTACTCTTCATTACTCCTTTTCCCACTCTTCCTCATCCCAATACATGGAAAAGGGATGTGGAGGTAATTCAGGGCCGAGAAGCTGATTGTGGGGGTTGGGGCAGGGGGTGCGAGGGAGAAGGGATGTGTAGGGGTGTGTGGGTGGGATGGGGTTGGTGCGATAAATCATAATGGGCTTCCATGTCCATGTTATTCAGGCTTGCTATGTGGAATTAGTGACTAAAGAGGCATTTTGGTGCAGCAAGTCTAGAAATTTCTTAGTTTTGCTTGACTTTTTTTTTTTAACTGGGCTTCGCTGATAAAGCAGTCCTGCGAAGTGTAATTACCTGGCTAGACTGACATTTGCGCGCTGACAGTCTAGCCATTTCTTACTGCAGCATTGTATGTTTTTCTGGGCATCCGTGATAAAATAACCATAAGTGTTATCACTTCGACTGGCAATTTTGTGCAACGAGTGTAGCTATGTCTAAATGTGGCCTGGCATGCTTTACTGTAATATGTTGTGTCTCTAGACTGGTCTACATTGTGCAGCCAGTTGGACATGTTTGCATTGTGGCATGGCATTTTTAATAGAAAAGCATATTAATTAAAGCATTAATGTCTGTGCACTGTTGGTGACTTACATGTATTGGATTTTCAGATTAGTGTTACCGTAAAAAACAATTGCTAACGCTCTGACCTTAGCCAATTTTTCTCCAAGTGTGCTGCATAATGCATTAAAACACAAATGCATATCTTTCTTCTAGTGCAGTGTGCGACGTACCCATGCAGCAGCACGTTTGTGCGTATTGCGCAAGCATGGTAATCTAGGCTGGCCCAGAGTGTTGCGTGTCTTGTGATTTGTTGCTGAGTTGGGGGGCCCCCTCAGCATGGCTCGCAGGGGGGCCCCAAATTTTCCATTACGCCAGTGAGGGAGACGCCACCCGTGGGGAGGGATCTACCTAACACTCTCTGCTTGAAGAAACGTTTGACTTGCAGAGAGTTGGAGCCAGAAGACCAAACGATTCTGGCTTGGAGGTATTTTGGGAGGGAAAAAGCTGGATGTCGAGAGGTCCCAGGCCCCAGGCAGTTATGTGGATGATGTAAAGGGTTTTGAGTCAGTCGAGAGATTTTAGGGCTGGAGAGATGCGGTCCCTGGGCTTGATGCCAAGGATAAATCTCAGTCCTATTCCGGATTAGTTGGAGGGGGTTGACGGGAGGAAAGAAGAAGGTTGAGGAAGAGGCTATTGTAGTAGTCAGGCCTAGAGAGAACCAGGGCCCTGGACACATTGAGCTTCAGGGGTAAGGTGAGGAAAGGCAGAATGCCCCTGAGGAGATGAAGCTGAAATTTGGACTTCCTGGCAAGGTCTGTGATGTGTGGAGAGAAGGAGAGAGGAGAGTCTTCAAGCCCAACCATTTTCCTATGAGGACATGTGGAAAATAAATTAGGTTATCACACAAAAGAGGCCCATGGTTCCGAGGCTGACCGGAAAATCTCCGGAGTTCCCTATATGCCAGTCCACCCCTGCACATAAGCAACATTTTGAAAGTACACACTTCCTACGAATGCTGTAGTTTTTTGGGAACCCACGCCAGCCTTTTACCTTTAGTGTACCCTTTGACTCAATTGGTGGTTTTTCTAAATAATTGTCTGCTTTACCAGTACATGACTGCAATGTAGAGATTAGTTTGCAGTGCCCCTTAACAATACACATTCAGAAATGACAAAAATGACATCTTCCTTCTATTTGGAAAGCTGCATGTTCCTAACACACTTGCTTTCTACGAATTGAAAAAGGACATCGAGCTTGTTAAGAGCTCCCTTTTTACCCCTCTTTTTCACCTAGCACCACGCTTCCACAAGCCCTGGTTATGATAGAGGTCATGCGCTTGTGTGCAATTTCCATTCCTCCTTCGCTCCTGCAGGAAGATTAGTTCCTTTCTTTTGACAAGTGCCTGAACTCAGGCCAAACCCCTCGCCTGGTCCTTGAACTTCCATGCATTCTAGAAGTCCACCAGGGATGCATGGCAAGGATGCATCATGTCTCCCCCTTTCTCTCACTAGGTACAATTTCTTTTCTATTCCACCCTGGGTGTCCCCACAATTCTATGCCCAAGACTGCCGGACCACCCTCCTCCTGTTACATCAAGGAGGTAAACATTCCATGATGAACTGTGCCTCCTTGAACTGATTTCATCCATGAGGTTTTAACGATGTAGATGGGCAGGCTGAGATTTTCATCGGCTAAGCCACTTTATGGGTAAATACACCAGGTCTGTTCAGCGAAGGTACAAAAAACTAAATTATTAGCACTACCAGTTCTTTATTTTATTTTGGCACATTCAAATCTTGAGTTGACTATCGGTGGCTGACCGCCTCGTTTGACAGTGCACTGGTTTGCAAATCTTTAGTCTCCGTTCTTGTTTTTTCGTCTGTTCTTAATCGTGTCCTCGATCAATTATTTCCTGTATGCAACATAACGAGTATACACATCGCGCGGCATCCACGGGCTCCTATTATAGTCTGCTCTTGCCGAACAGCAAGGAGCTGGGTGCTCTTGAACTCGGTGTTCAGCGACAACCATTGTGCTTCTCTGGGCATGCTTTCTTCACGCTGAATCAAACGAAGACCTACTGTAGACTTTTTTTTTTAAACTCCCAGCTCAAACATCTGATTTTTTTTCTCCTCTGAGTTTTTGTTTGCAATCCTTTCTATTCATGGAATTGTTCTTAATGTGTGGCTGTGTACAGCAAAGGCCATGCCTTCTTAGCTTCCATTTCTCCTCTGTGCGAATGCGATATTGAACATTCTTTGAATTAAAAAAATATATCAACACAATGGGATCCTTCTGGGTCTTTCTCGCGAGCACTTGTTTTCCATGTACGTATAGGGAGTAATGGACGCATGTAGGGATGTGCCAGTGGGTTCAACCGCAGACTGATATTTGAAAAAGTTTACAATTTGTGTACCTGTTGTTGGCTTGCAAAATTAGCAAAACATTAAATGTTACACGTACTAACCATTCTTAACTTCAGTATTGTTTGTCTATCTTGTAATAACATGCATTTGCTATGAGTATTAATGTAGGTTTTTAATGTCCTGCTTTACCCTGCAAACCCTGATATCTTTCATAGAAAAGGAAAATTGGATCTGGTCTGCTTCGAACAGAAGGCTCTTTTTTAAATGTAGCTTTGGAGTTTGATGAGGCCCAACAAGGCTGAAACACGTGTATGGGGTTGCTGTTGGTACTCTTGTTCAGAGAGGAATTGCCATAGCATTTCGGTGCTGGACTGCTCATGTGGGCGGGACAAAGACTGATATGCAAATGGTTATTTCCCATCTGTGAAAGGTACACTGTGCAAAAAGCGTTTGCTGCAAACTCATCTCAGAACAGGTTATCATGCCATGTTCTTTCTGGAGAGGAGCGCCTGCTACCTTTCTTGAAAGCTTTTGAGTTTGACTGTGTAAGTAATCCTCCAACAGAGTAAATGACTTGTTTTAAACAATATATTTTGGTGAGAAATTGTATCAGATTTTGTGTTGGCCAGAAACGTCAGTCTCTTTGCTAGCTCAGCCTTCCTACGAGTGCACTGCACCAATCCACCCTTCGCACATTTGAACAAATGGAGCAAACCGTTATTTACTATTTGACAATTGATCCTCTGCAATGTATGGCTCCCACACATTCAGACAGTTTACTGCAAAGACACTTTGCCGGAATGCTGGCAGTAAATCCTCCAGGATACTGGCAAACTGTATTACAGTTGCCAGCACTTGGTCTGGCGGTATTACCGCTGAATTACGAGTACTGGCAATGGTTGTAAATCCCCATTCCCTGGACTCCAAATGGACTCCATAGGGGGAGTTACCGGTATTACCAGCACCAGTATTACTGGCAATTTTTGCCAGTAAAGGCGCCTGACTTACCTCCCGCTCTAAGCTAGCGGTAACTCTGATGCCCCACCGGCAAACTTGTAGTAGGCCAGAGCGTTAAAATGCTGGTATGTTAATACTGGCACATTATTACCACACCAGCCAACTTATAATGAGCCCCACTGTCCTGCAGTTTGATGGAATAATGCCTCACTGATCAGGGTCTTTGCACCACCAGTGACCTGCTTCCTCTGAACTTCAAAATAATCCACAAAAATCAGTCTGCTTGCAGGCAAAGTCCTCCGTTATTAATATCCAAAGATTCTATAAGGGTCAGGAAGCTTGCTAGACAAATCGGTCTCCTCTGCCAACAACTTTATAGGCTCTATTGCAAAGTTGAGACCCTCCAATAGACCCTAAAAGACCCTGACATGGTTGGGCAATTTCACTCCAGGTGCAGAATCAAGTGATCTACCTTATATGGAACTTCTATTGTGTGGTTTTCTGCTGAATTGCTGATTAGCTAGGAGGTTAACTACCGTATCTGCTTGATTCTGCATGCTCTTTTTCTAGACTTTGCTTTTATGGTAACCCCTAATTATTCTTTTTTTTTTCTCCCTTGACTCACAATCCCCCCACCCCCACCAAACTACAACACTCCCTTTTAAGTGTTTTTTTATTAATGTTAAACATTTGTATTTTTGGGAAAGTGTTTCTAAAATGCAATTCCTTAGCATGTACTTGTGAAAAATGCAGCATCGCTCTGAGGATCTACCAGATACTAGGCCACCTAATAATTTTGGGACCCTTTCATGTTTCCCAACATGTGTACTGTTCAAGGCTCAACTCCTTGCAAAAAAGCCATAGTTAATGTTGTTTAATAGAGAAGATTAATTAAGGACGCTTTCCAGTGATGACAACTGACCAGTGTCTGATCCCACTCACATTAATAACTCTACTCTACTTTGACTCCATGCTTTTAACTATCAGTAAGGCCTGGGGTATGCCAACTGTATAAAACCAGAAGGTTTTTCACAACCTAGTCACTGGGGATCCCGTACTCAGGTGGACACAGGAGGGCCATCGCTTTTGGATCCCGTCCCCACGGTGGAAAAACAAGAGAGACATACGATGGTGAGACATCGCATCCCCCTTTTCCTAACCACTATCAAACACCTATCCCTACCTATTTCTTGGACACTACAACTATGATCCCTACCATCTCTATGCTGACAAAGCTACTGAGCCGAAGAAGATGAGGAATGAAGCTATGAATATTACCCCTAGCACTTTGTAACATCCCTGTCACACTTTGAGCGAGGATGGGTACAAGAAGGAACAGCTCTTCCTGAGCTGCTGCAAACCAGGCTGCAGAGATTGGAAGGCCAAGGGGCTGCTCAAATGCATAGAGGAGCGCAAGGAAACCAGGCGAACGAACCATAATTCCAAGAGGCCATAAGGGTTCGTAATGTGAGGCCAAGAATATGGAGAGAGCCTTCCTTTGAAGTATTCCAAGGTTGCCTGTTCCCCTCCCGGGTGAACGCCAGAGTTGGGGAGGGGCAGAGGAGTCGTTGGTAAAGACCTTGATAGCCTCATTCAAGGTGAATAAGAAAGAACCGAGATAAACACAACCAGTGAGTTACCGAATGAAACATGTCTGGTTTGTGTTGCAAGCAAGTGAAACTGTATCAAGGAAAGGTTACGCAAATGAAGATAATCGCGTGAATAAGGATTCGATTTTTAAAAGCAACTCAAGTTATCACAAAGTAACAAAGTGGTCCTGCAGAGGTGAATCGCGTTATCGAAAGTCTCTGTGAAATGTGTTTGAACTGTAACATGAGTCTAAAGCAAGAAAGCTCTGAAATATTTTGTAAACAAGTTCATAATAAACAAATGGAAGGCGCAAGCCCAGCCGAGGAAAGCCTATGGAAGTTTGTGAAAGGAACTACAAATACCAGAAAGCTTTAGTATGTTCAGAAATCACATGTGAACTGTGAATCATATTGAACTGAACGTCGAATTGGTCAGGCATAAGAGTATCTAAAAACTGTGCAATTTCGAAAGTCTACAACAATAATGAGATAACGAGAAGAAATTCTGGGAAGGAAACCCTACAAAGTGAATATTGAGAACCAGAGTCATAAAGTGAAAGTGTATTACAATGAAAATGAATTACAAAGTGAACTGTAAAGAGCAAAGAAAGGCTCAAGCCCCTAGCAAGGGAAGCCAGAGTGAATTGTACCAAAGTGAAAGTGTCAAAGACCCGGACTTGGGTGAGGGAAACCTGAGGGGTCTATTTGAGAAAGTGTTGAAATTATTCTTTGATTCAAGGCAAGGAAGCCTAAAGAAACTGTTTTGAACTGAGAAATGCCTGATGCCCAAGAATGAACTGTTGAATCGTACCAGTGAGCCAAAGTGTGCCACATTGAGAGAACTGTGCCATCCACCTATCCTTTTCTTAACTCTTGAGACCGTGTGCCATGAACGTAGGGAGGGGGGTTGTCACCTGCTTATAAAAGCCATTCAGACTTCCCTTTTGAAACACTATTTTCTTCTGAAGCATTTTCCCTTTTCACATTTGTTAGTTAAGAGTGAGGGCAAGCTTAGGTTTATAACACAGACAATTAATTTGACTAGACTGACTTAGTCTTGTTTTCTTTTGTTTAATGGTAGATACTACTCCCATTATAGAGTTAGGGCAAGTTAGGAATTCTCACAACCCTTTGACATTACAAAATGAAGGTTTTGAAAACGTGCACCATTATGTGTCTGTGTGTACTGTTGATGATACCATCCTTCCTCACACAACCTACCTGCCCAAAATTGGCAAGAATGCCTTCACCTATGGGATCCCTGGCTCATGACCTCATGAGTTGACTCTGCTGCCATGACACTAGTAATGTCCTCAAACTAGAAGAAAGCTTATTGAAACTCCTCTGCCAGGCCAAACTCAAGCATCAACCTATCCACAAACCACAAATGTGACACATTCTTTGCTCCTTTAACCAAACTCTGTAACTGGTTAATGCGATCATGCTTTTGTAAGTTAGGAACAAGACCTACTATGCTAAAAGTATCTTGGGACCCAGTTCCATCCACAAGAAAATGTTTAAATGTACTGGAAGATTTCAATAAATAAAAAGCCTGTGTTCCTTTATATCGCATTCACAGTACTTTAGCAATAATCCTGCTGAATTTTTCTCAGCAAAGGTTAGCCTGATCTATAAAAGTATCATGGAATGATTGCTAGCAATTAATCACTGCCCACTTAACACCAGACCTTAATAGCCAAAGCAACATTGAATGGCCTGTAGCACTCTGATTTTCAACCATCTGGAGAGAACTTGTCATTCTGCTTCTTTTCATATGGAAATGGACTGCGAGGAAGCCACAGGCAAAACAGTAGATTAGAAAAGAAAGGCTTAATTCACTCTACCTCAGCATCCACAAAACTGCATGAACCGTGCGCTTGATTCCCATGAAAGTGTAATTGGAGAATTCACTTTTGATATCAAATTTATTTCAGAATTACATTATTCCATTAAACAGAAAATAAAATACCATACATTCATAGCACAAAAAATACGTTTCCAGCACAAGAATAACACTTAGGACAATTTATAGAAGTTCCTAATTCTTGCAGTTTGCCAAAAGCCTAGCCAAGTAGCCGAAAATCTGCTCTTAATAGATAACATAGCTCGTCGCGACACCGCTAGAAACGAGCGTCCCGTAAGATTAAAGGCAGCTTTCTCGATCTAACATGTGAATAGGCTGGGTAGGAAAACATCAAATGCAGTATATTTTCACAGATAGCAGTACACATTAAACAGTTTTTGGCCTCCAATACCCGTGCTTATGTCAGTAACTGCTCTTTATGGAATACAGAAGAATTGTGCCCTAGTAATTTGGCGTCTGTCATATAAATAGTAGCTCCAGGAGGATATTTCTTTATAGTATCAGATATATGGACCATACATCTACGGTTTGAGCATTTCATTAATTCCTTATTTTCCCAGAAATCCTGCATAAAAGACCTTAAACCTTCTTTAAAATGGGATGACGAAGTTCAATCTAAAATACTTTGGTTAAAGTGATATTGTGCTTTGGAAAAGATCATAAAAGCATATAAGAAGAAAAGCCCTCCTCTCATAGATGGGAACCCAGTCACTCTAAGGGGAACACCCCCAAAACATGTTTTGATCTAAATACATATAACTCATATAATGTTTATTTTGACGTGTTGAAAAATAACAGCAATGTTCAAAACAGGGTGTCATGAACAAAAGAAACATTAATTCACAGTATAAAACATAATGATTCTGAACAAGTGTTCCTGTTTTCATCAATACATATGGTGCAAGGATGAATAATTGTGATTATGTTGAAGGAAACAGTCCAAAGAATGAGAGAGAAATCAACAGGGCATTGATATATATTGGAGGTACCAAATAACTATTTCAAAACACAAAGTGTTTCAGATATAGCTCCTTATTCAGGTGATGGACCGTCTCCCTATGAAGTTAAACATAATAATTTAACGCAGAGTCTGTCATAACATCATACTTTGCCTGATCATAACACATTGTATCACTAACCTGTCCCGTAGACCTCAATTCACAAAACCAATCTTTACAAACCTTCTACCACCTATATAATCAAAGACAGTAATTACTGGCACTTCAAAGCACAAAAGAGAGATATATAGGCCAAAAAGGCTAATCAACTCAACAGTAGAGGTGGTCAAATAAATAGTGGCATGCCATTTCCACATAAATCACACACTTAGGTAAACACTATAACATAGAGAAAGTAAGTCTGAGTACTTAAATGATATTTGCAAGACTCCATGAGCAATTAGCAATCACTGGTTAAAAGCAGAATAAAAGTACAGATCAATGAGCCAAAACAAACTCACCAAAAAAGATTGTTATCCGGGAATTTCCAACAACAAATGTATAAATCCCATACGTGGATTGAAACTAAAATAAAAAAGAATTACATCTTTTGAATTGATTCACCTTTTGAAGTCCACACAGGAGTCCGAAATCACACTGTATTTCATTTCTTTCATCCCCTGATGAATGTTCAGTGTAATCTAGTTATGTAAGGGGACAGAAACATGTAGGACCAGTTAGGACACAAATGGGAGCAGTTGCATATGTGCTTTTTTCCTATTGTGTTTATATTACAT
Source organism: Ambystoma mexicanum (assembly GCF_040938575.1). Classification (NCBI taxonomy): domain Eukaryota; kingdom Metazoa; phylum Chordata; class Amphibia; order Caudata; family Ambystomatidae; genus Ambystoma; species Ambystoma mexicanum. The sequence continues at coordinate 596,496,776 of NC_090939.1, read as the reverse complement.
GGCCATGGTAGTGGCAATGTAGTTATGGTTAAGTTGCTGTTTCCCTAGGAAGAGCAACTTCGCTCCCCCTGGACGAATCCACACCAAACTTTGCAAAAAAAGTATATGGCCCACTCTGAATTTTTTTGCAAAGGTTGGTGAGGTTTGGTCCTGGGAGGGCAAAGTTATAGGGTGGGGGGTCCCAAACATTTTTTTTTCTCCCATAGACTGAATGGGAAAAAAACTTTGCTCACGCCTACAGCCCAAACCGCTGGACGGATTTTCACCAAATTTGGACCAGGAGCAGCGAAATCTGTCCTGTAGTTTTTTAAGAAAATGACCAAAAGTTAGGTCAGAAAAAATTAGTGATATCTGTGTCCGCTTTGCGGGCACACTTCCCTGTTCACTCCGCGGACAGGACGGGGATTGGGCAAGTGGCTTGGGTGATGTCCGCGGACATCTGATGTGCCCTCTCATTGCCTGTGGTGAAGCATGCAGTGCATCGTATTTTGAGAGACGCCCGCCATCTTTGTTTATTGTTTGAGGAGCGGGATCTGCCGCCTGCATAGTAAGCTCAGGCCCTGTGTCTTCCTCTCATTCCCCTCACCCCCCGCTCATGCCCTGTGTCTTCCACTTGTCCCCCCCACACCACCTCATGCCCCGTGTCTCTCTTTTGTTCCTCCACCCCCCGCTCGCGCCATCAGCACACGGTGGCCTGCAGAGGGCCGAGGAGCGGGATCTGCTGCCTGCACAGTTAGCTCAGGCCCCATGTCTTCCTCACGTTCCCCCCGCTCATGGCCCGTGTCTCCCCTGTTCACCCCACCCCCCGCTCATGCCCCGTGTCTGCCCTGTACACCCTCACCCCCTCGCTCATGCTCCGTGTCTGTCTCCCTTCTTCCCTCCCCACCCGCTTCTCATGCCCCGTGTCTCCCTTCTTTCCCCCTCAACCCCCGCTCATGCCCTGTGTCTCCCTTCCCCCCCACCCCCCGCTCATGCCCTGTGTCTCCCTTCTTTCCCCCCCACCCCCCGCTCATGCCCCGTGTCTCCCTTCTTTCCCCCCCAACCCCCGCTCATGACCCGTGTCTCCCTTCTTTCTCCCCCAAACCCCGCTCATGCCCCGTGTCTCCCTTCTTCCCCCACCCACCGCTCATGTCCCGTGTCTCTCTTCTTCCCCCCCACACCCAGCTCATGCCCCGTGTCTCCCTTCTTTCCCCTCCCACCCCGAGCTCATGCCCCGTGTGTCCCTTCTCCCCCATCCCCCGCTCATGCCCCGTGTCTTCCCAACAACCTGCTCATACCGTGTCCCCCCCACCCCTGCTCATGCCCCGTGTCCCCCCCGCTCATGCCCCGTGTCTGCCCTGTTCCACCCACCCCCCGCTCATGCTCCGTGTCTGTTTCCCTCCTTTTTCCCCACCCCTCGCTCATGCCCCGTGTCTCCCTTCTTTCCCCCACCCCCCGCTCATGCCCCGTGTCTCCCTTCTTTCCCCCACACCCCTGCTCATGCCCCGTGTCTCCCTTCTTCCCCCACCCCCACTCATGCCCCATGTCTCCCTTCTTTCACCCTGTGGCGATGCGCCACGGCGCCCACGGGGGGTGTTGGGCGCACCGGTGATCGGGGGCCCTGAGAACCGAGGCGGCGGGTCGGTTCCTTCGCTCTCGGCTGTCATAGGCGCCGAGAGTGAGGGAACGCGAGTCGCCGCTCAGAGATGCGGCGAACCACGGCTGCACTCACCTGAAGGGAAACCCGACCCCGAGGGGGGTGGGACGACGGGGAGGACTCTCGATGGCGCCGTGGGAGGTGGGTGACCGGTCCGCCAGTGTGGTGTGTCCCGCGGCGGCCCCAGAGCAGGTCGCGGCTGGAAGGGACCCAGAACCCGCCCATATCCGGCGCGATCACATGATCGCCTCGGACGATTCTCTGGAAACCGGAAGCAGGGAATAGTGCACGCTGGCATGGCAGCCTTTGTGGGAGGCGGGACAAATCCTCGGCAGCCAATAAGATTTCAGCTAGGCCAGGCTGATGCCGATTGGTGGGGACTTGAAAATGAAGACGCCTATAAAAGCGCGCCAAATAAAACTAACGAGGTTCTCTCATTTTTCAGGAAAGGGAAGAGGAAGAGGAACGAAGACTGGAGTGGTGGGCCTATCCGGACACCACGAGATAGGACAAAGTTGGGGATTGCCTCAATCTATTCTGGAAGGGTCAAAGACTGGTGAAGGAAACCAGAGGACTATATTCTTTGTTTTGCTAAGGACCCTTAACCCGTTAGAAATAAATATTATTTCAGCATCCGCCTGTTTCCTGAAGTCTAGTTTGTCACACTGGCGACGAAGGTGGGATTGCGACAACGACATGGAGGCACTGATCAAAACTCTGTCAGAGGGGCAGCAGCAGCTACAACAATTAATACAGCTGCAAACCCAACAGGCGGCTGCCGATAGACAAGCTTTCCAGCAGGCCATCCAACTGCAGGGTACTATACAAACCACGGCCCAGGATAAACAACATGAGACCATAGCCCGTCTCACGGATGTGGTGGCCAACACCAGGAATCAACCATTGGTGCCATCAGCTCTACTCCAGAAATATAAGGAGGGGGAAGACCCTGCCTTCTTTTTCACTAGTTTCGAGAGGATCGCCAGGAATGCGCAATGGCCTCCGGACCGCTGGGGACAATATGTCGCCCCCCTGCTATCCGGGGTGATGCAGGGTGCCTATCAGGCGGTAAACCCCAACGGTAGCACCCCTTACGGAGAAATCAAGGCCGCAGTCCTGGACCGGCTAGGCCTAGACGAAGAGGCTTACCGGATACAGCTAAGAGAGGCCCGACTCAGTACGGGAGAAAGCCCGCGCCAATTGTACTATCGTATAAAAGATTTGGTCGAGAAATGGCTGCTACCTCCCACCCCAGCGAATCAACCCATCCTCGACAAGATCATTTTGGAGCAATTTATCGAAGCCCTACCGGGGCAAATGCAGAGGTGGGTTAGACAGCACCACCGGCCCATCTTGACCGAGGCAGTAGATATCGCCTCAGCATACCAGAAGGCGGGTCACCACAAAATGCAGCCAACTGGAATAACAGCCCGGATTGCTATCCCGATATCTGACCCCCTTGCCTTCAGGGGCGTCAGAACCCTAACCCCGAGATGGAGACACGTCGACGACATCTCCCGGAAACCGGAAGACAAGAAACCGGGAGGTGAGGAAAAACACCCGTTGGCAGCACCAGGATATAAGCAACCGCAGTGCTACGAGTGCAACGAATGGGGCCATATAGCCAGGTTCTGCCCCAGAAGGAGACCAGCCGAACCGATGGACATCGGGTACCTGAGCCCTGGGTCGGAGGAAAAAATCCCGGGTCCCTATGTGGTGGACATCCGGGTGGACGGCAGACCCTCACGCGCTCTACTTGACAGCGGCAGCCGACAGACCGCCATTTCACCAACCGTGAGTAACACTCCCTATTTATCTAATAAAACAGTACCAATTAGATGTATACATGGGGATGTGAAGTGTTATCCCATGAAGGATGTGGTGGTAGAACTAAATGACACAACCACTCCCTTAAGGGCTGCCGTCCTGCCGTGTCTGCCTGCCCCGGTAGTTATAGGGACCGATCTGCCAGGATTTGGGCAGGCCATGAATGCCCTGGAGGAAAAGAAAAAGATTCTGCACGGTTCCGACACACCATCGGCGGACTCCGCTTCCCTGTCCCCTTTGCCAGGAAGGAAAAGACGAACCCGGATGGAATGGTGTCAGGCTAGTTACATGACCAGACCCATCGACTGGAGTCTGGAGGAAAATGAAGACACCATTAGGGGGGAGACCCTAACTGACCCGACTCTACGGGTAGCACGAGAAAGGGCAACACAAGAAGGGGAACCCGATCTAAGTAAGGGACCAGGGTTCCTACTACGCCGGGGTCTGCTATATCGAAGATACAAGGGCGAGGATGAGGTCGCCAAAGAGCAGTTGGTGCTACCAAGGAAACATCGTGCCATAGTTGTACAACTGGCACACAACCATCCTTGTGGCGGTCATATGGCTTCCCTCAAGACTCAGCAAAACCTATTGAAGCGATTTTACTGGCCAGGTATCTACGGGGAAGTAGCGCAGTTCTGTAAAAACTGCCCTACATGCCAATTGACCAGCGGTGTCCTACCAGCAAAAGCGCCCCTACAGAAAATGCCTCTCATAGCGGTTCCCTTCCAGAGAATCGGCATGGATATCGTTGGTCCTTTGGAACCTGCTAGCAGGGGGTATAGATATCTGTTAGTGATCGTCGATTATGCCACCCGATACCCGGAAGCTTTTCCCCTAAAGGGAACATCAGCCAGAGTCCTGTGTGATCAGCTTATCCCGTTTTTTGCACGAGTGGGGTTGCCTTCGGAGATAATTACAGACCAGGGTACGAATTTCATGTCCGCCCTTCTACGGCAAGTATGTGAACGTCTCCAAATTAAACAAATGAGAACCTCTGTATACCATCCCCAGACAGATGGACTGGTCGAACGATACAACCAGACCATCAAGAAAATGCTGAGGAGGGTGACCGGGCCGGACGCTAAGAACTGGGATCGGGTGCTGCCTCTGGTGTTGATGGTGTTAAGGGATACGCCCCAATCATCCACTGGTTTCTCCCCCTTCGAACTTCTATTCGGAAGACAACCCCGAACGATATTGGATCTGGTTAAGGAAGAATGGGAAGCCAGCGAGGAAGTATCACTCACTGAATATACAGAGGAGCTAAAGACCCATCTGACGGCTCTGCGTACCTTGGCCGAAGCCAACCTCAGCCAGGCTCAAACGACCCAAGAGAAGAACTATAATAAGGGTAGCCGAATGAGGACCTTCAAGCCTGGAGACCAAGTACTAGTACTCCTACCTACATCTGCAAACAAACTATTGGCCAGATGGAGGGGGCCGTACAAAATAACGGACGTGCTCAGCCCAGTGACCTATCGGGTGCATCAACCTGATAGGACCACGACCAACAAAATATATCACATCAACCTTCTGAAGGAGTGGAATGGGCCGAGTCTGGGCGCCTTCGCCGAACCCGTGGAACCAGAATCAGAGGAAACCGTGAACACTGTTCCCGATACCCTCGAAGCCATCAATTGGGGTGATGACCTATCCCCGAGAATGAAATCAGACGTCGTGAACAAGTTATTCCCCTACGCCGATGCCTTTTCTACGTTACCCGGTCGGACCAGTGTACTGGAACACGAGATCAACACAGAGCCAGGAAAAACCATAAGGCTCAGACCATATCGAATCCCCGAAGCCAGGCGAAGAGTTATCAATTCGGAAGTCGATGAAATGCTGCGGAGGGATATCATTGAGCCATCCAACAGTGTATGGTCGTCGCCCATAGTGCTGGTTCCCAAGCCGGACGGGTCCGTCCGCTTCTGTATGGACTACAGACAACTAAACACGATTTCCCAATACGAAGCATATCCTATGCCGCGGATGGACGAACTCTTGGAAAGCCTCGGAGCAGCCCTCTTTTTAAGCACCCTAGATTTAACCAAGGGTTATTGGCAAATACCCTTGCGTTCCCGGGACAAAGAGAAAACCGCCTTTTCCACACCAAGGGGACTCTATCATGCAAGGTTCTACCCTTTGGACTACACGGCGCTCCTGCCACGTTCCAAAGACTAATGGATATCGTCTTACGACCACATGACGGATATGCGGCCGCTTATCTGGATGATATTGTGGTGTATAGCGAGTCCTGGGAAGCCCATCTAAACCATTTGGAACTGGTGGTGGCCGATCTGCACAGGGCTGGTTTACATATAAACCCGAAAAAGAGCACGATCGGAACCCATGAAACCAAATATCTGGGGCACATAGTGGGGGGGGGGTCCTGAAACCACAACTATCCAAAACTCAGGCTATACACGATATCCCGACTCCCACCAACAGAAAACAGATCCGAGCGTTCCTGGGGCTCGTTGGGTATTACAGGAGGTTCATACCCGACTTCTCTTCGGTGGCCGCCCCCTTGACCGATGCTTTGAGGCTCAAAGGTGTTCCAAACCTGACCAACAACCAGAGCGCCCTGAACGCCATAGAACTCCTGAAACATAGGATTTCATCGAATCCTGTACTTTGTTGCCCGAACTTCCAAGACCATTTCTATCTACAAACGGACGCCTCAAACCAGGGTTTGGGGGCTGTACTCTCGCAAGACCGGGGGGGCGACCTACGTCCTGTATGCTTTGTCAGCCGGAAGCTACTACCTCATGAGGCTGCCTATTCCACCATAGAGAAAGAATGTCTGGCCATCCGATGGGCCGTCGATTCCCTCAAATACTACCTGTTGGGCCGCCGGTTCACCTTGTACACAGACCATGCCCCCTTGCAATGGCTTGCGCGACATAAAGACACCAACCAGAGAGTACTCCGCTGGTTCCTCTCCCTCCAGCCTTATGACTTCCTCACGTTACACAAACCGGCCAGGTTTCAGCTGGTGGCCGACTACCTGTCTAGGTGTGCTTCCCGGCCCGAACGGCCTGGGACTGGGGTGGGGATGTGTGGCGATGCGCCACGGCGCCCACGGGGGGTGTTGGGCGCACCGGTGATCGGGGGCCCTGAGAACCGAGGCGGCGGGTCGGTTCCTTCGCTCTCGGCTGTCATAGGCGCCGAGAGTGAGGGAACGCGAGTCGCCGCTCAGAGATGCGGCGAACCACGGCTGCACTCACCTGAAGGGAAACCCGACCCCGAGGGGGGTGGGACGACGGGGAGGACTCTCGATGGCGCCGTGGGAGGTGGGCGACCGGTCCGCCAGTGTGGTGTGTCCCGCGGCGGCCCCAGAGCAGGTCGCGGCTGGAAGGGACCCAGAACCCGCCCATATCCGGCGCGATCACATGATCGCCTCGGACGATTCTCTGGAAACCGGAAGCAGGGAATAGTGCACGCTGGCATGGCAGCCTTTGTGGGAGGCGGGACAAATCCTCGGCAGCCAATAAGATTTCAGCTAGGCCAGGCTGATGCCGATTGGTGGGGACTTGAAAATGAAGACGCCTATAAAAGCGCGCCAAATAAAACTAACGAGGTTCTCTCATTTTTCAGGAAAGGGAAGAGGAACGAAGACTGGAGTGGTGGGCCTATCCGGACACCACGAGATAGGACAAAGTTGGGGATTGCCTCAATCTATTCTGGAAGGGTCAAAGACTGGTGAAGGAAACCAGAGGACTATATTCTTTGTTTTGCTAAGGACCCTTAACCCGTTAGAAATAAATATTATTTCAGCATCCGCCTGTTTCCTGAAGTCTAGTTTGTCACACACCCCCACCCCCCGCTCATGCCCCGTGTCTCCCTTCTTCCACCCCACCCCCCACTCATGCCCCGTGTCTGCCCTGTTCCTCCCACCCCCCACTCATGCCCCATGTCTCACTCCTGTACCCCCCACCCCCCGCTCATGCCCTGTGTCTCCCTCCTGTACCCCCATCCCCCGCTCATGCCCCGTGTCTCCCTCCTGTACCCCCACCCCACGCTCATGCCCCGTGTCTCCCTCCTTGTCCCCCACCCCCCGCTTATGCCCCGTGTCTGTCTCCCTCCTGTACCCCCGACCCCCGCTCATGCCCCGTGTCTCCCTCCTGTCCCCCCGCCCCCTTCTCATGCCCCGTGTCTCCCTGCTTTTCACCCCACCCCCGCTCATGCCCTGTGTCTCCCTTCTTCCCCCCCCAACCCCCCGCCTCATGCCCTTAGTCTGCCCTGTTCCCCCCACCCCTCGCTCATGCCCCGTGTCTCCCTCCTGTACCCCCCCACGGGGCTGGACTGGGAACTAAAAGAGGCCCTGGAAATAATTACTGGGGACCACAAGAGGCCCTGGAAATGAAGTTCAAAGTGGCTCCAAATTACACATTTTCAGCAAGACCAATGCTTTTCCTATGAGAAAATTTGGAAATACCACAGAAAAGAGGCCCAGGGTGCAGAGGCCCACCGGGAAATCTCCAGAGTTCCGTATAGGCCAGTCCACCCCTGCCCCCCCCACCCCCTGCCCCGTGTCTCCCTCGTGTTACCCCCCACCCCCCGCTCATGCCCCGTGTCTCCCCTGTTCCCCCCACCCGCTGCTCATGACCCCTGTCTCCCTTCTTCCCGCCCACCCCCCGGCTCATGCCCTGTATCTGCCCTGTTCCCCCACCCCCGCTCATGCCCCGTGTCTGTCTCCCTCCTTTTCCCCCACCCCTCGCTCATGGCCCATGTCTCCCTTCTTTCCCCTCCACCCCCCCGCTCATGCCCCGTGTCTCCCTTCTTCCCCACCAGCCCCACTCATGCCCCGTGTCTCCCTTCTTTCACCCCCACCCCCCGCTCATGCCCCGTGTCTCCCTTCTTTCACCCCCACCCCCGCTCATGCCCCGTGTCTCCCTTCTTCCACCCCACCCGTGTCTGCCCTGTTCCCCCCACCCCCCACTCATGCCCCATGTCTCACTCCTGTACCCCCCACCCCCTGCTCATGCCCCGTGTCTCCCTTCTTCCCCCCCACCCCCCGGATCATGCCCTGTGTCTGCCCTGTTCCCCCACCCCCCGCTCATGCCCCGTGTCTCCCTCCTGTACCCCCCACCCCCTGCTCATGCCCCGTGTCTCCCTTCTTCCCCCCCACCCCCCGGCTCATGCCCTGTGTCTGCTCTGTTCCCCCCACCTCCCGCTCATGCCCTGTGTCTCCCTCCTGCACCCCCCACCCCCCGCTCATGCCCTGTGTCTCCCTTGTGTCCCCCTCACCCCCCGCCCATGCCCCGCGTCTCCTTTCTTTCCTCCCCCACCCACGCTCATGCCCCGTGTCTCCCTTCTTTCCCCCCACCCCCGCTCATGCCCCATGTCTCCCTTCTTCCCCCCACCCCCCGCTCATGTCCCATGTCTCCCTTCTTTCCCCCACCCCCGTTCATGCCCTGTCTCCTTTCTTTTCCCCCGCTCATGCCCCGTGTCTCCCTTCTTGCCCCCCCACCCCCCGCTCATGCCCCGTGTCTCCCTTCTTTCCCTCCCCTCCCCACCCCGCTCATGCTCCGTGTCTCCCTTCTTTCCCCCCACCCCCGCTCATGCCCCGTATCTCCCTTCTTCCCCCCGCTCATTCCCCGTGTCTCCCTTCTCCCCCCGCTCATGCCTTGTCTCCCTCCTGTACCCCCCACTACCCGCTCATGCACCGTGTCTCCCTTCTTCCCCCCACCCCCACTCATGCCCCATGTCTCACTCCTGTACCCCCCACCCCCCGCTCATGCCCCGTGTCTCCCTTCTTGCCCCCCCACCCCCCGCTCATGCCCCGTGTCTCCCTTCTTTCCCTCCCCACCCCGCTCATGCTCCGTGTCTCCCTTCTTTCCCCCCACCCCTGCTCATGCCCCATATCTCCCTTCTTTCCCCCCACCCCCCGCTCATGCCCCGTGTCTCCCTTCTCCCCCCGCTCATGCCTTGTGTCTCCCTCCTGTACCCCCCACTACCCGCTCATGCCCCGTGTCTCCCTTCTTCCCCCCACCCCCCACTCATGCCCCATGTCTCACTCCTGTACCCCCCACCCCCCGCTCATGCCCCGTGTCTCCCTCCTGTACCCCCATCCCCCGCTCATGCCCCGTGTCTCCCTCCTGTACCCCACACCCCCACTCATGCCCCGTGTCTCCCTCCTATACCCCTCACCCCCCACTCATGCCCCGTGTCTCCCTCCTGTCCCCTCACCCCTCGCTCATGCCCTGTCTGTCTCCCTCCTTGTCCCCCCACCCCCTGCTCATGCCCCGTGTCTCCCTCCCTCCTGTACCCCCCACCCCCGCTCATGCCCCGTGTCTCCCTCCTGTCCCCCCGCCCCGTCTCATGCCCTGTGTCTCCCTGCTTTTCCCCCCACCCCCGCTCACGCCCCGTGCCTCCCTCCTGTACCCCCCCACCCTCTGCCTCGTATCTCCCTCGTGTTACCCCCCACCCCCCGCTCATGCCCCGTGTCTCCCCTGTTCCCCCCACCCCCTGCTCATGACCTGTGTCCCCCTTCTCCCCCCCACCCCAGGCTCATGCCCTGTGTCTGCCCTGTTCCCCCCCCGCTCATGCCCCGTGTCTCCCTCCTGTACCTCCCACCCCCTGCTCATGCCCCGTGTCTCCCTTCTTCCCCCCCACCCCCTGGCTCATGCCCTGGGTCTGCTCTGTTCCACCCACCTCCCGCTCATGCCCCGTGTCTCCCTCCTGTACCCCCCACCCCCTGCTCATGCCCTGTGTCTCCCTCCTGTACCCCCCACCCCCGCTCATGCCCCGTGTCTCCCTTCTTTCCTCCCCCACCCCCCGCTCATGCCCCGTGTCTCCCTTCTTTCCCCCCACACCCCCCGCTCATGCCCGTGTCTCCCTTCTTCCCTCCCACCCCCCGGCTCATGCCCTTTGTCTGCCCTGTTCCCCCCACCCCCTGCTCATGCCCCGTGTCTCCCTCCTGTACCCCCCACCCCCTGTCCCATGTCTCCCTCGTGTTACCCCCCACCCCCCGCTCATGCCCCATGTCTCCCCTGTTCCCCCCACCACATGCTCATGACCCGTGTCTCCCTTCTTCCTCCCCACCCCCGGCTCATGCCCTGTGTCTGCCCTGTTCCCCCACCCCCCGCTCATGCCCTGTGTCTCCCTCCTGTACCCCCCACCCCCCGCTCATGCCCTGTGTCTCCCTCCTGTACCCCCCACTCATGCCCTGTGTCTCCCTCCTTGTCCCCCCACCCCCCGCTCATGACCCGTGTCTCCCTCCTGTTCCCCCCCACCCCCGCTCATGCCCCGTGTCTCACTCCTTTTCCCCCCACCCCCGCTCATGCCCCGTGTCTCACTCCTTTTCCCCCCACCCCCTGCTCATGCCCCGTGTCTCCCCTGTTCCCCCCCACCCCCTGCTCCTGACCCGTGTCTCCCTTCTTCCCCCCTCACCCCTTGGCTCATGCCCCGTGTCTGCCCTGTTCCCCCCACCCCCTGCTCATGCCCCATGTCTCCCTCGTTTTATCCCCCACCCCCGCTCATGCCCCGTGTCTGCCCTGTTCCCCCACCCCCTGCTCATGTCCCGTGTCTCCCTCGTGTTCCCCCCACCCCCTGCTCATGCCCCGTGTCTCCCTCGTGTTCCCCCCACCCCCTGCTCATGCCCCGTGTCTCCCTCGTGTTCCCCCACCCCCGGCTCATGCCCCGTGTCTCCCTCGTGTTCCCCCCACCCCCTGCTCATGCCCCGTGTCTCCCTCCTGTACCCCCCACCCCCTGCTCATGCCCCGTGTCTCCTTCATGTTCCCCTCACCCCCGCTCATGCCCTGTGTCTGCCCTGTTCCCCCCCATCAGTGCTCATGCCCCGTGTCTCTCCCCTGTTCCCTCCACCCCCCGCTCATGCCCCGTGTCTCCCTCCTGTTCCCCTCCACCCCCCGCTCATGCCCCATGTCTCCCCTGTTCACCCCACCCCCTGCTCATGCCCTGTGTGTCTCCCCTGTTCCCCCGGCCCCCGCTCATGCCCTGTCTCTCCCCTGTTCCCCCCACCCCCGCTCATGCCCCATGTCTGCCTCGTGTACCCCCCACCCCCGGTCATGCCCTGTGTCTTCCTCCTGTCCCCCCCGCTCCAGCCCTGTGTCTTCCTCTTGTCCCCCCTCCTATGATGCCCGTTGTTGACCTCTTGTTCCCCACACCCCCCGCTGATGCCCTGTTGTGTTCTTTTTATACACTCCACCTTCCCTTTTCATGGTGGCCATCCTGGTAAAAGATTTTCCTTCCTACACCGGTTTGGGAAGAAAAATCCTTTTTTTACCGCCCGGACGTTATGGTTAAGTTGCACTAATAAAAACCTATGAAATTCAATGAAAACACTTTGTTAAAGGGACGTTATGGTTCCAAGTAAAACCGAAAAACCCTTGAAATTCACCAGTTATGGTAAGCTAAGCAACCATAACTCGCGTCACCACCGTGCACTGCTAAGACTAACACCCAGGACATCAAAGATGACATCACAAATATCATTGATGACATCACTGATGACATCACATGTCTAGCCCCTTCTTTTTTGTTCACTGTCATATCTAGGCCAGGTGGGTTTATTTACTGACAGTCAGAAACTTAACTTTCTAAATATATTACATTTATAGATACTGCTATTCTCACATGTTCTTACACTACTTTCCTTAGAATTTAATCGCATATTATGATGTACATATATAGGGGTAGAAGCAGGCCTGAAACACAGCAATCATTTTTGTGCGTGAATACAATCATGTAGATTATACACATTTGCTAATGGTACTGCTTCTTGTTTGATTACTTTACTCTCCATATATAAGCCCCATATTTGTATGCATTGTAGTCTATTTATGTTTTGTGTGTATTAGTAGAAATATGTAGTAAGTGATGCATTATTAGCTATTTAGTACATGATTCACAGTACAGAAAAGTCTGACACAGAAGCATTCACCGTATTATTATATAACTTTGGAAAATTACAAATATATCACCTCTTTGGTGTATGCTGCAGCCAATACCTGCATGAGTAGGTTACTGTACTAGAAAGAACACTGCTTTGGAATGTTCTTTAGAACGCTACATTGCGTGATGAAGTATGTAATTTATTACACATCTCCCGATAATCCCTGATACTTTTTTGCCAACATTACATTCACAACCCCTTGTATGAAAATTAAACGCACATGTGATGTCATCAGTGATGTCATCAATGATATTTGTGATGTCATCTTTGATGTCCTGGGTGTTAGTCTTAGCAGTGCACGGTGGTGGCGCGAGTTATGGTTGCTTAGCTTACCATAACTGGCGAATTTCAAGGGTTTTTCGGTTTTACTTGGAACCATAACGTCCCTTTAACAAAGTTTTTTCACTGAATATATATATATATATATATATATATATATATATATATATATATATATATATATATATATATATATATATATTCAGTGAAAAGAACTTTGTTAAAGGGACGTTATGGTTAAGTTGCGCTACTAAAAACCTATGAAATTCAGTGAAAAAACTTTGTTAAAGGGACGTTATGGTTCCAAGTAAAACCGAAAAACCCTTGAAATTCGCCAGTTATGGTAAGGTAAGCAACCATAACTCGCGCCACCACCGTGCACTGCTAAGACTAACACCCAGGACATCAAAGATGACATCACAAATGTCATTGATGACATGACTTAACCATAATGTCCCTTTAACAAAGTTTATTTCACTGAATTTCATAGGTTTTTAGTAGCGCAACTTAACCATAACGTCCCTTTAACAACCTTTTTTCACTGAATTTCATAGGTTTTTAGTAGCACAACTTAACCATAATATCCCTGACATGTAACATAGAACATACTAACCCCCTCGTAGTGATTTTCATGTCCGCGGACTACCGCCATGTCCGCGGACACATCGAAAATCTGAGCGTGGTGAATGTAAATTTAAATAGTGTGCCCCATTTCCCCTTTGAAGTTGGCTCTGAAAAGAGACGTTTTTTTTTTTTTTTACAGATGCTTGACAGACACCTGTTATTTTATATTTTTTTTTCTTGTTTTTTTTTCTTACTTTACTCCTAAAATCTTCACATAACCTTCTCCAAAGCAACCCTTACATTCCAAAATAGAAATGCATTTCCGGTAAAAGATAAAGAAATGCCATCTTCTTTAAAATTAACAGCATTACTGGCTTCAATATTCTCATTGTTACAGAAGAACATACCAGCTCTAAGCATGAAGGCACACATGCCTCGGTTGATGACACACCTAGCAATGTTTTGCTGAGGACAAAAAACTGAACTATTGTCCCATATTGCCCTAGGTAGTAATCCAGAAAAAATTACTTTCGCATTTGGAAGGATCTTCATTACGGCTTGAACCAAGCGTTCCAAATCAGCCAACAAAGTAGGGGCACTGACGTTGCCCAAATGGAAAGCACCATAGTGCAAAACTACCACATGCGGACCTTCATCTTGGCCATATCTTCACAAACTTGTACAATTCCCTGTACATTGCAATCAGGCACAGTGCTCCACACCACCTCCACTCCTTTCACATCAAAGTTCTTTGCAACATGCCTGCATTCAGCGTACTGCTGTAAACCATGCACAAACATATCTCCGAGCACCAACACCCTGACTTTCTCCACTTCTGCCATCTTCACCACACACAGTCTCTTTCAACACAAATCCACAACCTCGACATCTTATTGGCTGATCCGTACAGTCTTCTTTCCATGTTGGATTTCCTGGAAAAACCCGGATGTACCACGCCCTGTCCACGAACAGCCGCGGTGTCCGCGGACGGCGTCCACTTTACTCTCTGTGCCATTCCCTCATTGCATACAGCTAAGCAATCACACAATACGAATAACGTCCTCAGAACACCCCCATTTTGTGAATTTTCGAACATTTCAGGACAATTATCATTTCATTATTCAACATATTAACATTACAAATATTATACTTTTATCTTATACTCTGCACACAATGCTATCTTTCTCCATTAGTAGCTCAGTATACTACATAGAATCCCATAATACAATGCTATTTATATCAATGCATCGTTCAAAGCACTAATAACGGTATGATATTTATTGCAATATCCTTGACACTTTTTTCGGAACATTATAATAAAAATCCCTAGTACACAAATTCCATGAAAAGTACATACACATGTGATGTCATCAGTGATTTCATCAATGACATTTGCGATGTCATCTTTGATGTCCTGGGTGTTAGTCTTAGCAGTGCATGGTGGTGGCGCAAGTTATTTTTCATAGCTTACCATAACTTGCTATTTTCAGAGGTCTTTCGGCTGTACTTAGAACCATAACGTCCTTTAAACAAACTTTTTTTAATATCACGCAAACAATATACAAACATGGCGTGCAAAAACCAACTTCTACAGATGGCTTTACACAGAATGTTGCAAAGTAAGAATTTATGCTCGTTCACAGTGAAGGTCAGCTGCTTCCATTTTTTTCTCGGGCCCCGGAGAGGCTCACGAAGCAGACTATAAGGTTGTATTGTGTTTTGACCTTGACAGACAGAGATTGTGATGAAAGACTTCTCTTGAAGGAGTGTTGCTAAAACGTAAGAGAAGATAAAGATGAAATTTCTGAAACGAAACCACTTTTATATATATCACTATGCGAAAGATCGTTGGCACACGCAGAGTCGTATTTTGGGACTGCACCACTCGTAGACAATGGAAATTGCAATTGTACTGTAAGTAACCCTTTAGATTACTTTATACCAAATATAATTACAATAGCGTAGCATTAAAGACCGCTGAAGTTGAACATGTTCGTTGAAAGTGGCATAATGTTTTCTACCGCACACTATCACCGCCGAACTGATCCCCTGTCGTTTAGAGGGCTCTGAAAAAGGCAGACGACACAGGGCGGGTTAATAGAAATAATTTAACCGGTCTATAGGCGGTCAAGCACTCTACTCGCTGTGCCACTTCACTGTAGCCTGTCAAGTGGCACAGCGAGTACAGCGCTCGCTTTGACATCCGTGCACAGCTTGCTAACGCAAGTTTGAATCCCGGCAAGGCGAAACTCAGCCTTTCATCCTTCCGTGGTCGATAAATGAGCACCACACACCGTGGTTAATTATAAGCACCGCTTACATACCTCACAGTTCTTAGCGCTATATGAATGGGAAAATATTATTATTTTATTATTAACATACTCTGTTGCACTATCTTCGATAGCAAATAGTTTCACGCCCTAATAAATAAAATGATGATTTTTAATGAAGATCGGCTGGTGAGACTAATTTATGTTTTTTAAAACAGGTACGTGGCCCCATTTTGTCTATCTCACGATTTACAGACTCCAGCGGATGGGGTCTTCAACTGCCAGGTGCAAGTCCAAATATGCAACTTCATGACCCTCACCATTTTATGGGACAATCGCCAAGGACCAATATGGCCTTACGCAGTACTAGCGGCTACAAACAACATACCAACCAATAGAGTGGTCTAATGGCTCGTTGTTGGAGCAACCTTCCGATTATCAGAGCGACTATTTACTGCTTTTATCATAAACCAACAGCCTATCTACCGCAAAGGAACAACGAGTGGCTCCAAATAAACTTTTCCTGATAGACAGCAGAGACAATAGCAAATCGCTGAATATTCACTAAACATTTCATGTGAAATAAATGTACTTTACCAAATGTACAATCCTGCTGTTTACTTTTAAACCACAGTTTCATATTCCGAATTGTGGCGCACTGAGTTGTAAGCTGATCTAACACTCTCTGTACCGCAAAGGAACATCGCGTGTCTCAACATGAACTTTTGCGGATCGACAACAAAGACAAATGGAAATTGCTGAATATTCTCTAAACATTTGATGTCAAATAAATGTACTTTACAACATTTACAATCTTGCTCTTTGCTTTTAAATTACAGTTTCATATTCCGAATTGTGGCGCGCTGTGTTGTGACATAATGTGTGTTGTCTTCCGGGTTCTGTGTAAAGACGCGTAGTACTGGAGACGACTGGGCGCGTTTGATTACGCACCCTGTAACGTCACAGAGAGAGGCGGGGAATATGAATGCTTTGATAATATCAGGCTTAGGGGCGGGAGATATGATTTAGTGTCGCAAAAGCAAGTCAGCCAGGTCAATAGCGCCAGTTTTAGGATTATCACATAATGTCGGCGCACACCAGCCGGATTTATCGTTTCTTTAGTGGACAAAAAGTCGGTTGACGCCCCTAGGAAATTGTACTATTAGCGAACAAAAGGAGTGCTCTTAAAACACTTTCACCCTGACAACGAACAATACAAACAACGTTCTCAGAACACCCCCATTTTGTGTAATTGCAACCATTTCGGGACACTGCGAGTGTTCTTAGAACACATTCAACTAGACAGATTACAATACTGACAGCGTCCTGAGGACACCCCCAGTTTGTGTATTTACGAACAATTAAGTGCACCGCGAGTGTTCATAGCTCATTCTTACCTTCCTTGCGAACAAAAATGACACATACTCCGTCCTCTAAACACCCCACCATTTAGTTTATTTACAAAATGTCAGAACAGCCGTGTTCTCCGCGGACAATTCGAACGCAACAAAAAGGTCTAGCACATAAAAAAACAAAACATTGAACCTATCTCATACTCCCCCACCCTCCCCAAACACTCTTACACACCAACACACGGCACTAAATACAATTTTTTATCCACGTTTCACTGCGCTGTACGCGGTCGACTGCGAATACAAGATGGCGGGCGCCACAGAAAATCTGACGCGCTCCACGCCCCTCGCCGTCCAATCAGCGAACACGTCGCATGTCCGCGGACATGACGCAAGCCCATGGGCCAATCGGGGTGCTGTCCGCGGAGCGAACAGGGAAGTCCGTCCGCGAAGCGAACGCAGATATCACTATTTTTTTTGCCTTACATTTTGGTCATTTTTAAAAAAACGACTGGACAGATTTACACCAAATTTACAAAAGCACGCTTTTGGGACCAGGCCGCCGCTCCTGCCGCAAATTTGGTGTAAATCCGTCCAGCGGTTCGGGCTGTAGCCGTGCGCAAAGTTTTTTCCCATTCACTCTATGGGAAAAAAAAAAGTTTTGGGACCCCCCTATAACTTTTCCCCCCCTGGACGAATCCTCACCAAACTTTGCAAAAAAATTCAGAGTGACCCAACTACTTTTTTTGCAAAGTTTGGTGAGGATCCGTCCAGGGAGAGCGAAGTTATAAGCCGCCCAAAAAGTGCTCTTCCTATGGAAACAGCAACTTAACCATAACTACATGGCCACTACCGTGGCCATGTAATATATACATATATATATGTTGTCTTTGAGATTGAGGGAGTACAAATGCTTATGCTTATTGTTAGTTATGTGTTTTTGAAGGCCTTTCTTGCATATCATGTTGTGATCATTGTCTATCTATTAGACTTTTTAATTTTTTTTCTTGCCACGAGCAAGTGTATATTGATTAAAGCTTTTTGTATTACATCGCACACCACTTTGTCCCTTTTTTCAGGACTCTGTGTTTTCAGTTCTGGGGAGGAAGAGGATATAGTATTCTTTCAAATATATTTCCCCTTTGCTTGTGATCATGACAATAGTAAGAATGAAATACATTGCTGCCACAATAGCCAATGGCATGCATACCTTCGCAACTGGACAGGGTCTCTGCCACTCACTACTACAGCTACCCGTTTCCCAGTTGCAGATGCCTCAAAACTCCACTCAATGTTTCACAGTCTGACGTGGATACATAATAATTCTTATCAGTGCTGATGTGTTACCTATGGGTAGATGTAATTTTGTATTCTGCAATTAAGTGACTGTTCCTTTTTGTAAATGTCAATTGTTCACATGCAGCACAGCGTGTGTTGCCCTCCAGTTGGAGACAACCCACCACACTAAAAACTCTTAGACTGCACACTTGATATGATAATGATATGATATATGATATGATAGGTTATTTATAATGCGCTTTATACCCAGAGGTTTCTAAGCACGGACCCGGGGATCGAACCTGTGTTGCTCCGTGTCGTCTTGCTTCCAAGGCCAGCACGTTGCCCCTGAGCTATCCTCCCGAGACGAGCGAGGCGGAGGGGGGTGAGCCAGATATGTGATTAAAAAGCAACTTGCACAAGTTTCACTGCCAGATAGATCTCTTGCTGTACCAATACTTTATTTGGTCAGAACTTTCCATGAAGAGTCCAGCAGATGGACATCAAGCAACTGTGTCTGCTGGTCCGCCTGTTCCGGTTGACACATCTCTATTAAGGATGCCAGGGACACTGAGGAGGATGTCCCAAAGCTTTCAACTTGTATATATAAGGTACGACACATTGATGCGGTCAATCTTGAACTTTGTTCCTGATGAAGTTGGAGACATGTGGGCTGGTTGATATTCTTTCTTCGGTCTGTGGTTTCTCCAGTTGAAGTTGCAAGTGCTGCATACCGTCCTTGCATAGTCACACAGTGGCTACTCATGATTTTGCAGTAAGTCCTCCTCCCCAACATATGTGGTTGAAGAACAGCCACTTTTATCCTTAAATGTGTGACCATAAAGGAAGCCACGCAACATTGCCTTTTAATCAAACTACACTTGGGTCACCAGGAAATGTTAGAAATTGGTCCCTCACCAGTAGTGCTACATCTGCACCGCCGGTCTATGCACGGACCAGCTTCATGTTGGTCATGTTCAGTTTACAGGTACAAGGAGGAGACCCTCATTGACAGAAGCATTGTGATGCATAACCCATTGTTTTGGCCTGTCAACAGGTTATAACGTGGGGCAAACCTTGGACAGCAGCTGCCACTGCCAGCAAAACATGACTTGGAGCTCTGCTTTAAATGTTGCAGTAATCTGTGATGGCATTGCACTGCTCACACAGCAGGCACAACATGTGCAAAGTACATTTTTAGAGGATGGCCAAGCCAATGAGGTCTTAAAGTTGTGCAGTGTCAAATTGTCGCACTTGTAATTGGCTCATTGACTACATCGTGTGGTAGGCCAAGCTGAAATGAAACCTGGTCTTCTCAGACACAGCGACCATTTCCTTCACAGGCTGGCCATTGCTGATAAAGCGTGTGACCACGAGGCAAACCCCATGCACAAGCAGGGCACATGCAAAGTCTTTCTGATTCATAAGAGACCAACAACAGTTGACCCATTGTCTAATGCTCCAAAGTCCTAGTAGAAATTTCAATGGCACTCTTCTTCCACCTAATCCACTTTCTTCCAGATACCAATTCCCCTATGGCTGGTGCCCTGAAACCTGCATGTACAGCATGGTCTGGCTATAACCACGTGTACCTCTTGCATTAATCTGGGACACCTCTTGGCTGGTAGAGGAAGGAAAGGCCACAGAGTGCGCTGTGACAGCCATCTTGTCAATGCTCTGGCCACTGGCTCATGTATTCATGGTGAAGTGGATTTTTTGGCCCAGACAGCTGTAGTACCCGCTGCACTGTAGCCATAACGTTGCTGTACAATTCTGATACCACCTTGCCAGAGGGAATAAACGTGCCCGGAAACTTCCTAGCAGTGATCGGCATTTCCCATAAGCTGCCCAAATTGAGACTTTAGTAATAATAATAATAATAATAATAATAGTAGGGCAAGAAGTCTATTGCCAAGATTATAGCCTAATTTGCATCAAGCAGGTGCCAGCCGTCATGTGCCTTTGATATTCATAGCCATGCTGACACACTTTCACAACACTTGCCTGATGCAATGGGGGAATCACTGTTGCCGTGACTCGCTGGAGTCTAGGGTAGAACTTGGTGTCTTGCCTCTTCTCACAGCTGCTCTATTTTCACACGTAATTGTGCAGACTGGTGTTGAATGCTGGCTACTAGTATGTTGGTATGGGGAGGGATGTACTTCAGATCTTTTGACTTTATGCAATGTATGTGCCTGGCGTTACTGCATAAGAGACCACATAGAATTGTTACTCAACTTGATCCCTGCCTTCCCTCATGTGTTTTCTGACAGTTTAACATTGCGAGATTCAGTTGTTGTTTGTTCAGTGTGAAGCACAGTGACCCTTTTGGACTTTCATTTTGCCTAACCCAAGCGCTGGCCTTATTTGAGTGTGATGGTGGTGGAGTTCTGGATGGCACACAATAATGTGATGTTCTTTCTGATGTTTGACAGGTACACTATTTTTCCAAGACTGTACACAGGTCGGGAAAGCTTCTATTCCTCTTGTATGTGGTGTCATTTGCTTCATTTCCCTTGGCTTTGCTGCTTTCTAGCAGCAACACATATTTCTGCCTGGATGCTGATAAAACATAATGTTTGTCTTGATCGTCATTATTGTCAAGACTTGGTATTTTCAATCTCCTCCTGCTGTTCATCTACACAGTATGTTATTCTATTTAGACTTTTATATAGCACTGCCCCTACCTCCAGAGCATCTCAAAGAGCTTTACAAAGCTCAAAGGGGGAGTACCAAGTACCGGCAGATCAGGATCAATGAAGTATATCTGGGGAAGAGGTTTGGCTGGATTGGGGAAGAGGTACGTTTTGAAGATTTTGCATAAGGTGATGAAAGGGGTGGCTTGGATGTGGGGTGTGTGATGAATCTAATGAAACCTCGGTATGGGCCTCCTCTTCACTGCCAGGGAAGGCAGACGCTACCTGATCCTAACTCTGGGGGTGGTATTATGTGGCTGAATCACACGGGAGGGTGCTCATATCAGGGGAAACTGGTGAGCTCTTTTTTTTCTTTCTTTTTTAAACTTTATATAAATGTAAAGACATCAATATACGAGACAATGTACAAACATAATATATCATACTGTTATTTACATAGTTGAGTCTGTGCATTAAAACATCAAGTGACATGGTATTTCAGTTCTTATGGACAGTGGGTTCAGTCGATATTTTTACTCTATTTACATAATAGTTCTTTAAACGGTTCCCAGATATTTGTAGGTCTGCACACCGGTGTTATCAGTCATATATATGCTTCCTCACATTCATTTACATGAGTCATCTCTTTTAGCCATCTCTCGACCTTCGGGGCTTTGTTGGATTTCCATCGTAGTAGTAGGCATTTCTTGGCTATTAGACAGCCAATGTTAAATAGGCGCCGTCTTTTAATCAAAGTTTTCGCTATGTCACCAAATAAATATTTAGGAAATGTCAGCACCGGGTGTATTCCAGTGCATTCACACAGTATTGTGGCTATTTCCGCCCAGAATTGATCAATTAAGTGGCAGGACCAAAACATATGATACGTGTCATCCACCACAGCATTGCATTTTACACAGTTGGAGCCCACTGATGGGGCAAACCTGGATATCTTCAGTGGGGTATAATGAAGCATGTTAAGTACCTTGAATTGTATTAGCCGATACCTGGCATTTAATGAGACGTCCCTAATTAGTCGACACCATCGTGTCCATCTGACATCAAGTGGGGTGCCCAGATATTCCTTCCAGCACAGTCTGGGTGGATCAGGTGGCTTTTGTGTGTCCTGACATGTTTTATATAATGTGGAGATCAGCCCACGGGTATAACCCGTTTTCACAATCTATTCTAGGAGCTGAAACGTGTCGGGTTCATTAGGGAATGATGGCCATTTTGATCTAAATGCCGCCCTCATTTTGTAGTATTGTAGGGTTTGGGTCGGACCTCCCCCCAGCTTTTCTGTGAAGACAGGCAGAGTTACAAAAGTACCCTCAGGGTAAAGGTCTCGTAGTTTCCTAACTCCCGCGGGGTCCCACCCTTCCCTAATGGTTCTGTCATATGTGGGGGGGGCCCGGGGCAGCGCCACAGGGTGATGGTGCCCACATATGGTGCAGGATCCTTCAGTCTCTTAAACAAGTGACCAGGCGTTAACAGTGGTGCGGACAGGATCAAACGTGCAAGTGTCAGGGTGGCTCTTAGCTAGGACGGTCGTTCTCAGGTCTGATGGAGGAGGTACTATACCGTTCTTTTTTTTTATTGATTTAATGAAAATGTTTACACATTTTTTTTATTTTTTTTACAATTTTTGTTCCTAGTTCCCCTGTTAGGTTCTGAATTCCTTGTTCGTTTTTATAGTCCTTTTTTCAGAGTCAAGGTTTTCCAAAGTCAATATGTTATAAAAATTGCATTACTGCAATTGTTTCACTTGTCCTTTCCCCCTCCATTAGGCGCTTCCACCATTCCTGTTCTTCATAGGAATATAAACCCTCAAACAGGTGGAGCATATGAGTGTTTCTTGCTTTCGTAAGGCCCTTACAGTTCAGAAGGAGATGTCTTAGTGTTTCTTTAAAATCTGTTTTCTAACAGAATCGACAGCCAGTAGGGGTTGTGAATCCTCGGACTGACCTTACTTCATTAGTTGGTAGGATGTTGAGGCGTGCTCTCATGAATGTTTGTCGGTGTTGTCTGCTTGGGAAGATCTCCAGGTAAGGTCTTGTGTCATTTAACTTTCTACTTATCAGTATTATATGAGCAGCGAGTTTGTATGACCCCACTTTGTCCTGTGTCTTTATCCAATCTAAAGTTTCCAGTCTTATGATTGCTTTTGTTGGATTGTTCATTAGCTCCGTTGCCAAGGGTCCTATTTCCTCCAATATTGAGGTTATTTTCTGGCGCCAAGCCTTCAAAGTTTTAGAGTCTGTCTTCTGTCTCGAAGATTTCTTTATGAATAATGTCAAAGATGTTGGAGCGCTCCGGGATAATCACTTTCCTATAGACCATCAGTTCGTTCCTCGCTACGATGCCTTATAGGGATCCAATGCATAATTCCCTTCTTATTAGAGGCACTGGTGTGGAAGATGGGAGATTCAATAGCTGTCTCCAGAAATAGCTTTCAAGTTTCATCCACAGTACTTCTGGTATATTAAAGAAGCCCTCGGCCCCATATGTTACTGATGGGATAACTTTTGTTCGATAAAATTGTATGATTGGTTTGAACGAGTATCGACAAAATGTCCTTTCGATAACCTTTGCTTGGGATGTTAAGGTTCTTTACTTTTTCCCAGAGATGGAGCTGCATGTTTATTTCTGTTAGGTTGTTGCTCATGACCACTCCCAAGTATTTAAATTCTAACACCGTTTGAATATTTACACCTTCCAAGTGCCAAGTAAACGGGATGTTGGGGCTGATATTTTTTTGGAGCGTCATAGTCTTGGTTTTGAGCTTATTGATTTCTAGATTGTTCTTTCCAATGTATCCACTCAAATTGTCTAGTTGTCTTTGCAGCCCTATTGGCGGTTGATCTAATAAAATTTGATAGTCTGCGTATAGTAGTCGAGATATCACCACCCCTCCCACTTTTGGTAGGTATAATCGCACTGCAATCTCAGAATCTTTGAAGTCCCATAAGTAGGTGTTGAATAACGTTGGAGCCAAGGGGCATCCCTGTTTGACCCCTCTTGATGTTTGTATTGGGGTCGATAACGTGCCCTGTTGGTTCAGGCGGATTGATAGGGACGTCTCTGTGTAAAGAGCTTGAATTTGTTCCAGTATGTTGCTGGGGCATTCTCTGGTTTCCAGTTTCTTCCATAAGCGCTCCCTATTGACCTGGTCAAATGCTTGAACCAGTTCAATAAAAGCCATGTATATGCTGGGTTTTCCTTCCTTGGTCCTACTTTTTAAGATGTTTATCAAAAATATATTGGCCAAGGTTCCTGCGTTCTTTACAAAGCCCAATTGGAACGGGTCCATTAACTCATTATCTATTGCCCATTTCTGAAACATCTCCAGTCAGGTTGAACCATATAGTCAATAACATCTACCAACGCTATTGGTCTATAGTTCTTTGGGTTTTGTCTTGGACCGTTTTTATAAACTGGGACTATAATAGCTTTTTTACAAGATCTGGGTATGGATTTCGTTTCTACGATGGTGTCAAATACTTTGCTAATAAATAGTGCCCAGTTTTGTGGAGATTCTTTTAAATGGGCGTTAGTCAGGCCATCCGGCCCGGGAGCCCTGGAGGTGTTCAGTCTTTTGATTTTTTTTATAATAGATGTTATATCGGTAGGACGGTCCCATTTTGTTTCCGTTCTGTTGTCGGAAGTCCTCATCTCTTTATTAGGTTTTCTAAAGAGCTTCGTAAAGTGATCTATCCACTTATCTTCTCCTACGTTGTTATTGTGGATTACGTTCAAAGGAGTGTTCGATGTTGTCTTAATCAGTGACCAAAAGTCCCTTGATTTGTGCCCATTCATCAATCTTAACATGTGCTCTGCATCTGCTTGGAGCGTAAGAGCTCTGCGTGATCTCAGCCAGTTCTTGTAGGATTTTTTTGCCTCGAGTGCTGCTTCCATAACCTTTTTGTGCAGCGTCTTATTTGCTAGTATGTGCCTTTCTTAGCTGTTTCCGTTCTTTAACTAAGGTTTTATCATAAATGTGAGTGTGTTCACATGCGTTTTTCACTGGGATGCTGGCTCTATGTTTGTAGATGTTTAAACATTGATCGTAGTCAGCCAGTTTCTCTTTTTGATGACATATTTTTTCCGTATATGTTTTGGTTAACGTGCTTATGTCTTCCGGGTTTACTTTTAATCTTATTCTTCCGCTTATTTCTTTGATCTCCATTTACATTGTTTTTCTCATTTCTTGTTGGGATTTCCATTCAAACTCATGCAGGTTATGGTCGCTGTTCTTGGTGCGCGTAACCTGGAAGTTGATGATATAAGTGAGAAATTTGTGGCTAGCAAAAATATGGTCATGGGTAGCTGAGGACAAGTCCTTTTCCCATGTTAGTATCAGGTTATCGTCTTCCTCTATCAAAAAGTGAAGATTTTGTAAAGACCTTGCTTTCATTAGTTTTGCCCAATTCGTTCCTCTTTTTATCGCTGGAGTCTTTAGGGTATGAGTTTGGTTATTCCGTTTCACTTTTGGGTATTCTAAATTCAGATCCCCGCATATAATCAGATGACAAGGGTGATACTCAGAGTCAATCTTGTCCAAGATACTGTTAGCTTGTTTTCGAAACTGATCGTCACTTATGGCTAGGGGATTCCAATAGGTGTTAATTATTAACATGTCTTCCGACTTCAGTGTTGATGTTTTTTGGTTTTTCCCTTCCAATTTTAGTTGTAACACTTATAATGATGATTCTATTACTTTTGTTACTCGTGGCCCTTTGTTTGATCGCAGCATTGTCAGAAGGCCCGATGAGGGTCTACCTGAGGGCCCTTTCATTGCCGGGGAAAGGTATGTTTTGTAGCCGTCCATTGATGGTTGATCTCTTAACCATGTCTCTTGGAGACAAAGGACGTCAAAGTCTCTTAGGCGTACATCACTTGGTTTTAGCAGATGTGTAAAGCCTCTCGTGTTCCAAGAGGCAAACTTCAGGGAGGAGACCTTCTTCCTTGTTTCCTTTGATGAGATATATTCGGGTTCCTTGCTCTTGATTTGCGAACTACTGTTGCTCTGGTATACCGTTCTAGGCTCATGTGTAGTGGGTGGGTATTTAGTTTATACCAGTGGCTAGCGAAATGTGCTTGTGCAACTTCATAATAAAGCTCAAAGTCTGCGACCGGGAGCCCTCCTTGTTCATACAGCCTTGTCATGGCGTGCCACCTCATGCGAGGAGTCTCCTTATCACCTCCTTTAAAAAAAAAACTTATTTTACCATGTGCAGGGTACAAACTTGCAATAGAACATAGGCCTTTATTTACATGCTGTAGTTATAGTCAGAGTAATTCATACAACATCATCCTGGTGTCAGTGAGTCAGCAACTTCGATCACATTTTGGCGTTCCAAGTATTGCTGGAATGACATTTAACCAGGTTGCGTGCGTGGGGGCCTCCCTCCATGTCCAACGCATCAAAATGGCTCTCTTTTCCATTATAGGGCCAAGGTTAACAAACTTAAGTTTCAGGGGGTTCAGCTTCTTAACATAGCCCAACAAACACATTGAGGATTACCATGCCAGGATCTGGCCCAAAACATCTTGTATTGTATGGCAAATTGCATCCCAATACCCCAAAAGCCCGACATTACAAATTCATATGTGCAATATCAGCCTCTGAAGCGTTGCACCGGGGGCATCTCCCCTCTGAAGAGGGGAACATTTTATTGAGGCGAGCCGGGGAGAGGTGTGTTCTTAAAATGAAGCAGTCTGTCTGCTGTTCAAGGAAACTGCATATATACGACTAAAGAGTATCCGTAAAGGCGATGCGTAGGTCCCTTTCCCATTTGCCCCTCAAATCCACCAACTGCGTGCCCCAGGTTGTCTGCGCCAGCTTATATAGTGGGGACACAGATTTCTTCATGTTATCAGACAAGAGTATATAGTTAAGGCACGGATGTGTTATGGGCTCTTGAGGAAACCCAGGCCACACCAACGCCATGGCTGAGCGTAACCCAAAGTATTGGAGTCTGTGGAGCAGTATGTCGCCAATATGTGCCTTAACCAGGACCCAGGGGATGAACCGGCGCTCACAAAATAGATCTTCATCCTCTTGCCTGTGCGACGCCAATGACTTGTCCTGAGTGGGGCTCAAAAACGGCATGCCCCAGAGCGGCATGTCCTGATTATACAATACTGTGTCTAGGGCTCTTCACTAATCTAGCCCAGGCCTCCTTATGGCTTTGACAGGGTCTCATGGATGAGTATGGTGATGCACGTCCCCCATAACCATGTGTAGCATTGACAGCATTGCCGCCCCCTGCCTCTCCAGCCATATGTGTGATGATTGTGGTCCCCCTTTTACCCAGTATAATTCAAAATCGCGCGCTGCTAAGCCCCCAAGCTCATACGCCAATATAAAACATTGCCATTTTACCAGACTTTGCCCCTTCCAGACAAATGTAGAGCACACCTGGGCAATATTGTCGAAGAAGGATCTACCTGGCCATAACGGTATAGTACAGAATAAATAAAAAAAGTAGGTAATATGGTCATCTTTATTAATGCAACCCGGGAAGCTGTTTCCACTGCTCTAGCTATCTGTTAATTATTGTGACTAGTGGGTCATAATTGAGTGATTTAACAAGAGCCGGTGTGCGCGTGATCTAGATACTTTATGTTCCGGTGTGACCATTGCAGCCCGAACATGTTGCCGGGCTTCTGCATGATGTCTGTTAACGGAAAGACCTCAGACTTGGTGCTGTTCAAGCGCAGTCCAGAGTATTTCCCGAAGTTGTGGACTGCCTTAAGTATCTTTTGCAGATGTTTCTCTGGGTCCTTAACATACAACATTATGTCATCAGCATAGAGCGTTATAAGTTCCACCTGCCCTGCTACGATAATCCTGGCACCTTTATAATGGGCACGCATTAGGTCCGCCAGTGGTTCTATTACTAGGGCCCTGTCTGGTGCCTCCCTCCAATACAAAGAAAGGTGACAGCACCTCATTCACCAACACTCTAGCATGTGGCTGTGTGACAAAAGTTGCACCCATTTCAGAAAGCGCAACACAAACCCATGATTGACTAATATCCTAAATAAGAAGGACCAGTACACTGTGTCAAATGCTTTCCGCATATCTAATGATATAGCCACCCCTTAAACACCCTCCGGTATGTGGGCCATATTAGATGCTGTCGACCTTCCCATTATAAATCCAGCTCGATCCTCGGGCACCATAAATGGCATCAACGGGTTCAGTCTAGTTGCCAAGATTTTTGCAAACACCTTCCCATCCGTATTTATTAGAGAAAGCGGCCGGTATGATCTGCAGTCATCGGATGGCTTACTGGGTTTGAGTAACCAATGATTATGGCCTCTGCCCATACCGACAGTAGTCGGTGGGGCGAAAGAATGTCTACAAATTCCTTGTAGAATTCAGCCCCCAATCCGTCAGTCCCAGGGGCCTTCCCACTCAGAAGATCACAGAAAGCCGTCTTTATCTCGTCCAAATTCATCGGCTCTTCCGGTGCTTTGCGCACCTCAGCAGATAGTGCCGCAGGGATTTTCGCTAGGTATTAGTCTTTCCGTTTCTGTGGCTTCACTTATGGGGAGTACAAATCTTCATAAAAATCATAGAACACCTCATTTATCTCATTTACCAGGTTAGCCGTTAAGCCGTCTGGGCAAATTACAAACGGGATGGTGGAACCGCCCCTGTCACCTAGTGCCGTTTGCTCAAGCAACTTACCGGGTCTGTCCTGATCCCCATGCAGCTGCAGGTCTATCAAAGTAGCGCAACTCCCTATCGGATGCATCCCGGAATTTATCTAGGGTTGTTTTGATGTCATGACTAATCTGAGGGGTTGGGTCTGTGGAGTATACGGTGTGATGCTGCGCCAAAATCTCCTCGTGCCTCGCTTATTCCCTTCTGATATCCCTTAACACTCTGAGCTCCGTGAACATTGCAATGCCCCTAATGTATGCCTTGAACGCCTGCCACAACACGGCATGCATGCCCACTGTCCTTTCATTAATATCAAAATAGCTGCCAATGTGTTGCATTATGTTTATCCAGAAGGTTGGATCTTCTAGTGAGGCAAGTTTAAAGCGCCTTTGTGGCCTGGGTGCAGTGTTACCCAAAATGTCTAGCGAGAGTAATATCGGGAGTGGTCCGATAGATTTTGAGGCAGTAGCTGGCAGCCAACCACCCAATTCAGCTTCCTGTATGACACCAGCCATAGATCAAAGCACGAGTGCATGTTGTGCACCATAGAATAAAATGTATATGCTCGCTGGGTATCATTAAGTGCTCGCCACACTTCCCTCAGCCCCAAATCTTCCACATCCTGCAAGTATTATTCGTGCAGCGCTAGTCAGCTACCTGGCTGTCATTGAGGTGCGCGGTCCAAGTGTGTTTCTAGTATAGTATTAAGTCCCCATCGCAGATAATTAAGGCTGTGGGGTATTCAGCACATTTCTGAAATAGTATATCATAAAACTCGTGGTCGTCCACGTTTGGCCCGTACACATTTAGCAGGAGAACCTCCACATTCCCTAGATTCCCATGAACATAAATCTGCCAAAATCATCACTTATGGATTTAAAACATACAAATGGTAGCGATCTGTGCACCAAAATCATAACACCCCGTGACCTGGGGAAGTAGGACTTCTAGTGGCGCTGGTCGCCCCACCAGGGGCCACCCTGCGTGCCTGGGTGTCCATCAAGTGGGTCTCTTGCAAGAACAAGAGCTTAACCTCTAGTCTGTTTGCATATGAGATGACCTTGCGCATCTTTCTAGGAGTGCCCAGCCCCTGCACATTCCAGCTATGCAATGTTACTCTGCTTAGCCCTCGTCCAGCCATGTTCTTTTATGCGCAATCTTATTAACATTTCCACTCAGCAACCCTCCATGTTCAGACCTCAGTGTGCAACATTCTCCCTGTGCGTTGTTATAACTTTTACACCCCAACCTCCTCCCCCACCCACATAGGCTATGTATGCCCCTACCCCACAACAAACATTTGCACTCACATTGGGGAGCTTCTTAACGCCTACGACCGTGCGCCTCTCCTGCTGTACCGCAAGGGAGTAATACGAGAATATACAAATCATGTTGGAACCTACCTTCAACTCTTGTTTCTCCCGTGAGGCCTTCAACACCAGATCTCTGTCTCTATAATTCATGAGGCGAGCAATTAGCGGTCTGGGGAACGCTCCCGGTTTTGGCTTCGCTGTTAATGCTCTGGCTGCTCGCTCCACCACAAAAATTGGGGACCATCCAGGATCTCCCAGCAGTTCTTTCAATAGATCCTCCACAGCTGTCTCCATAGCGCCTTTCAGTGTGTCCTCTGACACGCCTATAATCCGAATGTTGTTGCATCTCGATCTTGCCTCACACTTGGCCTTGACTGTGCCCAGATCTTTAGCTAGTGATGTGACATTACTTTGCAGTGTTGTAATGGTGTCCCCCGCGCTGCTGATGCGTGTTTCTGCCTACATATTCAGCTCTCCGCACCACTGTGAAAACAGAAAAATAATATGAGGCCGGAAAGCCCAAAAAGAAACACACCAACACAGGTTACAAAGAAACATACAAGTGCTTTGTTTCAAGCTACAACAGTTACCAAGTCAATTGACAAACGGATAGCTATTCGGCTCTCAGTATAACATAACGAACTTCAACGAGGGTTCGATGTGTTAGTGAGAGACCGCACATTAGACTACCCGGGCTATTTATACAATTTGTCCAGCCCTTGGCCAACCCTTTTGAGGGTTAACCATTCTGCGAAATACAATACTGGTCTTAGGGTTCCATGCCAGGTCAACCTTTAATATATGCATTTCGATTAGTTTCGCTGATATAAGTAGTACATTTACATATAGGTCAACAGTAGGACAAGGTCTCTGTTCGCGACCCCGACAAGTGGCCTGCAGGCATATTAATTATTCAGCTGTACGGAGGTCACAACGGCCAGAATCTTATTCAGAATGTCATTTGGCCTCCATTTTGATGTTCAGGGTGACTTCTACATAACAAGAGAACCTAAAATGGCGGCTTAATCCAAGATGGCGGCTTACATTGATTTCTCTAAGGTCAAGACCTTGTCGTGGAGTTTGTTCGCGCATGATGTTTAGACAACTTGGCGTAGGCCAATACACATATGACTATTACAGTAGGAGGCATAATATTATTTCTATTCCGACACCACAGCCTTTCAGGCCATCCGGCATCAGTGTGCAGTGATCCTGTATCAGCACACACGGGGCAGGCAGACGTCACCACTCCTGCCTCCGTTCATGGGTCCTCGTCAGGGGACAGCCTCAACTCCCTGACCTCCAGGACGTTCCCCACTCATACACTCCTGTACCGACGGTATCAGCCGGGACCCCCTTGATGTACACAGTCAAGGAGTGACCCGTGGGGCGGACCGAAGGACTCTGTCGCAGCTCCTCCTCCCTATTGGAAGGTATGTATCTTGTCCCCAGCATAACACCTGTGGGCTGCGCCATACCCGCAGAGCCAGGCAGGACCTCGTCTATGTCGCTTCTCTCCAGCGAGCAGCCCTGCCAGGGCCTGCGTCACCTCGATGCACAGTTTCCTCGCTGCTGATGCCCCCCTCTGATTATGATGTGCTCCGATTGTGCTCTCTCCCCTCAGACTTTGTTTTTTCAATCTTTCATGCAGATTAGCTTAATTATGTCGCAGTGAATCTCTCCTCAGTGCAGAGCTCACACGGAAGCCTCCATTTTGGCATACGCGTGACAGCGCCCCCCAATTTGGTGACCTCTTTAACTCTGGATTCACCTATTCTTCCTGAAGCATTGATGGCATATTGTAAAATAGAGCAAACCAATGTCACGGCTATTAAAACCATTATGGACTTCAATATCCATAATGCCTGTGGTGCTGAGATGAGGAAAAAGGGCCCAGAGTTAGTAAGGATCAAAGATGCCATTGAACAGAATGTGCGGTCTAGTTGTTATAGAGCAAGATACCCGAGTGGGACATTTAAACTCAGGAAGGTGTTGCAGCAGATGGGAGATGCTGAAGGAGTATCTGGAGAAGAGGCAGTATGGAGTGCTGGACTTGCCGCAGTAGGAAAACACCAGTTTATGCCGATGCGAGAAGTGAAGGCATGCAGCATTGCAGAGTGTGTGCAGCGGGAAGCAGCGTCTGGAAGAGAAGCACAACCGAAGGGGAGACGTGCTTCCAAGCCGACATGTGGTGCTACGGTGTGCGAGAGGACACAGAGAACAAAGAGAGCTGGCAGAGCCCCGGAGAAGAGCAGTGCAGTCAGCTGGAGTTGGCAGCAGAGCAGACAGAAAACAGAAGGTCCAATGCATTACCAGCAAGTGAAGAGGAGATGCCAAAGAAGCCCAGTGAGTTGGCCTGAAGATAAAGGTGACCCCGGGGCACCCTGAGCAGGACTTTTAGCATAAACCAATATTTTTGAACACCGAACAATTAAAGCAGTACAAAGGCAACAAGGGCACAACTCCCCTTATATGGGACACCAACTGGGGGAAACCTGTAACCCACATTGCCAAAAGCCAAAAAGGCTGTAAAGAAGCAGTACAGAGGCGACAAGGGCGCAATTCCCCAGTTTATGGGATACCAACTTGGGGAAATCTGTAACCCGCACTGGTAAGAGACAATAACAGGAAGCAGCCATTGCTCAGCCCTTCTAACATAGGATACAGGTGTGGAGAATCTTGGAACAAATAAGGCCACTAAGCACAATTGTAGTAATAGGAGTTGTTCATCCTGGCAGGCAAGAAAACCAGGAAAGGGATCAATAGTAGTTAGCCCTGGCAGGGGAGTGGACCAGGAAAGACAATGTTTTGGAAAAGTGTGATTGTGGCAAAGAGATGTGGTGCAAAGAACTTGTTAATTCTATTATCATTCTTACAGACTGTTACCAAACCAAAGGTATTTGCTGTGCTTTCCTGACAAAAGTATTTCATGGGCATAAGAAGTGTGATATATGCTGGTAATTGCTTTACGTGCAGAGGGAAAGAACTGCCTTGGTTTATGAACTTATGTTTTGGGAGAAAGACATTTGCCTTACCAATTGTGGAGGACACCAATTGCTTTGATTTTTTAACAAGTGTTGATGAAAGTGACATTTTCTTTACCAAGTGGAAGGTTGAATTGGATGCAAAGAATATTTTGTGTTGAACAGAATTGTGTTGAATTAGAAGGGTATTCCTGCATTGATCCATGAGAAGGGAACCCAACACTGGTCACTTGGAGTACTTTCTAAAACGACTAAGTTTGAATTTTTACACGGTTGTGTTGAATTGAAGACAGCCATATATTCCTTGTGTCATTTTGTTGTATGTATTAGTGTGAGGGTCAGAGACTTTTGAACACTAGATCATCTTTCTTTAGTTCAGTTTGCTTGGTAGGGACATCCTCGTTAGAATAGGGAATGATAGGCGTTTATCTCACCCTTTTTCATTTAATAAATAGCAAACATTGCAAAAACTAGACCTTTGTGTCCGTCTAGCACTTCTGACCCTTCACAGGTGGGATAGCGTTCCAGACTCTGAGTGCCGATTAGGTAAAGGACATGTTTTTGTAGCAGGTTCGTTTACAGTGTGGAATACATAGGAGATGTCTGGTGCACTTGTCTTGTGTTTGTGTGGCAGATGGGTTTCAGTTTGTTGTGAAGGACGGAAGGGGTTTTGAGGTGGATGGACTTCTATGGGATTCAGGATCCATTGAAAGCAATTCTTTTGGCTATGGTGAGCCAGTGGATCTGGGAGAGCTGAGGTAATGTGAGCATTTGGTTAAGTGCAGAATGAGTCTTGCAACTGCTTTCTGTATGGCTTGCAAGGAGGTGTTGGGGGGCGCAAGAGTATTGTTGGGGTGTCCAGTGAGGATTGAGTTTCTGAACTCCAACTTGGTGAGATCTAGCACCCGGGTTGAGGTTTCAAAGTCCAGCGGAGGTATTTGTGATCCTGAAAAGGAGCTGTAGCTGTAGGTTTCATGCTTTGATGATGGCAGCTATGTAGTCTTTGAGGCTAGGCAGAGGTTGATGGTGAAGTTTAGGAAATGTACTAGTGTGAGTTTGGATATGTGGCTTGTCCGTAATGAGTTCTTTGAACCAAGGGGTGAGGTCTGGTTTGTACCTTTTGGTCAGAGGAAGAGGATTTTTTTTTTTTAATGGATTACGTATTAGGAAGTGGGTGGCCCTCCTCATTGTGATGGTGGATACAGTTTTAGCGTCTGGAATTCTAAGGAGGAATGGATTGTGAAGTATATTTATGGGCCATTTGATGATGGGTTAAAGTGGATGTTGTGGCTGCCAAAAGTTGATTTTAGGCATTAGACAGATGGGTAGAACAAGAGGGGAGAAAAGGAAGATCCTTTTGCTACCCCGTATTTTACATGGTAGGGATTCATAGGGGTGACTGGAGACTGTGTCCTGACTGTGACGAAGGAGGTGAACCATTTCAGAATGGTGCCAAGTTTCATCCTCTAAAACAGGAGGTTTAGGAGGGTGGTTTGGTCAGTGGTGTAGAAAGTTGCAGAGGTAGATGTTGACCTGAAGGGATGTCTGCCCTTTGTGAATGGTTTTGTGATGATCACCCAGCATGTGAAATGTTGCAAGCTATATTGTGGCTGGGTCAGAAACCTAACTGTGATGGGTTGAGGAAGTTGTTGTGATGTGCTGTTGGAGTTTACTCATCACAAAGTGTTAGATAATTCTGGTGGGATGTGGCAGAATTGTTATGGGATGGGAGTTTTTGGGGTGTGCTTGGTGGAGGAATGGTTTATTGAGTAGGGAGGATTGTTGTCCTGTATTGAGTGTGGAGGGATGGTGCCATGCGAGACAAGTTGATAATGTTGACCCACTGTGGAGCCAGGGTGGAGATGCAGTTTGATTCAGCTGATAATGCATCATCCTGGAAGTGTGCTCTTTTGTTTTGGCTGTGAGGGTGTCTTGGTCTACGGTGTGGAATGTGTCCCATGTGCTCTACATTTGGAAGTGGGGTGTGTGGGAGTGGGTCTGAGGAGAACGCATAACTGTTGTGTAGTTTGGGTTTAAATAGTCGAGGATTCAGTTACATAATGAGGTGGATGGTGGCTTTAGGTTTGTGTGCCATTTGGGGTGAATTCCAAGGTCTTTGAAGTAGCGGTCCGCTTTTTGTCCATGTGTATGGTAAAATGATGTTTGGACAGGCAATCTTTGAGAAGTTTCCTGGCACAGGGTTATGGGTTCCTATGAAGGCTTTCTATTCGTATGGCTTCCTTTTTGATGGTGAGATGTGAGTTGCTTATTAAAGTCTCGTGGTGGTTATGGGTTTGTTTTTTGGGGGAGGCTGTTTGGTTTAGAATGTTGGTGATAGTGATGTAATTATTGGAGTAAGGTGGGGTTTGTGTGAGGGGGGCGCGGATGGTGTGATTGGTACCAGAGAAATTCACAATTACCGCATTGTCGATCGTGTTACAGAAACACTGCAGCACGTAGAGACTAGGAGAGCCCTTTCCCCCCGCCTCGGGAACACAATAGGTTCCCAGGAATGCATTGTTAAAAGTATCAAACTTGGAAGAGAATGTTAATACTTCCGACGAACTAGGACCATTACATGGGGAGAATTCACCCACATGGATGGGCCTCCTGATAAACAGTCAAGGAATACTGAAATAAAACTAGAAGACAGAACATTATTTAGTGGTAGTCCAAAACAGCTCTGATGAAAGTGGGACATTAACTCTTTACCACTGAAACCGGTAGGCTATTGCTCTGTGCCCTGGCATACATAAGCGAGGAAATGAGAGTTGCCAACCATGTCACAGATTGATCCTCTCTAAAGAATCAAGAGAAAGGACCACAAAGTTATCAACTCTGGGAACAGAGTCCAAGAAATATCTAAAACTCCCTACACAGAGCACAAGAGTCTTTACCTAGCCAACTCGGTATAGTCACTCTCTAAACAGTGTTTTTAGTAAAACGCACTACTTCTGTTCTATGGCATCTCCTTTTTTACATCAGCTACGAACCTTTCTTTTAAATATGTCTGTTTTTATAAAGAAAAGCTGCATTCGATAGAAACTGAATAAAATTGGTCTGATAGTCACTTGGAAACCAACTACTATTTTGGAAAAAGGGCAAAAGGAACAAAAATGAAATGACTGGTGTAAGTGAAGTAATTGTAAAACAGATTCACCTGAATCATAATGTGTTATTATGATGAATAAGGGAAGATTCGGGTGTTTGACCCCCCTTCCTTGGTTCTATACGTGGATACTTCTTAAAAACATGCCAGCTTTTGGCCCAAACAAAACGACTACATCACATATCCACAGTAAAGAAATACATAGAAGCCAAACACAATAAAATTGCCCTTTCCCCTGATGCTAGCATGCCGGTTCTTACGCCAGACTCTTGTCATACTCTGACATAAAGACATACTCTCAAGTCCACTCTCGCCTAAAGAAACGAACTCTACTATTTCTGATAACATCACCACACCGCAACTCGCACCTACATCTATCAATCCAGGCGACATACAAACAGAGAACATACTAAAACCCAAGCACATTAAGATAGGACTACTAAATACTAGATCCATGAACAGCCATGCGCAAGAGATCCATGACTATATCACCCAGGACCAGCTTGATATATTATGCATCACTGAAACCTGGTTACAAGAGCCCACAGGCCCCACCATTGATGCTGCAGTTCGAGAAGGTTATAATATCTACTATGAAAACGGCGAGGTTGGCAGGGAAGGGGAAGTGGCTATAATAGCCAATCAGAACTTTAATATTTTTCCCTCACCCATACAATGTAATGGGTGCGAGATAATCATTTTGAAAATGACACCCTCAAAAAATAGTAGTATTAACCTCATTGTTCTCTACAGACCACCGTCATTAATCTCAGAGTTTACTGACAAACTAGTCCACCTCTTAATCTCTTAAGTGCCAAGGACGAGTATTCTTGTCCTTTTTGCATAGACTTCAATAATAGCCTGGCACTTATACTCTAAGGGGACCCAATACAGGAACATTGTTATTGGGAGACCTTAATAGGTGGAAAGGAAACCCTCAAGACAAAGATGCTATTTCTCTTGAGAAGGAACTCATATCTATAGACTACCATGTACTTAAATCCAAGCCCACTTTCTTTAGTGGAAACCAACTTGATTGGATCATCTCAAATAATGTAAACACCACAAACCTCTGGAATCTATCCTTGTTTATGGTCCGATCACCATAAAATCAAGTTAAACCTCACACCTAAAGAAAGCATCAAGAAACTGAACAACATCCCAAACACCACTCTAAGTAGAAACTTCAAAAAGATCACACCAGCTCTTCTCATGCAAGGCTTAGCCAATACATTGAACACCACGAACTAAGAGGATTCATGTGAGAAACTAATAGCCGTCTCTAATGACCAATTCACAAGAATCCTTGACCAACATGCCCCACTCAAACAGAAACTTGTTAGGCCCAACAAAAACCATCAGAACTGGTTTAGAGCAGAAACTAGTAGTCTCAAAAAAGAAAAAACGAAAGCAGAAAGAAAATGGCTAAAAGACCCCTCTGTCAATAACAAGGAAAACTGGAAAAAGTTAGATCATGCATATAAGGAAAAACTGACGCTAGAAAAAAGACTACTATAATGAGCAAATCAATTCAGCTTCCACCTCCACAGGCAAACTTTCCAAATCCTTAAATCAGTCGATAAACCTGCTACCGTGTCCCCTCCATTTCAACCATCACATGGAGACTCTAAAACGGTACAAATGGCTTTCCACAATAAAATCATGAAAGCATGCACGATAGCCAACACACCTTCCTCTCAACCCACTACCGTGGCCGAGCCCATCCACCCAGAGTTGGCTATATTCCATTTCTCCCCAATCACAGTCAATTAAATAATCAAAGTCCTTGCATCTACCAAATGTACCTCCTGCACTGAAAATACTGTTCCCCCCCAAATTGATTCTCAACAATGCTGAGCTCTTTGCCCCTTTTCTTTGTAGAATGGTAAACTCATCCTTTAGAGACCATAAGGTGCCCACATACATCAAAACAGTAATGGTGACACCACTTGTCAAAAAGCCCGGCCTAGACCAACTCCACCCAGTCAATCTTGGCCCTATTAAAAACTGAACCTGCCTCCTCAAAATCATGGATAAAGTTGCCACAAGTCAATTGCAAAAATACATTGATCAGAATAATTTATTACACACCCAACAATCCGGATTCAGAAAGGCCCATGGCACAGAATCAGCCTTACTGGACCTCCAGACTCAAATGTTCAGCATAATAGACAAGGGCAAATCAGGATTATTGATCTTGCTGGACCTCTCGGCAACTTTTGATTTGTTAGACCATCATAAACTCTGAGAGGCCCTAGATAAGTCAAGAAACTGCTCACTAGATGCCATTGAGTGGATATCCTCCTTCTTTGGAAACAGGAGCTCCAGGATCCAATGGGGCGATCATTCATCGATCTCCCAGCTGGTGGACTGTGGTGTGCCTCAAGGAGCCATTTTTTCTCCCCTGCTCTTAATCTCTATATGCGCTGTGTCTGCACCCTCCTTAACAAAATGGGTATATATTTTATGAACTTTGCAGATGAGACACAGTTGGTGATAGAACTGACCGGCTGTCGCACTACTGACAATAGCAGGCTTGACTCCATCTATAACTCCTTTGAGGCATGAATGAAGACCAACTGGATGTGCCTCAATGGAGGGAAAACCGAGCTCATGGTGTTTGGCTCCCCTCAAGCAGGAGCTAAACTCGATCCAGCCTATGCAAACTGTAAAATGAAAAACTCTCCAGTGAAGGTTTCAGATAAAGTAAAGACCCTTGGTGTTTACCTGCAGGCCTCCTTAGGAGCTGATGAACGGGTGGCATATCTCAAACAGACATGCCAATAACATCAAAAACTGTTAAAGCAAATCACACGCCACCTAAGCCAGCATAACAGCTCTATTATTGCTGGAGCTATTATACTCTCCAGGCTGGATTACCGAAACTCCCTAATGCTAGAGGCAAGCAGAAAATGCATAAAACAATGCCAAGTAATTCAAAATAATGCCATAAGGACAATCACTGGCAAATTAAAAAAGGGATCCCATCACCAAGGAGAGAAAAGCCCTCCATTGGCTTTCCATTGAAGACCAAATAACATTGAAGTCAATGTCTCCATTGTCTAGACGGTACTGCGCCGGAATACCTCAAAAAGCAAAACAGCCCTTATGTTTATGGTCGGACACCAAGATCCAAAAACAAAGGGCTTGTCAAAGCTGGACACATAAACAAAACTAACTGACTAGGTCGGGCGTTCTCTAGTGTAGCTACTGCCAAATGGAATGGACTCCCACTTTATCTTAGACTTGAGTCCAACGACCTGAAATTAAAAAAAAAAAACTAAAAACCTCACTGTTTAAATGAACTTACCACTGACTAGACTTTCCCACTCTGACTCTGTTCTCTAAAACGTCCTGTCACCCTTTTGTTGTCTGCGTCTTTTTGTCAGCGCCTTGATGCCTGCTGGCTGCAGCCCTTTAGAAACATACAAATAAATAAATAAATAAAAAGGACACTAATAGATTGGTGTGGCTTCCAATTTCCCTTGGAAAGGTAGGGAAGGAGTGTACCCAGCGACAAACATTTCTTCATTAGCTTCTTTTCTGGAATAATGGTGGACATAATCATTTCATGCAAAGAAAATTGCTACTCCATATATTATGTACTCATGACATTTTTAGGATATGGAAAACATGGGTATGTTCAGACTTGACCTGGCAATCTGGGCATGTAATTATTTTAAGATCGAAGAAATGTGTATGGCTTACGATTGCACAAACATACTTGCAGCAAAAACGGCCATAAAACAAGAAGCGGTTGTTACTGTAATAGTAATTGACATTTAAGACCCCTTTGGAGGGTCCAATTCCAAAATTAACATGGGCATTATAGATGATATGTTGAAAAAATATACAATAAAGATGGTAAACATTTAATAATAGTTGGTGGGGACTTTAATGCGAATTGTAAAACCTATGATGAAAGTACACCTTTTTCTCCATCCCCTATTTGTAATATAGCTAATATGGTTAGTGTTGCGTAGTGTGTACGCATTGATTACGCATGCGCGAGCGGTAACGAGGCTCGCGCATGTGCTGTTTAAATAAAGACAGTCAACCCGGCAGTTCGAGCCGGGGATCCGAGCAGTACACACGTGTCCCGTGTGGTGCCTGGTGTGGATGCGTGGCTGCGTATGAGTGCTGGTGTGGGCCCTGGCCATCCCACACCATACAACACTGGCGACGAGGGCGACTCCGGAGCATTTCATCTCCGCTCCGAAGGCATCGGAGTCAGAGGCTTTTGCTCTGTGTCGGCATGGACTCGCGTGCACGGCCGGTGGCCATTTTGTTTTCACACGCGGATCGCAGCGGTTGCGGCCCAGGAGGGTGCTCATGCGCCGGATGCGATCCCCAGTGCCTGTACAGCAATTTTTGGAACTTTCCACAGCCCTAGATTGCAGCAGGGCTGTGGCATCAAAAACAAAAAGAAAGGAAGAGCTGGAGAACTGTTGAGGGTGCCTAGAACTTTCCACACCTAGACCCACAGAGTTTGGTGCCATATTCTACCATTGGGGTTGGACTTCCACCGTCTCATCTGGCGACTGGGCCATTTCTCCACCTTCGTGGTGCAACAGTCTGTGAGTACTCTACCCTGCCACCATCATGGGTGAGGAAGGAGAAGAAGAGGGTGCCCCTGCAACGTCCCACGCAGGATGCACAGTACTTTAGCACCCATGCCCAAATTTGACACCACTGGCCCACCTTCCAAATTGGTGCCGAAATGGCTCCTCTGTGTCAAGAAACTAGAAATGTTTTTCAGGGCCTCTGGGGAGGCGGATGACGAAGCGAAAATCGCCATCATGGTGTACTCTGCAGGGACGGAAGTCCACATGATTTATGACTCTCTCAACATCCTGGTGCTCACGTATGACGCCGTCAAACAGGCTCTTCAAGATCATTTTCTTCCCATGGCAAATGTGGACTTTGACAGGTTTGTCATGTGTGCGGAGAAGCAGCTAGAAGAAGAATCGCTAGACCAGTTCTGTGCGCGGCTGAGGCACCTGGCAAGCTCCTGAAGGTGGGTGAATGTGGAGGAGATGGTCCAAAACCAGCTGCTGCAAGGGTGCAGTTCGGGGAAGTTAAGGAGGCAGGTGTTGAGAGAACCTGGGCTGACCCTACAGCAGATCCTGGACACAGGGAGAGCTTACGAACTGGCGGAGGCCAGGGGGATGAAGATGAATGTGGCCACGCACCCGGGCAAGGGCAAAGAGGCATTCGCCATTGGATGTTCTGCTCCAGGGAGGGCGAAATGGACACCAAGGCGGGGAGATGGTCCTCCAGTGTCGGGCAACGCTCAGTCGTGCCCATATTGTGGTTATGACCTGCCGCACGTGGGGGAATGCCCAGCAAAGTCGCGGGTCTGTGGCTGGTGTGGCACATTGGGACATTACGCAAGGGTGTGCAGGGCATCCACCCCGGTAGCGGCCTCGAGAGGGCCAGCGAGAATTGGCAGGAGCAACACCCGGAGGGTGAGGGGTGTGTCGTCAGTTGAGCAAGGCCTGCAGGACCTGAACATAGCAGAGGAGGAAGAGGAAATCTTCTTCATCTCAAGCATTGCCACTGGTCCCAGAGGAAGCCACAACCAACATGCACAGTAAACATCGGAGAGGTCCCCACCCCGGTTCTCATAGATACGGGGTCGTCAGTTTGTGTACTAGCGACTGAACATTATGAAGCCCTCCCAGGCCCTCCCGAGTTGGCGGAATCCAAGGCGCTGATCTATGCCTTCGGCGGAGACACGCCACTTCCAATCCAGGGGGTGTTTGTGGCGCCAGTTTCCCATGGACAGAGCAAGGCAAGGTTCTTCGTGAAAAGCGTGAGCCCGCACTCCCTCCTCAGCTGTGTCTCCTCCGAAGCACTAAATATAGTGCATTTCACGCTCGCTGTTAATCACACAGACCTAGAACGCCTGCTGCAGCGTTTCGACACCATCTTTCATGGGATAGGGAAGCTAAAAGGGGACCCCATCAGGCTCCACATCGATGGGGCGGTGAGACCAACAGCACTCAAGCATCGCTGCATCCCGTTCCACCTGAGGGCACAGGTGGAGAAGGAGTTACAAACACTTGTCGACCTAGACATTATTGTAGGAGTGGAAGGCCCGACTCCATGGGTTTCTCCGATCATGGTCACCCCTAAGCCCAAACAGCCGGGAGCAGTACGCATCTGCGTGGACATGAGGTTGCCAAACATGGCGATCAAAAGGGAACGTCATCTCACGGCCACCCTAGATGACATTGTCGGCGAGCTACAGGGGGCGAGAGTATTTTCTAAACTGGATCTGAGGTCCGGCTACCATCAACTGGAGCTCCACCCCGAGTCAAGATACATTACCACCTTTACGACTCACGAGGGGCTATACCAGTTTAAGAGGCTCAGCTTCAGGGTCTCTTCGGCAGCAGAAGTTTTCCAGAACCCCACTAGGGGAGCCCTATCAGGGCTAAAAGGGGTGATCAACATGTCGGACGACATCCTGGTACTCGCAAGGTCAGAAGCTGAGCATTTGAAGCGCCTGGAGAGCACCCTGGAAAGACTCCGTAGCCTGGGACTAACCCTGCACCGGCAAAAGTGTGAATTTGTGAAAGACCGGATAGAATTTTTTGGGTTTGTGTTCCACGCCGGGGTCATCTCCCTGGACCCGGAGAAAGTGAAGGACATTCAAGAGGCGGCCCTGCCAGAGTCCCCCGCAGAAATCAGGAGCTTCCTGGGCATGGTCAATTATTGTGGACGATTTATTCGCGACTTGGCCTCGCTGTCGGAACCCTTGCGTGCGCTGACCAGAACTGATGTGGCCCAGACCTGGACAGGGAATGAACAAAGAGCGTTCACCAAAAAACAGAACGGATATGTCGAGAGAAACGTGTATTTAGAAAAAATGTATCAAAATTTATTTAAGGTGATACAACTATTAAAGACTAGTGAATAAATCACAACAAATTATTACACACTGATCATTTTAACATAGCAAAACAGCAGCAACAATATGCCAAAAATTGGCTAAAACATCACACTCATACTTCGCATACATGGTGCATTCATTCACACACAACTCATCATACCGTGGCATACATCCAAAATTCAAAAAAACCAAAAACAAAACATGCTAAGAACAACTGGGGAAAAGGAATTCATGACTAATCCCCATAACACACATAACTGCAATGTTTACAAACAATAGAAATAATTCATAGACCATCTATTGTCATGGTGGATAGGAAAAAACAGATGCAAAGATCACATCCCTGTGGAATTTATCTCTCGACCGGTTTCGACGTGTAGTGGTGGTTAACTGAACGTCTTCCTCAGGAGGTAGGTGTGACCATTCTGATAAAAATCTAGCTGCTGCAACAGCCTTTGCAATGTAATATGTCCAATCACACCAAACAATTCAGGACTAAGACTTGACCTGGAGGGTGCCTCGTGCAATTTGAGGAGATCCAGAGCTGTATATGTTAGAAAGATGAGGAGGCAGAACAACTTGAGCATTCAACACTGGCTGCGAATCACTGCAAAACGGTTGCCAGTGATCATGCGACCCATTGCCTACGCCAGCAAGGCGCTCACCGAGACTGAAAAGCGTTATTCGCAAATTGAGCGCGAAGCCCTGGCTATCTTGTGGGGCTGCAAGCACTTTCGGATCTACATCCTAGGAAAGCCTGTAGTTGTCGTGACGGACCACAAGTCCCTGATCCCTATCATGTCCGGGGCATCGTCCAAGCATCGTCCAAGCCACCGCCACGTATCGAGTGGTGGATGCTCTCGCTCATGGAGTATGGGGTCAAGCTGCTGTATCGTCCTGGCACGCACAATCCAGCGGACTACCTGTCACACCACCCGGGAGCGGGGCGCCCCCGAGACTGGGCAGAAGTGGCTGATTGTGTAGAAGCAGTGCACTTGGTGGTGGAATCAGCGCTGCCTGACGCCCTGGCACGCCACGAGATTGCGGAGGTGTCGAATGCGGACGAGGTATTCCTGATAATAAAGGAGGCTGTGGCCAGTGGAGAGAGGCGCGAAGTGCTCATGAACAATGGCAGGAGGGACGATGGCGCACAGAAGAACCTACAGGCTCTCTGGAGGGCACGCCACGAGCTGTCGGTGGCTGAGGACGATCTTTTGCTGAGGGGGCACCAGATCGTGATCCCACGTGCACTGGTGGGCAAGGTGCTGCAGCTCGCCCACAAAGGGTGCCAGGGGACGGCGGAGACGAAGGCCCGTCTCAGGTTGAATGTATGGTTCCCGGACCTGGAGAGTAGGGTGGACGAGTTTGTGAGAGCATGCATACCTTGCCAAGCAGCAAGTCCAGTGGAGAGAGGGCCGCCCATCCAGGCCATGGAAAGGAGTGAACGCCCGTGGGGGACGGTGCATGCTGTCTTCGGATCCACGGGCCGAGGAATGTACTTTTTGGTGGTGGTAGACCAGTGGTCGCGCTATCCTGAGGTGGAGCTGGTTGAGTCCACGGCCAGTGACCACACCATCCTGGCCCTGGAGAAAATGTTTGCCACCTATGGTTTCCCCATTGAGATATGTTCGGATAACGGAGCGCCGTTTATGGGGCAGCAGTTTGCTCAGTACTGTGTGGAAAGAGGGATCAAGCATCGGAAGGTCACCCCACTCTGGCCAAGAGCAAATGGGGAGGTGGAACGCTTCATGCGGACACTGAATAAAGTTTTCCGAATATTGCTGGATTGGAGGGGAGGAACTCCGGCGCAACCTGTTTGACTTTCTGCGCGAATACCGCACGACCCCATATCAGTCTACTGGGGTCGCGCCAGCGGAAGCCCTCTTCAAATGAGCTCCTCGGGGGCTCTTGCCCGAAGTGGAAGACCGCAGTCTGGGGGAGATTGACAACAACCGGGTGCGAGCAGAAAGGGGCACCCAGAACGAGCGGTAGAGTGTCAGGCGGAAACTACCCGAGAAGGTGATTGCAGTGGGGGATACTGTGCTGGTACGGAACCGAAGGCCGGAAGGAAAGTTGTCTTTACTGTACGAAGCGCAGCCACTGGGAGTGACC
Source organism: Ambystoma mexicanum (assembly GCF_040938575.1). Classification (NCBI taxonomy): domain Eukaryota; kingdom Metazoa; phylum Chordata; class Amphibia; order Caudata; family Ambystomatidae; genus Ambystoma; species Ambystoma mexicanum. The sequence goes on along the minus strand of NC_090939.1, from coordinate 596,451,923 downwards.
CACGTCAAGGGGTCCATGGTCACCGCAGCCAATGCCCGAGGAACTGTCACGAGAATGCATCGTTCTTCAAGCGGATAGAGGCGGCGCCAAACCCTGAAGTGAGCGACATGCAGAGGCCCGAGTCCGGCGCAGAATATCCACCAATGAACGATGGACCGCCAGAGGCTCCAGGGACACCAGAGACGCCCCCAGAAGAGGCACGCAGGTATCCGAGCCGGGCGGGGCGCAAGCCGCCGCAGAGTTTCCAAGACTTTATCATGGACTCTGCCTCGTAACAGGTGGAAGACTGTTAATATAAGTTTGAACTGTTACTGTTGAGTGCACCTGTTATAATGGTTTCTTGTTTGGGGGAAAAGGAGGGATGTTGCGTAGTGTGTACACATTGATTACGCATGCGCGAGAGGTAACGAGGCTCGCGCATTCGCTGTTTAAATAAAGACGGTCAACCTGGCAGTTCGAGCCGGGGACCCGGGCAGGACACACGTGTCCCGTGTGGTCCCAGGTGTGGATGCGTGGCTGCGTGTGAGTGCTGGTGTGGGCCCTGGCCAGCCCACACCAGCACTCACCTGACCTGACCATACAACAGTTAGCAACTAAAGCAAAAGCCTCAATAGGGGATTGAGATGGGCCTAATTCATGTATGTGCGTGAATTGAGTATGTTAAAGATCACAGAGAGCAAAGGAAGTGATGTATCCTACACCTGGGACAGTGGATACAAACAAATCAGTATAGATGATATGTTTGTGAACAGCAGGGCATTTGAATTAGCTGGGGATATTAAAATAAAACACAATGCACTTAATGATCATGTGTCCCTCAGAATCTCACTACATTTAAGTAAACCTCAAAAGAATCTTATGAATGTAAGGAGGCATGAGGTACATCCTAAAGGGCATAGAATGATGGTAGTCTGAAAGGAACATTGAAAAATTAAACTTGAATCTCGAGAGAAATGATCACGGCTCCTACTATCGGTAGTAAACTTAGACAACAGTCTGATATGGACACACACTTGTTTTACTGTGTCATATTTCGAACATTAACAAAGGTCGCAGTGGAGGGGCAGCATTAGCTAAACTCATTATGATGCTGTAGTAGCATATAACAGATATTTTTGGTGGACGATACTTCATGGGAAAAAATGATGTCCCTCCCACCAGTCCCCGGTGCGTAAGCAAACAATACATAATACAAAGATGACTTATAAAAACTGTTTCAGAACACATAAGAGGTCTATTGAAATGGCCAGGTAGCAATTGATGTTGAATGTATTCAAAAGTAATGACACAAAAACATGATGGCGCATTGGCCACGCTCAGAAGCACTCCCAGTCAAACCTTGAACTGAACCCGGTAACAGAACGAGAATGGCCAATATATATTGAGGAAAAGTATAATGGATCCCAAGCAGGCCAGGATACCACAGTCAGGGAGATGAATATAACCTAGTGAATACATCTGTAAGATCAAAAAAACACTACAACCTTAGAGATCACATTGCCCTGACGGGACAGCCAATATTGTTTTTATAGGAAATCCAGAGGTCCGGTCAAGAATCCTTCATATGTTATTCAGGAATATTTAGGATAGTAACTCTTTACCTGACACATGGGGACAATCCTTACTTATCCAAGCTTATAAGAAAGGTGAGTGGAATAACCAAAATAATTACAGGCTGCTGGCAAGGTTAGTTTGTCCTAGGAAAGTGTTTGCTAGTATATTGCTAAGGGGTCTTGCAACAGAAGCTGTTGCATCCTTCCCAAAAAGGATTTCGTAACAGTTGCTCTCCATAATGCACAGCATTTTCATATATGTTTCAACTATTAACACAACAAGCAAAGAAGGATCTGTATCCTCGTATATATTCCACATTTGTTGACATCAGCTCTGCCTTTGATAGAGTGGCTAGGGAAATCGTATGGAAGAAATTAGCTCTGACATTCCAAGACGTTTCCTAAACATTGTATAAACTTAAGAAAATAGCTATGTACTAGCACTAGTGTTATATATCGATTTAAATATGACAGGCACGCTATTTAGCCTGATTAAAACGAGGTCAGGTCTGAAGCTGGGATGCTTTCTCGCTCCCATCCTTTTTAATCTATACATGGCTGACATGTCTAGAGTTATGGAGACCACCAGCAACACTCCCCATGCCCACCAAGATAGGATCAGTACATGTATCATGGCTCAGCTATGCTGACGATACAATAATAAGCAACCAAACTCCAACTGATCTTAAAAGATCTATGTTGGCACTAATGTAATATTATAAAGAAAATAATCTTGAAAGAAACTGCCAAAGCTAAAGTTATGGCATACAATAAATGCCAAGACAAAGCAATAAAGAACACATGGCTAATTGAATAACACAATATTGAGCAGTTCGAGCATTACACATACTTATGCCTCATAGTCTAAATTATAATATAATTGAGGAAAAGACAAAAAAAAATCAACATCATGCAGTTAGAAGATGTATAATAGACTATTGTAGTTTCTTATTAGAAGGTACGTTTAAAGTATATAATCAAAGTATTACTCCTCTGATACTTTATGGTGATACTTTATGGCCTTGAAACGTATCAAGAATTAACCTTAAAATTCTTGAAGAAGATTGAAGGCAAATTATGGCCTACCATTTTGGGTCTTCCTAACTGCATCCCTGTCGAACATATTAGAGAGAAACTGAGGCTCATTTAATTATCTTTCTTGGTCCAACTAACACATAGTATTCTTTGTATAAAATTACTAAAACAAGAAGTGAAAATCTAGTAGAGATTATTAGGTCAAGTATGCCGTTTGGCCAGATTATTGCTTTCACCGCCCGGCAGGGTGCCGAACATGGCCGATAACAGCCCGTCAGCCACTGAGGGAAGGGCCTTGGATGGCTGGCACAGAGGGCAGAGAATGTATGTTCTTGCCTCATGTTCCAGCAACCTGATTGGGCAATGGTGCTTCCCCAGGTGAGAATGGAATATTCCCACTTTGCTTTTAATTCAACGAGTAAAAAAAATCTGCTGAATTATGGAACTGGAAGAAGAACATTGAATACGTTACTAAGCGCAAATCCTATCTAGACCTGATATATAAAATACCACCCTTGCACAACCCCCAGAAGTATCTGAAAGACTGCCCTTGCCCATTGCTACATAGGGTCTTTTTGCATCTCTGCTTCAATCTATTGCCATCACTTATGGTGATTAGCTCCAGACTGAAGATTCCTACAGAGGATTGGATATGCAGACTTTGCAAGAATAGTGACTGCGTGGCGAGTACACGCCATTTGCTGACGTCTTGTAGTGCACTGCAGCAGATATACAAGAACTATCTGGGACAGGTCATACTTATGTCTCAATTTTAAGACCCAGGTATATTCTTGAAGTGCGCTCTATCAGGGAGATCGACTATGTTGATTATTGCCCTTCTAAACTTGTGTAATGTTATTTATCTTGTCTGAAATATGTATAGTTCTTAGAAAATTGTATTTATTTTCGTATTTGTTGTAATTTCCTTTCTTTTATTTTGTTACATCTGTCGTAATTTTTCTTTTTCCTTTTTAATCCTGTGTGGAAAGCAGTTATGCTACAACACACGTAATGAAAATTAAAAAAGGAAGCGAATATTATTACCAAATGACTGGCCCCTACTTCCTCTGCCCGCAGCCTTCCACAAAAACATTCTAAAGAGAAACCTTTGGCCTGCGGTTTGCTGAAAAGCTATGACATTTCAACTTAACATTTTTGACTCCTGATGAATAGGGAATTAAAGAAAATGTCTTTCACATTTGAAAATGTACTGTTTTTTTTCCAAGTAAGCTCCACAATTGAAAAAAGCACTGTCCTGTTGCACAATGGGTCGTGGAGATTTTTGAATGTTACATTCATAGCTCAGAGTAATTTGAGGGTTTGAGAAGAGGGCCTTTATCTGTGCATAATGGAACCCAATCCTATTTGGAACATAGCTTTCAAACGCTTTCCGCAAGTGTATTTATAAATTAATTTGTTTTGCATGCTTGTCTACAATAAAATGTATAGAATATGCTTATTCATAGCCTGTACCGGAATCCGATGGAGTTCTGTATTCCTCATGTTTTCTTGAGAAGCTTGTATTTTTACTCTGCTCAGATTAGATGGTTGAGGATTGGGTGCCTTTGTTTACCACTAACCAATGATCGATACATGAAATATGGCAACTCAACCTCACCATACAATCGCATATTTATCATAGAAGGCAATTGTAAGAGTGTGCATACCTAGGTTGTGCATCATACTTTATTAGCACATGGAAATTGTCATTGACCTCCTCTCAGCCAATAGGAATAGATTGCAGTCAATAACTAATGGTATTGGGCCTCATACTCCATCCCTTCTGCTATGCTGTCTGTCATCATTGCCTCTAACACTACTGGCATGCATTGGCACTCGACTCACGGCACTCTCTGCTCTCGTATTGCCACTCACCAAAACCCTTGCATCCCATCCGCATTTGGTACCCAATCTATGCGACATTCATATTGTCACGCATTGTACTAACACACGCTGCTGATCCCAGCACTATCCCTGTCTCATGACCTTACATCATGGTAGTAGAACTATACCTGCACTGTACATAATATGTTGCCCCTAGCCAGGTGCTTACTGACCTGTTGCATTGCACATAGCGCTGCATGATAAGGTGTTATACCTAGCGTGCCACTGTTATTGTACTGCTAATAGCCTTGTACTGACCTATTGCATTTCACCTAGCGTTGCTCCGATACTGTGTCACTACAGCCTTGTACTGACATATTGCGTTGCTCCTAGCTCATAGCCTGTATTACTACAGCCTTGTCGTAACATACTGTATTGCTCCTGGCTCATAGCTTGTATTACTACAGCCTTGTACTGACACATTGTGTTGCTCCTAGCTCATAGCCTGTATTACTACAGCTTTGTACTGACATAGTGTGTTGCTTCTAGCTCATATCTTGGTACCAACCTATTGCACACCCAGTGCTGCACTGGTATTGTGTTATTCCTAGCATGCCACTGTTACTTTACTACTCGTAGCATAGTACTGACATATTGTGTTGCTCCTAGCTTGATACTGACCTATTGCAATGCACTGATATTGTGTTATTCCTAGCGTGCTACTATTACTGTACTGTGCACAGCCCTGTACTGACCTATTCTATTTTGCTGCTCTTAGCGTTGCACTGATACTGCATAGCTCACTGACTTATACTGACTTACTGAGCTGCTCCTAGCCTCATACTACTGAATACTGAAATGCCCATGTATCCCACTACTCTATACGCAGCAATCTTCTGAATGGCCATTCTTTACAGAACCTTCCTCATAATGGCCACTCTTCTACCCCCTCCCCACACTATCATTCTCACTAATCTTCCACCATCTACCCAGCTCTCATCCTGAACTTGCGAGCTTGAAATTATCATCCACTCATACTGACCTAACGCCATTGGTCCCAGAGGAATGGATCTGACGCTTTGTCTCCCCACCTACTCCATTGATCCCATGTCCACTTACAACCAGGAATACTAGATTAGGATCTCACTTCCTCCCCAAGGAATCAAAAACAGGATTTCCACCCCCAAGGAAACCCTCCAATATCCACTTACCTACCAACATAGGGTGGTTCCATGTAATAATGTCGCCACAAAAATATCGGCATGCACAAATATCACCGAAAAATTGTCGTTTTTTGTGGCAACATTATTGCATGGAACATGCGGGGGACACCCCGCAACCCCCAATTTCTTTTTTTTATTTTTTTTATTTTTTTTTTTGCCCCTGTCACCATATATATGGTCACCCAAATAATATCGCCACAACGTTTTCCCGGCGATATTATTTATGGCGACCATATATGTGGCGATATTATTACCCGATACCTATAGGGTCAGATTGCACTCCGCCCGCCCCGCCCCACCTCACCGACATGCACCTGCATCCCCAGGTATCAAAGGAGCCCTTATCAACGCCCGATCGTTAGCAGCCCATGCCCTTGACATTGCTGACTACATTACATCCAACCAACTGGATTTTGTAGCCATATCTGAAACATGGCTTAACCCAGCCTCTGGACCTGCGGTAACTTTAGCGCTCTCTGACAACTACACCATCATCAGAGCCGATAGAGCCATAGTTAAGGGTGGCGACATTGGATTCATTGCCAAACCCACCTCAGGTTGAGAGAGTTTTCCAGCACAAAACTACCGTCTGCTGAGCTACTTTCATTTAAACTACCTCTTACACCCAACCAGACTTTACTTCGACACCTCATATACCGGCCGCCGGGCCCCATATCCTCATTTGAGGATGACACATCCACACTCCTAACACAAAACACTAAACCTAGTTCACAGATCATCATACTAGCCTTGGACTTCACGACCCGAAAGACACAAACGCTTCCACTCTTGAGAACACCATCACCCAACTCGAATTCAAACTTAACATTAACCTACCCATAATAAAGGCAAGACTTTAGATTGGTTGGCAGACCTCAACTGCCCCACCACTATCCTAAAAACGCAACCACTTGCCTGGTCAGACCACCACAGCATCACATTCTCTATACATGAGAAACCTACCATCCACATAGGGGTTACCCTTACCCCTTCCACCCTGTCCAGGAACAAGCCTAACCTAACTATAGAACACCTACTACCACTGCTACAGCCCATAATCAACTCACCTAATGTTGACAGAGACCCTGCACTTCTAGTGGAAAGGTACAACAATACCCTTTGAACAAGCAATAAACAAGATTGCTGTCCTAAAGCTTTGAAAAAAGCCAAACTCACCTTCCACCACCAATAAATACAATTTTATTACTGCAGTCAAAACCTATTCATAACACCAAAAGGGAAATCTACAATGAAAGAATCCAGAACGCTAAATCAAATACTAAGGAACTTTTTACTATACTTAGGGAATTAGTCACCAGCTCCTCTTGCTGACACATGCCTGAAAGACACCGCCTGGCACTATCAGATGAAATAGCACTACTACAAAATAAAATTTAATTAAAAAAATAACTTGCCCACTAACGCAAAAATCATCATCTGATCCCAAGCACACCAAAGCCCACTATGTACCCTCTTCTTATTTACACCAGTCTCTATCAAGGAAGTAGAAAATATAATTCTTGGCATACAACCTTCAAACTGTCAAGGTGACCTATGTCTAGCCTCGATCATCAAGGATGGCGCCAGAGAACTAGCACCGTTCATCACAGCCTTCATAAACTCATCCTTCAAAAATTGCTCAGTACCCGATAACCTCAAAGAAGCATAGATCAGACCACTTCTAAAAAAAACGAACCTAGATCCCAGCGTCCCCACCAATTATAGGCCTATAATTACAGTCCCCTTCCTTCTAAAAATTCTAGACCGTGTAGCCTATCTCCAAATTCAGAAACATTTGGAAGATAATGATTTATTAGGTCTACGGCAGTCTGGGTTTAGACCCAGACACGGCACTGAGACAGATTGTTTTGATCTAAAGATACAGATGGACGAATCAAAAGACAAGGGCAAACTAGACATCCTTCTACTTTTGGATCTCTCAGCAGCTTTCGACCTTTTCTACCATAAAATCCTGACTAAGCACCTAACCTGAGCAGCAGCCTTCTCACCGAACGCCGCTAGCTGGATACAATCCTTCCTCTCAAACAGAACCACCAGGGTCTTTTCACCCTCAGCATCTGCCCCGCCTGAGCCCATGAACTGTGGAGTGCTGCAAGGGTCTTGTCTCTCCTACACTCTATAATATATTTACCAAGCCTCTCTTTGATCGCCTTGAGAATCTGGGTGTCACCTACCCAGATCCTCATCACGCTGACTGCTTGCTACATAAAGGATACTAAAATGATCAACAACATATACCTAGAGATCCAAGCATGGATGGCCACCCACAGTCTTTGTTTAAATGATGACAAGACTGAACTCATCATCGGCTCCCAAGCCCGCCTTAACCAACTAGACAAACGCTATTCTGCCTTCATTATTGTTGGAAATGCCATAAAATTCTCTAGTGAAGTCAGAACACTTAGTGTCTACTAGGACTCCACTCTATCCCTTAAAAATCAAGTGACCATCACAGCATTCATCACGGCCCACACCAACAAACTTATAAATGCATGTAAACCCTACCTATCAACCAGTAGCCTCTTAACACTAGCCAGAGCACTGATCCTCTCAAAGTTGGACTATTGTAACACCTTATTCCTCGGTTCCTCCTCACAGACCTTAAACTCCCAGTCCTGCAAAACAACACTTTATGATCAGCTCTAAACATTCCATGATCCTGCCACATCTCCTCCATCAGGAGGGATGCACTCTGGTTACCTGTACGCGATAGAATCACATTACGTTTGCTAGTCATCACGCACAAATGTCTCTCGAACACAGCCCAAAATACCTCCCGAACAAATTCTCCCGAACCCAGTGCAACAGACCTACCAGATCCAACTATCTGAACCGACTTACCATCCCTAACTACAAACCGAAAACCGCTGGATGATCCAGCTTTGCAGTGCTCGCGACCAAATGCTGGAATGCACTTCCACCAACCATTAGATCTGAAACCTCATTTTGGGCCTTCAGATCCAAGACAAAATCTTGGCTTTTTCACCAAACCACCATCTAGCACACTACACTAATTCCCACATCTTAAACTACATATAATGTATATACTGCACAAACAAACGGAACATCATTTTATGATTACACACCCTAGCTACTGCTGACCTACATGTACTCGGGTTGACTGTAATCTCGCTCGCCATAAAGTCAGGACATGCCAGACTGAATCTATTTGTAAATACATTTTCTATTGCGTTGTGATCCTTCAACTATAACTGTAAATCTGTTATCAACTATATCTTATTATGTACCTATTGTGTAAACTTTTTACTTTACTTTATTGCATTTATATTGCGCAACCATAAACCCGTAGGTGTGAGGGCGCAGACAGAACAAAAACAGAAAAGAGGAGACCTTGAGAACCGGGAACCGAGAAATATAGGCTCAGGATCGTATACTACTACTTGAAGAGGAAGGTTTTTAAGTCCTTCTTAAAGTTGCTCAGGGCTACAGAGTTTCTCAGCTGGCCTGGTAGGGTGTTCCAAATAGCCGGTGCCGCAAAGGCGAAAGCACCCCATTGTGCTTTTTTGGTTTTGACTTTAGGTTGGTGAAGCATGTTCTGATTATTGGAGCGCAGATTTCTGAGATTGGGTTTTATTCCTATTTACCTTTGTAGGTAGGTGGGCATGGTGCCCTTAAGGCATTTAAAGGTGATGACCATGAGTCTGAAGGTAATGCGCGCCTCCACAGGCAACCAGTGCAAGGCGCGGCGTGCCTCCGATACATGTGCTCTATGGGCAAGACCTGAAATAGCTCCGACGGCTCCGTTTTGAACCACCTGAAGGTAGCTGATGGTCTTTTTGCTGGCACCTGCTAATAGACTGCAGCAGTAATCCAATTTTTAACCTATAATAGCACGAGCGATGGACTCTGCATTAGGTTGAGAGATAAGTGGTCGCAGGTAGGATAGCAATTTGATCTAATAGGTAGCGAAAGACACCGTGCTGGCGACATAAGAATTCATGGTGAGTGATTGGTCCAGAACCACCCCCAGAATCTTTACTTTGGGAAGAGTGGGGATTAAAGCATCTCCAAGCTGAAAGTGTTTATAGGCTGGGTCTAATTTAGCCAGGATGCTATCAGAGGCCACGACCATGAGTTCCGTCTTTCCACTGTTAAGAGCGAGATTATTCCACATCATCCAAAGTTCAATAATGGTGAAGATGAGGTTAAGTTCTCTTTCATCCTGGTCATGCTGCCCAGTGAGAGGGATGACACATTGGGTGTTGTCTGCGTAGTTAGAGAATAGAATGCCCTCCTGAGCAAGGTAGGCAAAGAAGGGAGTCATGAAGATGTTGTATATACAAGGTGACAAGCTGGCTCCTTGAGGTACACCAAAGTGTATCTGAATTGACGGGGCTTTAGCATTATGGGCACATACTCTACTAGATCTGTTAGATAGGAAGGAGAGTAGCCAATTAGTGGCGGCCCGCGAGCAGTTGGCTACTGACATGAGCCTTTCTGCCAATATGGCATGGTCGACAAGGTCGAACGCTACCGATTGGTCCAAAGAGATAAGGAGAGAGACCTTCTGATTGTCCATTCTTTGGAGCAATTGTGACTTGAGATCCAGTAACGAGGTCTCGGTACCGAAGCTTTGTCTAAACCATGATTGAAAGGGGTTAAGGATGGGGTGGGAGTTAAGATGTTGAGCCAATTGAATATAGGCAACCCGATCCAATATCTTTAGTAGGAAAGGGGTGTTGGTAACCCAAGCCTGCTTCAAGTCATCTGGAACCGTGTAATTCCGGAGGGAGGCGTTAACGAATTTACATGTGGCCTGTACCATAGTAGTAAACTACTATGTAATCTATGTTTTCAAGTACAAGCGCCCAGTAACCCTTGGGTTAGGTGCGCTATATAAGTAATAAACTAAACTAAACTCATTACGAGGTTGCCAGTAACCCAGCGGTGCTACTAGTGGACTTGGACTTGTTAAAATCAGACGGGATCAACAAAGAGACTAACTATGTATGCTTCCTGTGAAGGATGTACACTTGGAGATGAAAAACGCCCAATATCTATGTTATTTTAAAGAGACTGATTAAAAAAAATATGTTGAACATACTGTGGGGGTGCTTTCCCGTGAGGTACGTTGGTTCAAGCGGGACCCAAGGCAGAAGCTGATGCTCCTGCCATAACACACCCCTCAGTGAAGCAGGTGTTTGTTTATAGGACACCAAGAGTGATCGAACACACACATGCTAACCTATACTAAAGACCAAGGATATGTATTTAGTTCAAATGTGGAGTATGACATAGCGATTTCCCAAAAACAAAGTGGAAGTTGTATTCCATTTTTTTGCGTTCATGACTTGATTATGATTGATGATATGTATTTAGTTACAGTGTATGGTTATTGTCCAAATACAAAGTGGAAGATATATTCCATTTTTGCATTTAAACACATGAGCAGAATAGCGAATAATGCTCCGAATAATTCCCACACACACGTGACCTATGTGGGAACAACACCCTGTCATAGAAACACCCACAAAGACACGGTACATATGGGGTGTACCGCACACCTACAGTTTCACAAGCAAAACAGCACTATGGCTGGGCACTCGTAAGCGGGAAGAAAGTGAAAGTAACTTTCCTTGCTCAACCTGTGCATGCGCGAGTTTCTAGGTTACGATAGTGAACAAGTTAGAAAACCAGCGCCTGCCGTAGATGCCGACTTTACGAGGCAAGATCCATCACGGATGTATGGGGTGACGAAGGTAAGCCAAGAGGGGATTGCTAAGGGGGACAAACAAGTTAGCAATGAAATAACGCATAACTATGCATAAAGCAGAAGTAAACACGTCTGGGTTACTTTTATTTAACTAACAGGTTGCTTTAATATACCACGGTGACTAGAGTGAAAGGAGGCTTAGCACAGTGACAACATGTAGGACGCAGACAGTGCCTTTTTGGAATACAGGTACACGGAACACATACTATGAACTGAGTTGACACCTAAATACATATTGTCATATCACTGAGTGAATGGACTCATTATTATTCATCTTTATGTGGTCATGTTTGTTTGTCTATTTTCTTGAATTTGGATAATCTGGATACGGACATGAAACGGTATGTTGTTACATTTACTGAATAAAACTTTGCATATTTGTTGTGACAAAATACACTTGTTATGGCCTAATATGGGGGAATGATATTATATTGTGACCTTCCTTTTGGGATAAAATATGGGAATCGCTCGATCGATGATGTTAAACATTTACTTTTTGTTTGATATAATATGATAAACATTTAGTGCCTAGGAGCCCTGAAGACGGACACATGTCCGAAATGCATTGGCTAAGAAATTTGTTGGCACTATGAAATTAAGGAACGCCTATGCCTTATAAATAAAGTGGAAGACAAGAATCTTCACAATCTCACACAAACTGTGAATCTAATCTCTGTTTTGATGTGAACATTATTGAAGATATTCAGAAGTAAAGCAACTCCAATCAGGAGAGCTGGGAGCGAGCACACCTAGGATCAGATTAAGTTCTGATTCTTCTTTTTGTTTGGATCTTATAACCTTGTGCCAAGGCCTCAAGGTGTGCCCCAAAACACATGAAGAAACATTGAATCAAAACTCAAGTACACAAGCAGTGCCCACCCTTCCTATAGGATTTATAACTTATGAAGGCAACCATGTTTTTGAAATACTACAAAATAAAACCACATTTAATTTACTAATTCAGTTTGCCTATTTACGTTACTCACTCTTAAGGCACTATTATTAACTTGATGACGAAAACTCCAAAACGTGTGTTGCTACTACCACCAAGTGCGGCTAATAGCCTTACTTATAGACCTTCGGGGGGGGGGGGGTCTTTATCACTTGAGATTATGACCTTCCTGAATTTATGGCCGAGGCAAGGCTAGATTGAGGATTTCTTGCCATAGCGAAAACGCAAGGTAAAAAATATTACATTTTTGGCAATATCCTGAAGGCAAGACGCATTTGGTATTCGTGCTGAAGGCAAATAACATGTTTCATACACGATCTAAAAGACAATCTGAAAGCAATCACTCTAAGTGGTTTTGATCCAGTGTAATGGAAACCCCATCACTGTGTCCATTCACTCTTTCAACTCCTTTTAAGCACACACGCCTTCGCAAACTTTGCTCTGCGTCCCATGGCTATGTCTGTGTATTCAATGTTGTGCCTTGGTGAGATTTCATCACTCGTTTAAATCACTTCCTGTTTTTTGTCTTCTCCCCTAGGCTTTGGCTCATCTGCACTTGATTGATTTCATAGGAGAACAGACAGCACTATTAATAAAGGTACATTTATTGAGATGACTGTTTTGACTGAAAATAACTCATGTCGTTCCCTAAGTGCCAACTGGCTTGAGTGACCTGCTTTCAGAAATGAATGTTTAATACCTGATCCTTTTATTTCATACTTCAGTGTCACGATGACTGCTTATCTCATCTACAAGTGCATAGACATTCTGCATTCGTGATTTTGTTTGTGTGTGCATGTCTTGCTTCTTCTTATAACTTGTCTCTGCAATTGATTATTTCTCCAGCATGGGGTCTGGCATGGATTCACATGCTCATGAATATTCCCCGTCGTCAGGCTGGGAATCCTCGGTAAAGAAAAAACCAGTATCAGTTTCGTTTCTGATCTGTCTTTCGTAGTAACAACCAATCACTGGTCTCTGCGTCATACTGACCACAGCCAATGACTGCCCTCTACCTAAGCACCGCCTCTGGCAGCCATCTTCAGATTTTTACCGCACGTTCATGTGTTGGGATCCTCGTGCTATTGCTCTCGAGCGTTAGTTTTATTTTTTCACGTTTTTTTCTCAAAAACTTCGTTTTTTCGGTCAAAAGAGCCTCAAGCTCCACCGACTCACTATCCGATCAACGGGGACCCGTGTCGGATTCGTCTGCGCCCCTCAAGGGTGAAGATTCGTCGAGCTACGCTTTTGGAGGACTCCAGAAGTTTCTCAGGCCCGGTCATGGCCCAGGAGAAGGGAAGCTCGACGCCCGGAAAGCTGTTCAGGGTCTGCCCTGGATGCCAGCTGCAGAACGTCTTCAAGGAGGACGAACACTCCTTTTGTCTCTACTGCCTACATGAGGACAAGACGCACGTGGAGAAGGACTGTGCGTTTTGCGGCAACATGTCGGAGCGGACCATGAAGGACCGCCATCAACGTCTCGCCAACTGGCTAGAAGGGAAGAGCCCGTCCGGCGAGGAGAAGAAGAAGAAATCTGAGCGGTCTTCTAAGTCCTTTGAGGACGCCCCGGCGACGGGGGTCCAACATAAGGCCAAGCACCGCGAGTCCGCTGTCCGCTGGCACCGGGAGCGCCGAACGGTCGGGCTCTACGGTCGCCAGGCAGGGCGCACCCTCCCCGGCACCATCAACCACGAGCCAACGCTCTGGGTCGGGTAAGAGGAAGGCCGAGCACCCGGCGAAGCTCCTGGAGAGGCCCCGGTCGAGCTCGATGGCCCCATCGGAGGGGGAGCGAGGCGGTGTCCCCCCCCTCAAGGATAAGGCGGTGAGCGCACCTAAGGTGGTGAAAGCCTTAATCCATCCGGCCAAGCCCTCTATCGAAACTGTCGCGGCGGCCCTGGCTCAGCCTGTGCAGGCTACACCAGTGGTGGCGACCTCGGGGCTCAGAGTCTCCCTGCCACCTCGGAGGGAGTCATCTTTTGTGCCCATCGATAGGACCCCCGTGAAATCCCCCGTGGGGAAGAAAAAGGGGGGGCAGGGGGTCGTCGTAGATTCGGCCTCAACCTCGGAGGAGGAGCTGGTCGAAGTCTTAAGCCACGGCCTCGGCGTGGAAGAAGACCGACCCGTCGGGATGGATCCCGACGCAGGTGACGACGACATCGTCGAGGGTACCGACGGGGTCCCTGATCGCCCGTCGGATTCCCCTCTGCCAGCGCCGCGAGACAACTCGGCGGCCATTTTGTTGGCTATACAGTCCTTATGCTCAGAGATAAGGACGAGACTACCGTTGCCGACGGAACCTCTCCCGTCGGGGGACCCAGAACCGGGACCTTCTGGTGTTCCCCCTACCAAGAAAAGAAGGATCCACCCTCCGCCTCCTTTTCAGCCGTCGCGCCCCTTCCAGCCTCCTCCCCGTCCACCCGAGGGGATGATACAGGGACTGACACGGCAGCGACGGGTACGGACGACGAGGTATACGACGAGGATGTACCGTCGTCGCCTCCCACCAGGGCTTCTCCGCCCGACGAGATTGGATCGTTCCACTCCATGATCTCCAGGGCATCCGAGCTTTTTCAACTCTGCCCTGAGGAGAAGAAGAAGGAAGGTTTCCTTTATCAGCGGCGCAAGGCCAAGAGGAAGACGGTCCTCTCAGTGCCTCTATTGGACGACATTTGGGTACGAGAAGAAGTACCGGGTCCCGGACACGGCCCCCCTGTGCCTCCGGGCGCAGCCTACCCCGGACTCCGTCGTCTCCGCGGCGGCCAGGAAGAAAGCGGGGGGGGGGTGCGGCCTCCACATCGACTTCCCCACCGGACGGTGAGGGAAAGAAATTGGACGCTATGGGACGCAGAGTCATCTCGTCGGCAGCGACGACGATTAAAGCGGCCAACGCCTTGGCTATCGTGGCCCGCTACGACAGGGAGCTCTGGTACAAACTGGCTCCCCTGCTGGACTTCCTGCCGGACGACAAGAGGACAGAGGCCCTGGAGATCCTGCAGGAAGGTGAGGGGGCTTCGGACCACGCCATTACCGTTGCGACGGACATAGCCGACACTGGGTTCCGCCAGTTGGGCAACGGCGTTTGCCTTAGGCGGCGTGGATGGCTCAAGGCTACGGACTTCCGTCAAGACGTTCAGACCAGAGTCCTGGACATGCCCTTCGATGGGAACAACCTGTTTGGCAAAACAGTGGACGATTCCCTTCAGGCCATTAAAGCGGACACTGAGACGGCCCGGGCCCTGGGAGTTCTGCAGCAACGACGGACGCCCTTTCGGAGCAGCGGAGGCAAGGGCGCCTCCAAAGGTTCCGGCGGCGGTTTCTCCACCTACCGTCAAGCGGCCCGCTCGTCGTCTCAGGAGGCCTACAGAGGACGAGGCAAGTCTGGCGGACTCCGCCGTCGTCGCCAAGGAGGTCGAGGCGGCAAAGCCTCGTCCAAGCAGGATTGAACCGACCGTGGGGTCGGGCCCCCACCGAAGCACCCCGGTGGGAGGCCGGCTGGCGAGCTTCGTCAGCGTGTGGGAGTCCATCTCCACCGACCGTTGGGTGCTGGACGCCTTGGCCCGGGGCCACGCGCTCGAGTTTCAAAGAAGGTGTCCACGCGTCGCCCCCGTGGCCAGGAAAGAACTTCACGTCCCTCAACTTCTCCTGGAGGTAAAGGCGATGCTCAGGAAGGGCGCCATCGAACTCGTCCCAAAGAGACTTCGGGGCTCCGGAGTGTACTCGAGATACTTCCTCGTGAAGAAGAAGACGGGGGGATGGCGCCCCATCCTGGACCTGCGACGTCTGAACAAGTTCATCAAGGCGCAAAAGTTTCGGATGGTCACCCTCCAGCACGTCCTGGGTCAGCTGGAGGAAGGAGACTTCCTGTCGTCGTTGGATTTGGAGGATGCCTACTTCCATATTCCCATCCTAAAGGGGCACCGAAAATTCCTCAGGTTTGTGGTCCAAGGGCGTCATTACCAGTTCAAAGCCCTCCCCTTCGGTCTACGGTCGGCACCCAGGGTGTTCACCAAGTGCCTCGCACCGGTGGCGGCGCAGCTGCGCCGCGAGGGGATCCACGTCTACCCCTACCTGGACGACTGGCTCATCCGAGCCAAGACGAGGGAGCTCGCCGTGGTTCACACGGCAAGGACCGTCCAACTTCTCACGGACCTGGGATTCTCCGTGAACTACGCCAAATCCCACCTGGTACCCGCGCAAGACGCTCTGTTTCTGGGAGCGAGGCTCAACACAGTGTCCCTTCTGGCCTCCCCGTCGGAGGAGAGGACCAGGACCATCCTGGGCAAGGTGCAACGGATGTTGGTGGCCGACGCGGCCAAGGTGAGGTCCATCAAGTCCCTCCTCGGAATGATGTCTTCCTGCATCTACCTCATTCCCATGTGCAGGCTCCGGATGCGCCCGTTGCAGGAGTTCCTGGACGCGCGCTGGATCCAAACGACGGGCAGCTTCGAGGAAAGGATCACACTCGACGAGAGTTTCCGACGAGCGATCCGGTGGTGGGACACCCGCGCGCATCTGACGGCGGGCATGGACTTCCAGACCCCAGCCCACCAGGAGACAGTGACCACGGATGCCTCCCTGGAAGGGTGGGGAGCGCACACCGAAAATCTACACGCAAGGGGCCTTTGGCTCCCGATGGAGAAATCTTTACATATCAACGTCCTGGAGCTCCGTGCAGTGTTTTGGGCCCTCAGGTCCTTCCTTCCGTCCCTCAAGGGCAAGGTGGTGAGGATCTTCACCGACAACACCACCACCATGTTTTACATCAGAAAACAGGGCGGAACCAGGTCCCCAGCACTGTCCAAGGAGGCGCAGGACCTGTGGCATTGGGCAGTCGCCCAAGGGATGTTTCTGGTGCCGTTTCATCCGGCAAGGATAAAAAACACCATCGCCGACTCACTCAGCAGGGAGCTGCGCTCGTGCCACGAGTGGGAACTACGGCAGGATCTAGTGGATCGCCTCTTCCGACGGTGGGGCACTCCCCAGATCGACCTGTTCGCGACGGCGACGAACTCCAAGTGCCGGAGGTTCGCCAGCAGGTTTCCCCAGGCGAGGAGCATGGGCGATGCTTTCTCGTTCCCCTGGGAGGGCCTGTTCCTCTACGCGTTCCCTCCTTTGCCACTGCTAATCCGGCTCGTCAACCAGCTCAAGAGGTCACGGTGCAGGATGATCCTCGTCGCACCTGCGTGGCCGAGGCAGATATGGTTCCCGGACCTTCTGGATTTGTCAGCGTCCCCGCCAATCAAGCTGCCGGTGGACGCAGATCTGCTCTCCAGGGAAGGAGGCGCCATCCTCCACCAGGACCCGAAATCGCTGAACTTGCAGGCCTGGCTCCTGCAGCGCTAGAGTTTGGAGGATACGACATACCGGCCGACTGCAGAGAGGTTCTTGCAAAGGCCAGGGCGTCCTCGACTCTTAAATGCTACGGACACAAATGGAAGAGGTTCTCTGTCTGGTGCCACGCACAGAAGATTAACCCTCTACGGATTACGGCTCCCCAAGTTCTGCCGTACCTGCTGACGCTGGCCAAAGCTGGACTGGCACACGCGTCCATCAAGATTCATCTGGCTGCGATCTCCCGATACACCAGGACCACGGGACGGACGTCCTTGTGGTCTCATCGTCTGGTGAAAGAGTTCATGAAGGGACTGTTCAGATCGTTCCCGCCGGTGAAGGCTCCGGCCCCGGCGTGGGAGCTCAACGTGGTGCTGACCAAGCTCATGGGACCTCCGTTCGAGCCTCTGCACTCGGCCCCGTTGAAGTTTCTGTCGTGGAAGACAGCGTTTCTTGTGGCCATCACCTCCGCACGACGGGTGGGAGAGATCCAGGCCCTTTCCTGCAAGGCCCCGTACTTCACTTTTCACGACACGAGGGTGGTGCTCAGGACGCACCCCTCCTTCATGCCCAAGGTACCGTTGGACTTCCATCTCAACGAACCCTTGGTGTTGCCTGTATTCTTCCCGTCGCCTTCGTCGCCGGCTGAGAGGACTTTGCACTCGCTGGATGTGGCTAGAGCGCTGAAGTTCTACGTGGACCGCACGAAGTGTTTTCGGAAGACGTCACAACTCTTTGTGAACTTTGGACCTGTCAATCAGGGGAAGGCTCTCTCGAAGGCTTCCATTTCCAGATGGCTCTCCGGCTGTATCATGTACTGTCATCGGTTGGCAAACCGACCGCTGCCCGGCCGTCCGAGAGCCCATTCCACCAGAGCGATCGCAGCTACCACGGCGTTCCTTTCTGGTGTGCCCCTGCTGGACATATGCAGGGCTGCTACGTGGAGGTCGACGCACACCTTCACGAAGTTCTACTGCGTCGATCGGGATTCCAGGGAGGAGTCCAGGGTCGGCCAAGCAGTGCTGCGCAACCTGTTCGCCTGAGGTGAGCCTGGTGAGGAGGTAAGATGCTTAATGTTGAGTTTGATGCAATGCTTAATGTTGAGCCTTTGCCACCTCCCGTGGTTGTGCATGTGTGTACTGCTATGTATTCTTTATTCATGAGCATGTGAATCCATGCCAGACCCCATGCTGGAGAAGGAACAAGTTACTTACCTGTAACTGTTGTTCTCCAGCATGGGTCTGGCATGGATTCACATGCGAACCCTCCCGCCTACCCCTCTGCGGCTCTTCACTTGGTCATACTGCCACTTCACGTGCTTCCAAATCTGAAGATGGCTGCCAGAGGCGGTGCTTAGGTAGAGGGCAGTCATTGGCTGTGGTCAGTATGACGCAGAGACCAGTGATTGGTTGTTACTACGAAAGACAGATCAGAAACGAAACTGATACTGGTTTTTTCTTTACCGAGGATTCCCAGCCTGACGACGGGGAATATTCATGAGCATGTGAATCCATGCCAGACCCATGCTGGAGAACAACAGTTACAGGTAAGTAACTTGTTCCTTATGCGCTACTGCTGAGGAGTATATAAGGGGAGCCATGCTTCCGATAAAGGTGACACCATATGGACTCTATAAAACACATCTACTTGACTCTATGATTGTAAGAAGAAAGCTCCGTTCACTTATCGTGGGAGACCCTACAAGGAGGAAGGGGACAGAAAACATAAACCTGTCCACCAGTAGATTATAGGTCAAAGAACTCAGTCCTGGGATTTATGTAGGACTTTGGGGTGTCTCCTGTACGGGGACACCAACAGAACTCCATACTTGGCTATTTCGAAAATAAACATTCATAAACTAAACCACATATCGATAAATAAGGGGAAACTCAACCTTAAATGCCTCTTATGGAAGACTTGACCACAATAATGTTGCCAGTTGACTGACTTAAGCCTCTACATTGCTCTCCCTAAAGAAAATCACTTTTAATTTCAACACGTCGCTGTAGGATTGCAACGTCCATGCATTTCAGCTGGGGTGTGCAAGCTGCACTACAGCCAATCGGGCCCAATTCGGCAGCGATGTTTCCACATGGCATGAAAGAGTCCTTCATGGTCACTTTTAGACTCCTTATTCACGGACTGGTGTGGTACTGCATCTCACAACAGAGTATGTGCATTTCTGTCTGCAGTGACGCGTCCCACGACTATCAAGATGCCCAATCGAACTGCAAACAACTATTTTTATTAAAACACATCGATTTATGGAAATGCACACGAACAGTAGAGCCCAAGCTGTGTGTAAACAAAAACACGTGGGAGATTAGTAGCTTCAAGATGTTATGGTGGGACTTTGCCAGTGGCCAGAGAAGGGCAAAGGGAGATCTATTTGTTTTACCACTTTAATTTATTTTAGTCAAAAAGGGGATGGGGTGGCAACATATACCTGATAATGTGCACTTGGGGGTTTTATGGGTGGTTGGGTTGATGGGAACGGTCAGTGAAAGGGATGATAATTTGGCACTGTTATGCCTTGATCCTTAGCAGAGAGATGGTGCGGAGTGGGGAATTATTTTTGGGGTCTCGGTTTCTGTTTCTGCTTGTTTCTTGTAGGACCTCCCTGCTTCATATTTCTGGTAGGTTTCCTTTGCCACAGTCAAAGATTGTACAATTTATAATCGCCAGTAAGTTACTTGATGCATACTCTGCGGAGAGATCTTGTAGTCAGGGTATTCCTTCAGAAGCCTTGTTTTTTTTCTCTTTTTTTAAGGTTTTTGCCAATCTAAAGTTTTGTTGTATAGTGCCTCAGGTGGTTTATTCCTTATTTTTTGGTTATTCTGTTCTCCGGTTTCTTTAATCTTTCACTTCGGATAGTGTCTTATAGAAGTTTTCCTTATTGCAGTGAGATGTAAGAGCCGTCATTTTTTGTTCCAGGGTTCTGTCTGTGTTAACATTTGAGAGCTGGGCTTTAGGAGCGTGGGTTTGGCATAAATGAGGCTTTTCGTTTCGCTGGTTGGATTTGGGTTCCGAGAGGTAACTTATTTTTTTGCCTTCTCTTGTGTGCCAGTTATAATGCCAAAATGGTCTTCAAGGAATATTTGGATGCCTTTTACTTTGGGGGATGGGTTCCTTGCCTTGCACACGTTTTCTCCCACATTGTGTTTTTTTCCGGATTACTCCTATGCCTTTAAATTCTTTATTTCATGGTGGGGCTTGCGTTTGCATTCCCAGGCCTACAGAGATCTTTGTTCTTTCAGTCGCATTGATTCATCTGTGCCAGAGTCCTTTGCCCAGGTCGGTGGCTGTAGTGGATCCCAAATTCCAGGATTCGGCAATAACGTCAGAGGATCATCAATGCCATGAGGGTACAGGGGTACTTTACAAATCCTGTCAGTATGATATATGGCATTTATAACGCGCCTATACATAACTGTTTCAAGGCGCGACGAGGCAAGGAAGGGGGAACATAGGAGAGAAAAACAGGGATCCAACTAGGCCAGGTGTCATTCAGATCGCGCAAGTGGATGGAGAGGGGGGAAGGGGAAAGTGTAAGGGAGAGGAGGAGGGGAGAGTGCAGTACATGGGATAATAGAGTAATAACAAAAGTAAGTATGGCCAGCTGGTGGCAAGTACAAGGATAAGCGCAGTCATCCAGTGTCAGTGCTGGTAGAGGGACTGTAGGGGTACAGCAACAGTCACGAGTGCGGGGGTTGCCAGGAAGGCAGTGCGGGTGTGCGACTGGCGGTGGAGGGGACCTGGGACCAAGATCAGAGGGTGGCGAGGTCACCAATGCAGTTTCAGCCAGAGGTTCAGCAGGAGAGAGGAGGAGAAAAAGCAGAAGCAAAGAGAAAGGTTTTGAGGTGCTTCCGGAACCGGAGATGGTTCTCCTCAAGTTTCAGTGAGTCAGGAAGGCTGTTCCAGAGGGAGGCCCCAGCCGAAGAGAGAAATCTACCACCAACTCGTTACTTGGAAAAGCGACTGACCCTGAGGGAGTTGGAGGCGGATGATCGAAGAGCTCGAGAAGGAAGATATTTAGGAAGAGAGAGTTGAAGGTATTGAGGCCCCAGGCCCCAGAAAGCCTTGTAGACAATGCAGAGGGTTTTGAACTTAATCCTCACAGCCACTGGGAGCCAGCACAGGGATTTCAGTCCTGGAGAGAGATGATCCCTGGGCTTGAGGCCAAGGACAAGTCTCACAGTCCTGTTCTGAATAAGTTGCAGAGGGCCGAGAGTAGAGGCAGGCAGATTCAGAACCAGACACTGGAGAAAGTGAGCTTCTGTGGGAAGGAGAGGAAAGGAAGAATACCTCTGAGGAGGTGGAGCTGGTAGTGTGACTTCTTAGAGACGTCAGAGATGTGAGGAAAGAAGGAGAGTGTGGAGTCGAAGATGACCTCGAGGTTTTTAGCCTCATAGATGAGCACAGGAAGAGGGCCACGAGAGGCCAGCCAGAGAGTGACAGGAAAGGAGGGAGCAGGTGTGCTGATGAGGAGAATCTCAGTCTTACTGGCATTAAGGCAGATATCATTGCCTTGCACAGTAGCCTAACATAACATAGGTGTGGCTTTTTTGATTGCTTCCCACCCTCACACAATGGGGGGATTTTTGTGAAATATATCAATCTTCTCTAGCAGAGGTTGTAGTCTGCTTTTGCTCCACTCAAATATTTGAGCAATGTGGGAATTCATACTTATCCCGATGTTCATGATTGGTGGTTCCTTCCTGATTTCCATTTGGGTGTCATTTTTTTCGATTTGTTATTTAAGAAGCATCCACAGTGGCCTTCACCGTTTCCTCCATTGATTTCTGTTTTTCTAGAGGTTCTGCTAGGTGGGGAAGGAAAGGTCTCAACAGGATGGGCCAGATGGACATAAGGTCCTGCTCTCTCCATGATCTCCCTTGCCTCCCCGCCTTCCTCAAAATGGAAAACTGCAACAGAGATTAGCTACCAGCATTCCCGGAAAGTAAGAACATGTTGGCTGAGCTGCAATTCAGTGGAGTGCATTAGACTCAACTTTGAATCACTCATAGTAGTGATCCTTGCGTTTCTCTACAGAAAGTCTTGAATCCAATAATGATCAATGTCCTAAATGTTTCCAGGCTCAGGACTGTTATAACAGAACAGACTGTTCCGTTTTCCATCTCTTCTCTCCAACCATCA
Organism: Ambystoma mexicanum; assembly: GCF_040938575.1. Lineage (NCBI taxonomy): Eukaryota > Metazoa > Chordata > Amphibia > Caudata > Ambystomatidae > Ambystoma > Ambystoma mexicanum. The sequence goes on along the minus strand of NC_090939.1, from coordinate 596,429,093 downwards.
AGTGCGTGTGCAGTTGCATATTCCCTAGGTACAGCCACTATGCAGCATCCTATGTATACATCCCTGCTGAATAATTCTCGCAGTATCTTCTGCTGATCATGTTACTAGAGACGGATTTACATCTAGTCGCTGTGCTCCAGTTTTGGGCGGCAGACACAGTGTACCTATGGCACAGAAAACTAGTCACCTTGACCAGTTGGGCCCTTCTCAAGCACTAAAGGTCCAGAATGTTGAAGGAATTCTGGGATGGGTAGTGGAGAGTTACTGACTCTGTTAAAGTTGTGATCCTACCGGAAGTGGGACAGTAAACATTAAATAAAAGGCAGAAGTGTCCCAGGATCATACAACCACCCATTCCCAGCGACCTTACCTCATTGGATGGCGACCTTGAAGATCATAAAGAAACAGGAACTGTAATCAGACATGACAGTAGCACCGCTTACATTGGGTGCAAAGGCGCTTAAAAAGAAAAGCACACCTAGACGAATTTTGTAAAAAAGCAAAACTGCATGAACTTTAAAGAGCATGTTTGGCATAATGAAAGTATTAAAAATGGCAAATGTGAGAAGTGTACAAGTTTTTCTTTCACTTCAAAATGTATATGCAAAAAACGTATCCGTCTTGGAGATCCTAAACTCAAACTCATCAGGGCAAGGAGTACTATTTTCAGGTGGAGGCTGTGTGATTTCCAGATGTCATTGATCCCACATGGGAGTCTCAGATTGGCAGGTGCTAGAGTATTTTTGTTTTTACAAGAGTCAAAGCCCTGGTATATCCTTGCCTTGTGGTGTGATGGTCGTCTGTGAAAGGGCCCCATTGCAAAGTAGAATAGGTCTGCAATCCTTCGGAGATGAAGCAATCACCAAAAGCACACTCCCATGCATATCGGGGATGCTGGTCTGTGTGACGTACCGATAAAGGCTCTGGCATGTGTGCATCCTTCAGACTGTCTCATGCTGAGCACGCGCAATGAAGCGCTGCTTCTACGCTAGGAGCACATTCATTTCGAGTCCAGTGGTGTTACCCACCTGAAGCTCATCCAGAGTTGCATCTCAACATTCAGTGTTCCACCCACGTGACCAGGCCTTTCAACCGTGCCTTCATTTCCACATTTATTCTGGATTTAAAGTGCTGCCCTAATTGTTGAATGTTACTCCTCCTATAACAAGGCCATACATTACCTTCACACTGAGCCAATTTGATCCCCATTGCCTGTGTTCAGCATTGCCGCATTGTATTGAAATGTGGAACAAACAAGTATTGCGTTTTTTTCGTTCAGTTGTTGGTCTCTTGGAGGGTTTTAAACCATCTTGATTCATGGTTGCCCCTCCGAAAAGTGCTTCTTGAGAAGGGTTTGGTGCTGCTGCACGCAGACTGCCCTGAACCAGGTGGCGTTTTCGCAGTAGCTTCAACACTGATACTATGTAAACACTCATTGTATACCCATGATTTATCCTGTGAATTTATCAGTGTTTCTTGTTGCAGTTCCTTTTTAAATAATCCTGTTTTCTTATCTAGTTGACCTCCTCCGGTGGCTATTCCTAAATTCTAGAATCACTTTACTGATGACATCTTCTGCACCTTTCTGTAGAAATATCTTGTCTAGTTAAACCAGCAGAGTTTTTCTTTAAGGAAGTCACTGTGGCTAGGGTAGAGCAGACCAAAGCCTGTAAGTAGCCAATAACTTGGCCATGGGACTTGCCTTCAATGTGGATTGTGTTGTAAATGACACACACCTTGGAATGTTATTGGGAAATCAGTAGCTCAGACTGGTGGAATTCTAAGCACATATAGAGACCTATGGGGATCTCTCTGAAGTTGATCAACTCTGGACATTTATACCAAACTTGTGACGGCCAATTATATTGACTGCCATACTGTTACTCCCAATCCTATGCTCCCCCACCCTGCTGGATAATATGGGCAAATATTGGACCCATCCTTAAAATTCTTGCCTTTGCATCAAAGGGGCAGATACTCTCTCTGACTTGGGAGCTAGCTGGACCACCCACTGTGTAAGCTGCAGTGGTTGTGGTATTGAAGAGATCAATCAAATAAGACCAGGCTTTCTCTATGGGTAATCAGAAATCTAAAATAACTCTGCACTGCTTGCACAAAAGAATGTTTCCTGACAATCTGACGGGAAGGCATAAACTTGCTTGGCGGCGTGTTGTTGACGATAGACATGCTAGCCTAACAAAAGTTTCCCAAAGGTTTCAACTTGCTTGCAAAATTGTTTAAAGTCCAATTAAAGTGAGTTGCATGCAAGTTAAGTCCATTCGCTTTAGAACATTACCATGCACTCATGGCTCTGTACTGTCTCTTGACCAAATGTTCCATTTCTAAACCTCCCCTATCTGTTATTTGCATATGGCTGGACTTGGAAATATGAGTAGTTTATTAAATAATTATTTCACACAAGTGCGAGGTAATGGATTTCTTATACTTCGATCTGTCCTGCCAAAGGGGAAGATCACACTTCATTTCCAGGTCCAGGATGTTTGTTCTTTTCTAAGACCTTGAACACGCGGTCATTATTGAACCCTCTCTGCATCAGACGTCCCTGTGGTTGTTCCTGTTATGAAATCCACGAACTAGCCTTTTTGTCCTTTATGAAATCCCACTTTTTTCTTCCCTTAGATATAGTCAATTCATTTCTATATACAATGTGTGCCCTCTGTATGTTCGAAAATTGGGCAGGTGACCTGAATCTTTTGTGTTAAAAAAACATAGGTCAATGTGTTGATTTTTTCTCTATCTTCCCGTCTCAAATAAATTGCTTTGCACTGAGTGTGCATGGTGTGCCGGATACAACAGCAAAGTAGCCACCCGACAGGCAACTGATGCCTTCTGTGGTGACACTTTAATTCGACATGCAACTATTTGAGTGTTTTTTACAGATCAGGGCAACCCCACTTACATGGCCTTCAAGTACGACAACCACACACCCTCTCAGTATTTATTTTTATTAAAACTGTACAAATCGGTAATATCTCCATGCTCCAAAATTCAGAGGAGTTGCACTTGAAATATGGCAAATATAAGATCACAATAAAATACACACCAACAAAATGTATTCTGCCCAACCTCTTTTCTTTGTAATGATGAAAATAAACCTTGCAGAATTTAATTGAACTCATTTATTCAAATCAAACATCCACCTTCACATGAACATGGGGGTCTTTGTTCAGAATGAAGTATTATTTAAGTATGTTCACTTTAATAAAATGCAATAGTATAATTCAAATAAGTAGGAACTTTAAAGTTGTGGTAGAGAACATGTCATGTTAGTTTTGGAATGCCACAAAATCGTGTGTTTGGTAAAAGCCAAAATAGGAAAGAATCTGAAAATAAAGTATTGGACTGATCTGGTGACTTATGGTCCACAGCTTTATTTCTGTGACACTTTAAAGTGCAGAGCAATTTAAATGGTTAGCTTTAAAATGACACATGATTTCTCTGAAGGAAATGGAAGTGAACATTTGACTCAATCCACCAGGTTCTTGGATACCATCCCTTCAACACAGTCCCCGCAGTTTGTTCATACATCACGCATGGACAAGACTGACGCTTTTACAGGGCAGCAGATCTAGTTACTAGACTGTTAATATGTGACATCCGCTGTACCCTTGGAGTTCCCAGATTCGCTAGATTCTTTGCTTCTGAGACGTCTTGGAAATACATGTGCTTTCTAAAATATCCTGTACAATGCATTTTGGATTTTATAAGGATGGAACTTTTAAATATTCTGTAAGAGCATCAGGTTACTTATATTTATATTTCTTTAGTTCAGGGTTCTACGCTGACTGGCCAGACTGGTTTACTCCCGTGGGTAAATCTCTCCGCTGGCCTGGAATATAGTCTTTGCAATCTGCTGGAAACCGTGAACCAAATCCGCCTGTAGGCACTATGGCACTGCTCTTATACCAATCGGGGTCCAGGCTTTCATAAATGGCGTCTGCTTCCCGTTCCAAAACATGTTTTCTCTTTCCTGTTAGTATCTGTATTCCTGTCTCCATACATGGGTGCCGGTTTAACTCCCAAATGATCTTGGTGTATGTATAGACCCTTTATCACTCTACATTCTAAGGTGAAGTGATGCATAACCTATTAATTGTTTATTTGTTGTGATCGGTTAGTTACCTAGTAGGATTTGAACTACGTTCACCTCCCACAGTTTAAATTGCCTAATTCCATAGTCCTCTTCACTATAGGTCAGTTTTATGTTGAGATATAAAACGCATGCTTTCTCTTAATTTTCATCCTATTCTTCTTCCCCTTTGTATGGTGACATCTAGAGTACACTTTGGCTGAAATACCTTAACTTGCAGTGGAGGTGGTCTTTAGCCTATCCACACAAAATATCAATCTATTTAATGTTTGTTTATTGAATTTCTAATGCGCACCAGATCCGGAGGTAACAGGGTGCAGCAAAGGAGATGCATGGCTTACAAGGTTACATAATGACAACCAATATAAATTGACAAGTGAAATACAATTTAGGTAGGGCTCAGAATATACAGGTAGTAGATTTAAAAAAAAAGTTAGTTACATCATAATGTACAGTAATATACAATAGTTTACAATATTGGGTGGTGAAGTGTGCTAATGTGCAGTAGTTTCAGTTTGGACTAGTCTTCAGTCAGATTGAGGTGGGTGATGAGGTTCTTTCTAAAATGTGGGTAGGGTTGATCAGCTCTCAGTTCGTGTTGCAAGGAGTTCCAGAGTTTGGTGGCCTTCACAGCGAAGCTATTGCCGCCAATCTTGGAAGATTGGAATCTTGGTACCACCAGGCAGTTTGTATTGACAACTCTGGTAGGCCTGCCGGTAGTTATTCTTGACAATTTGTCAATTAGGTATCTGGTGGCAGCATTGTGTAATGGTTTGTGTGTCAGGGAGGTGATTCTTTAATTGTATTTTCTGTTAAGTCACTTTTTTTGTAATTTGTCTTTATGTGACCACACTAGGTAAAGGATGGAAGGGGCAGAAAAGAGCAGTCTCACTCATGAAAACTTTATGGAGATAACTCTTCGCGGCCTCTTACCTCACTCAGATCTTTAGAGTACATCGGATTGTATATCTTTATTATAATTGACATTTCCGAAAGTTTCACGTTTCACTTGATCGTGCATAAGAGTAGATATGTATTTTTCTTTCCTAAGGTTGTGTCTTTTATTCTCACATAGGCAGTTCCCGATGATCGGCGGCTGGCAATTGCTATCATTCTGGTTGTCTGGGTCTCGGCGCTGGCATCTTCCTTAATTGACAACATTCCGTTCACTGCTACGATGGTAAGTCCCAGAGCACTGCATGGGAATATACATTTTGAAAATACCATCCTTTGAAATGTGACATTCTGCAAAGATGGTTGCTTAGCAACCGTGTCTGCAGGTAAATCAGTTTTATTCGTGAACACTCTGCATTGAAAAATACCTAAGTATTACAAAAGATGTCTAACCTGTAGCCAGCAGCTCATGCAATGAGAAATACTGCAAGGATTTTTTTAAAATATATATTTAAAGAAAGTATATGAAATCTAGTAAAACAGATAATTTTCAGGAGGATAAATCATAACAATCAAGGCTGTTGTATTGCCTTCTGGTATTGTTTTCAGATATGAAGAACACACACTAAAATAACAAAAGAGAAACCTCGTCTAGCATTGAGGGTTTCATTTATTAATACACCTCTGCAGGTAGTCGCTTCCTTGAGTGTCCTGCAATTAACATTGGTATGATTATAACATTGGATATCAAAAGGTTTCCCTGGTGTGATGTTGGAAATCTCTACATACAATCTGGTAAATCATGTTCTTATTAGTTACTATGACGTTAGAAGTCAACATAAATAAAGTAAATCACTGCCCACGTGTATTGACTTACTACAGTTTAATTATGAATGCCATAGAGTCCGCTGCTAGCACCTATTGTCTTTGATTGTGAGGGCTGGTGCTCGACTGAGGTATGATGTTTTTTGCATGAGGAGCTCTGTTCAGAGAAGTGGGGTGTATGACATTTTGGTAAAAGGAAAGATTGGGCGCACAGTTTGATGGAGGAAGGGGGAATGCTGTGGTAGGTACAGACCCAGAATAGAGTTGTATAAGGGTCGGACAATTAAAGAAACACATTTCAGAAAGAGAAAAGGGAGGGTGTATGCATGTGGCTCCATAGGGAGGAGGAGCCTGGGGAGGCTATGGCCCCGGGGCTTCTGGTTGTGCCCCGGAGAGAATATCAGGGGCTACAACCAAAAGGCTAGCTAGCCCCCGAGTCCTGATATTAGTGTAGCCCCAGATCTTTTCCAGACCTAGCAGCACCCCTGGTGTTGAGTGGCTAAATGGCTTGTGCTGATGGCCATGTATGAATGCTTGTAGAATGTTGGTGCAAGTCAGAGTGGACTCCCGGAAGAATATTGATGAATGCTCAGTGTGTGAATGGGTCAGTTGGGCACCTGAGCTGGAGCGCATTAGGATGGTCGGTGCGGGCGGTCTCCTGTAATATATTTAATAGTAACTGGAATCTTAATGTAACAGAACATAAGTATAATAAATCTACTTGGATTTTTCTAATCCGAATCAAGAGGGTCACAGTTGGTGAGTCTGCAGTCTTAAACCTACTTTCAAATTACAACAGGGGGGGAAAAGAGATAAAATGCAGAAAATGTGGAATCAATAAGAAAGAACATTGAGAGAAAAAAGTAGGGGCAGCTCATCCACAATGGGGGAATAGGGTGCCACCCATCACCCATTATACAAGTGCCAAACAAAACAAGCCTATTGAAAAAACTGGGCATTCCCTCGCCTGCAGCTTGTGGCAATGGAGCAGTCTTGGGTCAGCTGTGTTGTGTGTAAACAAGGTTTCCTCTTAGGTGACGTAACCCAGCTGTGCATGGCCAATGAGCCATGAAAGGCCAGGTGTTTTGCTCACCCATGATGGCTGAGGTACTGCACCCTGAAAATGCCCAAGGAGGAGAATTCTCCTGTGCCTCTCAAAAGGTTCAGAGGGCACGGGGCAACCAGTCCAAACAGCTTCTCATTGTACACCAGGAATTAGAGAGAAGTGTTTGACACCTCCCCTTACTTCCTGCCTGAAGAGTGTCCAGGGTGGGCTTTCGGAGGAGCAGTGGAGTGTGCGGGATTCTGGAACAGAGCCACCGACCAGGTAACCATGTTAATCTTTAAAAATAAGACGGCTTCTACATGAAGAACATCAAATGATGCCAGTAGGTGTTCTTCATGGACTTCATCTAGACTATGGAAGAGTCACATAAAGGAAGATGGCTGGTTTTGCTACCCTGCTTGGTCCAATGTCATCTGCAGATTCACATTGCTTCTGCTTGTTAAATGAACCAAGTCAAAATGTTCGCATGAAAAAAAGCTTTTAGAAATCTTAGCACAGTAGTCTACAAATTTGCAGTCTGCAATCTTTTATTATGAACTGTGTGTGTGTATGGATGGATAGTGTTTGGCTAACAAATTCATTTATGTTGCTTATTGAGTGCTCTCAGGAAGGCAGGAGGGAATGGGCTAGTGTCAGTTATAGCAGGAAGGAAAGCCACAAAGGGGAGTTCACAATGGCATGTGGAAAGTTTAAAACAGTCTAATGAACTGGTGCAATAGGGTTCAGCGTTAGCGTAGGGAGATAATCATGTCAAGAGTGCTTCCATACGTATGTCGGAAATCTTCCTCTCACACTGCCACAGTTCCACTGTAAGTGTAGCACACTGGACCGCACTGCAACACTCACCACACTCCCGCAGCTGTATCCTAATTGCTGCAATAGACCTCACTTCTCAATTAGCAGCGTAAATGAATTGTCTGAATGCGTAATGCTCATTTGCGACTCCTCACTCCTCACTCCTCTAATTTGAATACAAGAAAAAGGTCATTCCATCCCAACCAGGCACATATTATTCTTAATACTAACCTTTTGTTCTGTATAAATACCTCTGCTATTTTACTTGCCCATATTATTCACTGTTCTGCTTCATTGTGTAATGCATTGTCAGAGCATCAAGGACATACCAATGGTACCATCGCTACCTGGCACTGGTATGTCTATGATGTAGTATGTGCCACCTCATTGGAATTACCACTTGCGGTAAACCTGACGATACTTTATGGAATTATATGGATTCCAAAAATCGAGGTTAACTGCCTTACCACCAGTGGCAGAGCCAGCCTCGACATTTTGGGAGGGCTGGATGGCATTTTTGAAAGCTGGCAGTAAGAAGGGCTGTTAAACCCATTGCGCTATTGAGAGCATCCAGGAGGCTGAGTAGATATTACGCCTTTCTTTGGCCCAATAGATCCATTTTTTACCCCAAATCACTAACGGTGTAGCCAGCATTGTGTAACAGGTGGGGACTGCAGCTAGTGTTGTGCGGTCCACGCTGTGAAGAGCCCACAGAAGGAAGGAGGTGGGTTCTGCCTCCACCCAAATGCGCAGAAGTGACCGAGCGTAGTGAGAGAGGGCACACCAATCAAAGGAGTTCCAGGGGGTTCTCCCCCTGAGTATTTTAGAAATAAATTGTGCATTTTACAGTGCACTTTCTGTGCTACATTAGGTAACAACCAACACAGTTTTCACTCGTTTTTTAAGGTAAGACATGAAAGAGGTCCATTAGATGCCAAGTCACGAAGAATGCACAGGAGCATTTTCCAAGGCATTTTTGCAATGCCTTTGCCCCCTATATGCCAGTACTCTTCCAGTGTAATAAAAAATACTTTTTTATATTGATTTTGCCCATACATGTCCATTTTGGTGCACCAATATCTGCTAGTATTTCCACATAAGAACATGTGTTCCCCTTAATGGCAAAAATGATTCTATAACAAAACATGTTCATGTTAGCTCTGCCAGTATATGCCAGTATCCCCACATGAGAACATCTCCTGTTGGCTTTGCCATAATGGCAGTAAAGAAAAATCCATGGCACAGTAATAAAACATGTCCTTGCTGGCTAGCCGGTGAAACAGCTCAGCGGGTGGAGAGCTTGCTGTTGTGATCGAAGTGTGATCTGCAGCTCACAGGTTCAATTCCTAGGAAGACCAACTCAGCCTTTCATCCTGCCGAGGTTAATAAATGAGTGCCAAATTAAGTTCAATAACAATTGCATGCTTTTATGTTTTCTGTACATCACTTTGGCGAAAGCACTATATAAATATCATATCATTATACAAATTCCCCCATATAAGAACACACACGTTGTATTTACCCCCCTAACGCCAATAAAAATGTCATGCTCCCCCATGTAAGGACACTTAAGTTGTCATTTGTCTTTGATTTTAGCACCAGTAAATAAAATGCCATGCCACAGTAAGGAAACAGCTTTGCTCCTAATACGAGCGCAACATTTCCAGCCAGCTCCATTGTTGTAGCCCCGCTCCAACCCCTCCGTCACATAATAACACTGAAGTTGCCTTTGCTTTGCCCACAAAACATCAGTAAAACATGCCATGCTGCTGTGAAAAAATGTTCATGCTCCAATGCTTCTCTGCAGGCTCCATACACATATACACACAGATTCACATATATACAGATTGTAAGGAAGGCATGGTATCAAAGTAAGACCGACCTGAGTGACCACAGTTCCAACGGTGTTTATTGAACCTTATTCCAGGGTGTGATAAACGCCTATCTAAGCCTAAATCTAAGATGGGAGCAAGCTACGACCATCAAATAATAATACAGTCCTAGTGGAGTCTTGTCAAAATAAAAGGGCCTATACTAAAAAAAAACGATTGCCAATCCTTACCACTAATTTACAAATAGTGTGGGGAAATGTTCATGAAAAATAAAAAAAAGTGTTCACAAAATGATAAGTCAGAATGTTCAGGTTGTTGGCCTCCCTTCCCTACGTTTTCAAAATGGGACAATGTGATTCACTCGAGCATAACACACTCTTGGGCTTCTTCGGCACTAGGACACAGTTCCTTTTACCAAGTCTCTCACTTTCAAAGTCTCTTGATTCAGGGGGCCTGATGAACCAAAAACAATGAAAAAGTTCCTTTCCAATATTCAAGTAGGGCGATTCATTCTTCACCCCGAATCCACTTCAGCCCGGCTCAGTTCCACTCTTCTCACCACAATCCTTTGTTTGGATCTCCCTCTTCCGGGCTCAGATCCCCTTTTATACAGTCAGCCGGGCTCAGACCAATTTTAGTTCCTAGGTAACACTCAGTCGCATTCACATTTGTCACAGCAATATCCTCTCGGGTGACTCATGATTCACCTCGGATCCCCCTCTTTCGGGCTAAGGTCCCTTTGTATACAATCAGCCTCCGTCAGCTGGGCTCAGACCAATCTGTTTGTTTTAGCTATTGAAGACTTTCGAATGTGCATGGGATTTAGCTTGACCCGTTGACTTCGATTTCACATTTCAGTAATTCTCACACGTACAGTTGAATACCAAACAGAGACCTTTGAATGAGCACCCACGAGGCGCCTGACCACTCTGTGTATGGTATCTATTTCGATTTCACAAAAGTTCACTCACATGAGCCTCATCTTTCTTTATACAATGTTGCAGCTTGCAACCTTATCCGTAACACAGTCCGCGCTAGAGGGTTTGAATTCCTATATGGTAGTATTGGGAAAAGGTGTTATTGGGAAGGGGATACCAAGTCTCATTCTCCGGTGTCGCACTTCCACTCCCTCATCCAGGTGATCCTCCCACACTAGTTCACCCTAGGAACTGGATCCAAAAGTGATGGTCGTTTCCTGGCCACCTGGATGACAGATCCCTGGGGACGGGCGGGTGAGACACCTTCAGGTTTCTCACAAGATGCTCACAAATACATACACACATTCACCCACCAGTCCCGCACCCGTACAGCTCATCTGCCATTCACACAAGCACCCAGAACATCACACTGCACTGTCATACACACGTGCACTAGCACCCATGAACACCATTCCCTCTGCATTCATTCATATGCGTGTAATTCTAGACATCCCCTCCATATAAACATATAAACATGCACAACCTACACACTCCCTCACAAGCAAACAAAACCTTTTTTAGTTTGGGCTATTACGTGGCAGAGACACCCATAAGCCGAAACTATTGCATTAGAGTACAGAAATTGAGAAATGGAATATGAGATGGGGCACACAGCTTGAAGGTGTTTGGTTGTTTGCCCACCCATTTACTGCCCATTGCCAAGCTAATCCATATGGCCATTCCTGCCCAGTTCCTGCCCTTCCTTACCCAAAACAGTTCCTCGTGGGAACTCTGTGCTCGCATTAAAACATCAAAACTTGCATTCGAAGTGCCTGCCAGTGTTTTTTCAAAGCAGTCTTCTGATAGCTAATGACTTCATTGGAGCTGTAAACCTACTACTGGTTTAATAAAAATGCCTTAACCGGGTCTGCCTTCAGCCAATCACTTTATTAGCACTGTGCGTGTCCTTCACTGAAGACCTATTAAAAAAAAAAAAAAAGCATTGGCAAAGCCAACAGTTTTTGATTGTGTACAAGTATTAGGCATTTGCCAGCCACTGCTATTACATGCCCAGCTACTCACAACATGTTGCACATGCTTGTTTTACTCTTCGCAAGGCTAGTGACTAAATATGCCATGGATTCATCTAGCTATACCCTTAGAAATTGATTTGACTGAGTTCTGATTCGAGGACAGTCTCCGAGTGCCTGGGTGGTAAAGTGAACATTCTGCACTGTATATAATACCAACATAACATAAATGCAAAAGGCTGACGTAATGTCCAGCCTTAAAATGTTACACCGGCACTAGGCTATTTGAAGTGAGTTGGGGGTTTACCTTAAAGAAAACACAATCTATTCTCAATTATCATTCGTTTTTGAAACACGGGCAGCATTCGTGGAAATAGGAGATTTAAGTTTTTTTCTTCAAAATGGGGCTAACCTAATCATACATAGTCAATTTTCATAGAAACGAAAGTTAGAACTTGAGGGTTCAAACTGTATTGCATAAAGATATTAACAACCTGAGTTCATGTTTTTAAAGCACTGAAACTGCATTCAAAATACATCCACGGTGGCTCTGAGTGAATAATGAGTCAATACAACATTAGCCTCAAATGTACATGAATACAAATGAGCTACTGTTGAATTATTCAGTCACTAATCTTTATGATGTGCCTTCCTTGTTGAATATTTTGATTCTAGTTCTGTTCTGTATCACTTACTGTGCGGTTGATGTTTTCAGAAAATGCATATTTTCTCTATAAAAAAATCAAACGTAAATATAATTTTATTCTGGTTACGCCATCCTTTGTAGACTAATGATCTCAGACATTGCTGAGTTTTATTGTAATTCAATGTATGGGATCATCAAATGCCAAAATGTAACACTCATCGTAGAAGCTCCTGTATTCCTATAGTTGGAAATATGCGTTCTATCTGATAATTGAATACGTTTTCCTGGTCTGTGGATACACACACTGGAGTTACTTTATTTCCACAAACCAGATGATTGCATATAATATCAACTTCAATGGCTTGCAATCTCCCACAGATTCCTCATCAGATAGATATCCTTCCAGCGTCAGCCGCTCAGAATTTTTTTTTGACAAGGGGCATAGCACGACTCAATATCGATCGTCGACCCCTCTTGACTCGGCCGTGCCACTTGCCAGCTCCAAATGTGATGTCGGCCGCATACTTACTATGTCACTATGCCCCAGTAACTCAGTTCCTTTTTTCTGCATGCTCATCACGCTGCTATTAGGAAAGTTTCTCATGAGAGAAAATTTCAATTCAACATTCATTAACATTTCGGTAGACTTTCATCGATAAGTTTGCCCATAAGGCTTCCTGATTCAAGCATTTCCAAGACTGCAACTTTAAGATTTCAATCAATGACTGTAAGAGGATTCAATCCAGCACTACAGCTAAATCAATGCCTAGTCTGGGATACTGAATGGAAACCCTTATTGATATATCTTTATGTCCAGTTCATGAGTTCTGGATGACTACCCCTATATAACACCCCTCTCTTGGAACCCCCCTGACCCCACTGAGCCAAGAAGTAGTTCTGTTTTGCAAGTTTAAACGGTTTATTTGAGAATGTAAACAATATATATATATCACACTTTATAATTAATAATTAATATCACACTTCAGAACATGAGCAGTTAACAACAATGGGTAATGTTCTACTAATAAACTGATTTGATTACCCAGGAGTAGTATAAAGGATAAGGTAGCACGCTTGGGAATAAGAACAGAAGAATAAGGTGGTAGAGAATGCTTTATCTAGTTTCAGATGGATGCAATGTTGAATGAAAATGCAATACAGAAAATACTCAATATGATTTCAACAAAACAATGTAATCACTTTTCTCTGGCAATCCACTCCCCCCCTTATGCAATGTAAGGAAATGAAGAGGAGAGCACACAGTTCTTAGAAATGCAATCAAATGTAATTCAGTTCACCCCAGCAAGCTTAGACTACAGAAGTTTGAAACACAGGCCCAAAATGCTTTTATTTGTGCTGGCAATGAAGTGAGGAATATGCTGAAAATGGTTTTAATTCCCTTTAGGAGGTTCAGGGTGAGTGAAATATACTTGGGATGAGTTCAGGCTCATTTTAGCAAGGATCTAGGAGTAACTAGCAGGTTAAATGAATTTTTGGCAAAGGAAAGCAAGGAAGCTGCTGTTTTCACTGGTGGCTGGATTTTTAACCAAATCGCGAATCGCGGCAAAATTCGCGAATGCGTGAATCACGATTACGGCAAAAGTATATAGCAAGTTGGTTCTAAGCTTGTTGAAAAGCTGAGATTCTAAGCTTTCAGAGGAAAGTTAAACCAAGTTCCTAGCCCAAACGGTTCCAGAGATACGGACGATTAAATAAAGGTAGTTTTTCGGATTTGAAATTTTAAAAGTTCAAAGCGACAGGTTACAGCTTGCAGCTAGAAAATGACAGGTGACAGTTCTACTTAGGTTAAATAGATTGAATTATATTATATTAAACTAAGGGATAGATTCTGAGTTTTGCTGAGTACTCACAAGAGATTTTGGACAGGAAGGCGACTTTGTCACGGATCCGGTCACTGCGCACAGCACTTCACAGCGATCTGGTCTCCGGTTCCGAGTACAGCTCTGCTTTCTGGGTCACCGGCACTGCTCCTGGATCTTGTGTTCTGCTGGTCTGGTCTAGCACCGGTCTGCACGGCTCCTAGTCCCGCTTTCTCCGGACACAGCAATGTTCTAGGCAGGGAATTCAAACAGCTCGCCCGGCTGTTGATAGTCTGCAAATGAATTTTGGGCCTGCTGACAAATACTTTTGCTTGCAGTGGGCCTTCTTGGTTCAAAGTTCTGTAGTCTCTGTTTAGCTTGGAAGTCTAAGTGTAGGTTCTCTGGATGTGAAGTCGTCGGTCAGCATGCTCCGCAGCAAATGGGATTGAATGTCTCTACCTGTCCCAGCAGTCTCTTTTTATGTGTTTTGAAAGTGGGTGGAGAGGCTAGCTTTCTAGGCCCAACCCCTTCAGAGTTCTGATGGGCTGGAGAATTCTTTGCGTTCTCACTGGAGAACAGGATTGTGTGTCAGAATGATGTCATTTAATGGCTTGCAGAAAGGACACTCCCCTGTCAAATTACACACAAATCTATATTTGACCTAAAGACATATTTCATAGATACACAGTGGTTTGAAGTTACATGCACCCATCACGGATCACATGAGGTATACTCTGTTCAAACTCTGATGTTTCTAAGAGCTCGCATTCAGAACTGGCAACATTTTGCGTTTTTTAATTGGTTTTGCAACATTGGTTTTTCATTAAAAATTATACACATATACACGGCCTGTCCATACATACTCCAGTAAATTCCCATGTCTCTAGCTTAAACACAGAGTCTGTGGTGTCAATAAATAGCAGGGTTTTGCCCCAGAACATCACACAAATTCCCAACGCGTCTTAAAACGTGCACCGAAAAATCACAAGAATTATGGTATCATTTAAATAATTTTGACAAGTCCGCACCATGAGTTATACATCTTTCTTAAAATCATATTCTGGCCAACAGGGGTGTGTCTTCCCAGGTCACATGGTGTAGAAACCAGTTTATCCAGTTTCTGCCAAGCTCAGAGACCCTGCCCCTCCCAGCTTCTGCCAAGAGGAAGCTATTTTACGGCCCCCCAATAAACCATCTGCCTGGGCCCTGGAAGGCCCATTGTTCAAGAGGAAGCCATTTATGACCTCCCCCCAATAAACCCTCTGCCTGGGTCCTTTGTTTAGTCTCTAGCAGTCCCTTGGTAATTCAATCAGAGAGGGGTAACCTCCCCTCAGAATGCAGCCAGGCCTGAGAACTGCTGTGGATCCAGTTTCACTCCAATTGGGGGGAAGTTGTCAGGCAGAATTCAGTTCCTTTAAGCCAGAATTTAGCTAACATGTCACTTTTTGTTCCCAGTTTAAATCAAACATACAATTTTTACATATGCAGCTAGAATGCTGATTCTAAGTTCAAAACTATGACATTTCAACAGTGACAAACTATGTGACACTCAAAAGTAGGTCACTCAGTTAATTTAAACATTTTCGATTTTTGGTAGTTTTAAATCCAGTTTCAGTTAGGCTGCTGCAGACCTGCAGAGCTCAGCCAGTCTTGTTATGAACATTGTTTTGGGGCTCTTCAACTTCCCAGATTTTGTATGCACACATACTTCATTCTGCCAGATGTCTGCTGGTGTTCAATGAGATTTTTGGATGTGTTGCAATGTTTGAAAATAGGCATTTTGAGCTGGCATTCAGAGAAACCCAAGGTAATTTTAAAGCGTTTTTGAGCTAACAGGCGCTGCTGTTTTACCTTTGGCACCCATTCCACTCATGGCACCCTGGCCCATCATGCTCGCACTGGTGGGTGGCAAGTTAGGCAGCCATTTTGGTGTGCGCACAAACTGCGTGGTTCTCCTGGATTTTGGCGCACATGTGGGCTTTTTGGCCATCTTGGACTTTCTAAGCCCACAGCACCAAATGTTGCAGCATGATAGCTCAAACGTGGGTCAGGACACCCAGCATGACCCGCATGGCATCTGTTTGTGGTGCCTAGAAAAAGATCACAATATCGAAGAGGGTGGCACGTGTCAGAAAATTAATCCAAAATCCCTTAGGGAATGATCGGCTAAATCAGCACTCTGGCGGCATCCGTCAAAGTCCCTAGCGCATTAGCCCGTCAGGTCATCGGGACAAGAGACTGAAGGCCCACGCCCGAAAAGAGGACAGGCGACATAAGAAGGCAAAGAAGCGTTCACTCTTCTGAAGCCATTCATCATCTTTCTCCTCCCAAAAGAAGAGATGTCTTCAACGCAGGCACAACTCAGATTTGTTATTGGCTCCCTCAATGTCAGAGAGCTAAATACGCCTAGCAAGTGATCATTGACCCTATGGGAATTTAGACGGGCCAAATTGGACATCCTCATAATCCAGGAGACGCACTGGCAGAGGGGCAAGTAACCAAGATTTGGGATGAAACAGGTGGGGGAGGTGCTCATGGCTTCGTGTATGAAGAAAAAAGGTGGGGTGGCAATAATTGTGTCAGTACACCTAGGACTGGTGGTGGATGGCATACAACGGGATCCAGTTGGGCGCTATCTGTTCATCAAGGGAAGCCTGAAAGGTTCCCTATGCTCGATATTCGCCCCCAACACAGGGCAGGTAGACTTCTGGGAATGGTCAAGGTTGAATTGATGACGTTTGTGGAAGGCCGTCTGGTGGTGGTGGGGAGACTTTAATATGGTCCTTGACTCTACAAGAGGCGCAAAAGATTGGGAGTGGGGGTGGGTGACACCGTGGGCAGGGCTGCCTCCAGGACATTTGGGAGCATTAACCGGGCCCAAGGCCTCGTTGACTCACTGCGAGAAGAGGAGGTGGGAGATTGACCATACACATTTTTCTCAGTGTCCACAACTCCTACTCATGCATCGATCTAATATTAGTGGATGTTGAGTTGAAGGCTCAAGAAATAAAATCGGTGGTATCCCCAGTCCTGTGGTCGAACCATGACATGGTAGTGCGCACGATGGGACACCCCCACAGACCGAAGACCATGGTTGGGTGGCGTTGTAATGATTATCTACTAAAAGATAGAGAGGTCTCCCAGTCCCTATTCACCAAGATCACAGACTACTTTGAATTTAACGATAATGGGGAAGCTGGGCGTCCAAACTCTCTGGGAGGTCTTTAAAGCCACAATTCAGGGGTGCTCATCAGAATAGGCTCCCAAAAAAAAAGAAAGAGGGGGAGCTGAGGCAGAAGATCCAAGACCTACAGCCAGGTGGACCTGGGAGAACAAGATTCACGCCATCCAGTGCAGCGGAACTGAGGCTCCATAGGGCCAAGCTCAGGGTGATCCTAGTTCAGTACAGAAAAGAAATTACTGTTCCTAAAGCAAAAATACCACGAGCGAGGAAAGAAGGCAGATAAAATACTGGTGTGGAGACTAAGGGAGGAGAGAAAAAAGAAGCAAATTGGGACTATAAGGAGTGAGGATGGGGTTTGCAGTACACTACTCTGAGGGAGTGGGGAAGGAATTTGCCAGGTTCTATAAAGGGCTCTATAAATCAGAATTTGAAGGAGACGAGGGGCAAATAGCTACATTTTACCAGGGATACAACAGGGGGGAGCGGCCCGCCTGGGTGAGCCCATCTCGGTGAAGGAGGTTGTGCAGTCTATTAAAGGGCTGAAGTCAGGTATTTAATGCAGTGTTGGTAGGGGACCCCTTGCAGCGCTCAATGCTGGAAGAAGTGATTATAATGATACACAAAGAGGGAAGAGACCCGGAAAAGTGTGCCTCGTACCGCCTGTTAGCCCTACTAGACAGGGATGTGACGATCTTGGCTAAAATCCTTGGTGCTAGGCTCGAGAGTCTTATGCCGTCCCTGATTCATGGGGACCAAGTGGGTTTTATAAAGGGCAGACAGGGCACTGATAACATCTGGAAAACAACTATTTTGCTGCACCAAGCCCAGATCTAGGGGAGCGACGCATGCCTTGTCTCTATGGACTCTGAGAAGGCGTTTGACAGGGTGAAATGGCCCTTTATGAAATTGGTGCGGAGGAGAATTGGCCTTGGGCAGGGATTTAGGAAATGGGGGGGAAGCAATGTACACGCAGCTGACAGCGCGAGGCAGGGTGAATGGAACCATGTCTGAGGCAGTCTGCCTGATGCGTGGGACGAGACAGGCAGGCCCCCAATCAATGCTGCTATACGCCCTCTCGATGGAGCCGCTGGCAATCGCGATCAGGGTTATTAGGTGTGGGGAGGTAGAGTTTAAACTATCCCTCTTCGCCAATGACATTTCAGCTTATCTCACCGAGGTCAACTCCTCACTTCCGAAGTTCCTGGAACAAGTACGGAGCTATGGGCGCCTCTCGAGCCTGAAAATCAACGTAGATAAATCCACCATTATGTCAATGGGTCCAGGATTCCCGGTTTCAGGAAACCGCACCCGATACTCAGGGATGAGGGTTGAACAAGCCCGAACCAAGTACTTGGGGGTAATATTAACAAGCGATCTCTTGGGTCTTGCAAAAGCTAACTTTGACCCGATATTACTTACAATTAAAGAGGACCTCCAGAGATGGAGACCCCTGACCCTATCGTGGTTTGGGCATATGGTGGCGGTGAAAATGAACATCCTCCCCAGGCTACTCTAACTGTTTACCCCCCTCCCGTTGAAACTCCCAGAAGCCTGTTTTGGGGACCTGAAGGGGGTAGTATCCTGATTCACCGGGCAGGATAAGAAAGCGTGAGTGAAGTGCGTCACCCTGACACTCCTTCGAGATCAGTGGGCATCTGGCTTCCCAGACCTGTAATACTATAAAGCAGCCCAACTGAGAGTCCTGCTGAAACATTTGAGGAAGAGCCTTAGGACCTACTGGTCCTACTTGGAGGATTTGGAATGCACCCGTTAAAGGTGACAGACTACCTATGGGCTACGTCTAGGGACATCCCGAGGGCCTCAAGAGAGCACCCCACACTGGGCGTCCTGTGGGCCCTATGGAGGAACAATAGTGCAAACAGACTTCTCTCGTCAAGCCTCACCTATGGCTTCGGTCTGGGGCCCCCGTTCCATCTGACGAAGCATGGGATGAGGTGTACCCAATAGTGGTCAGATGGTGGGCTGGAGAGGGTGGGACAGTTATTTGGAGAAGGACACTTTAGGGGCTATGAGGTATTCCAGGAGGGACTTGGCAGGGACAGGATTTCGATCTTTAAATACATGCGGCTGAAGGGGATGTTTACTGTGCTGAAGTGGGAAACCCGCCTATCCAGAGAACTAACCCAGTTTGAGAAATGGCTAGACGAGACCTCCACCCGGAGCAGCGCTCTCTCTAGTATATAGAAGATGCTGATCTCAACTCCAGAGGTGGGGAGATAAACTTTTAAGAGATATTGGGCGGATCTAGCGAGAGGGGAAATTACGGATGAGGATTTGACTAGAATTTTCTGGGTCTCATTCCACGGCAATCTGTTCACCTCTGTTATTGAACGTAACTTTAAAGCAAGGGTGTCATAGGGATCCACTGAAAATGTCGAGAATGTTCGCAGGCACGTCACCCATGTGCCCCAGGGGTTGCGGGCAGGGATGTCATTTCACCAAAATGCCAGGGGTAGTGAAAGTGACAACACACAAACCTTGACCCCCCCCGGATGACATCACAGGAAGTGATGCCATTGGCCCCACCCCCAAGTGACATCACAGGAAGTGCAAACGACCTTCAGATTTATCAGATGGTCTGGCACCCGTGTTTCCAGACACTCTCATTTCAGCCAGATATAAGAACCGAGGCCCAGTGGGTGGAGTGATTTGTCCACGATCACACATTTGAAGAATGTCATTTTTCATATTCGTCGTGGGGTCTATATGTAAAACATACATAATGCAGTACTTGTAACAGGGTAACCGAAATCTCTAACGCAGGCTACAGCTAGTGTATGAAACATCTATAGAGCAATGGACACAGAAGTACCCTGTGGCATTGCTGTATTAAACAAGCCAAAAAGCACTGAGCTGGGGAGGTGTGCTCTGCTTTTTACCCAGGCCTGAAAATGAAATCATTGACCAGGATTAACTATCAACAAAAATCCTTGGTTATAAATATATCTGAGTCAGCTATCACTATAATAGTAGAAACGTATAAGACTGGTATGCGTACAAACAGGGTAGTGCACCGTAAGGTTCTTTCAATATACCCAAGACCCCCATAATTTGTATTATCTAAGCGTAATACTGCGTGCCAGAGGACTTAAAAAGCCCCCTCCATTTAATGTCATATCGTTGCACACACATCTGTGGCACCGCACAATTGTTTTATATTGAAAACAGCCACAAGTTGCTTCTCACCCGGGGACTCACTAGCAGTCGCGAACTGCACACTACCCCTTTGTCAGAAAATGGCGTAGCCCAGAATGTGCCACCCTTTTCCCCTAAGATCCTTAACGAAGAACAGGGCACGCCACACCCCAGGCTGGCCTAGACCACCAGATGTGTGCAATGTCCATGATTATGCCTCTGCAAGGGCATGGACTACTGCAAGTGAACGAAGTAAATATGTTTTTTAATCTACGCTTTAATGTTTCATGTAGCGTAGAAAGAAGGGGGAGGTGCCTGGTTGACAAATATACCAGCCATCAGTAGTGTGAGTTGTTTTGGAGGTTGTAAATATTTGCCACAAGTATGCGATTGTAAAGGAGCGTAGCGAGGGAGCCCAAACTAACGAAATTCAGTTTGGACGTTGGGGGGGATTCTTGTTTATGTTTTGAATGATGGTTTAAAATGGTGCATTACACTGCACACTTTCTGGAAAAATGTGGGTTAAAGGCCAACAATCTGTTTTGTAGAGTGTAGGGTAAATCATGAAAGAGGTACAATAGATGCAAGTCACTAAAAGTGCACAGGGCATTTCCCAATGCATTATCATTCTGGTCCCTGCAATATATGCCAGTATAAAAAACATTTTCATGCTGGCTGGGCCTATACATTTCTATGCTGGCTCCACCAACATATGCTAGTATTCCCATATAAGACCATACTCGTGTTCGCTTTATGATGTTCTTGTATAGTATCATCACTGGCGCTGGGCACAAAACTGGCTTGCCAATACATGCCAGTACTCCTATGTAAGAACATACTCCCATTGGTTTGGCCATTAAAAGGGACAGGTCACAATATGATAACCTGTCCGATCTGGTTTCAATGTATGCCAGTCTAGACCCATTGAAACACGTGTGCTTGATTCATCATAGATGCTCAGTTAATAAAAAGTCATGCTACAGTAAAACAATATACACCGTTATTATGCAAATGAACAACAGGAAGACAAATCTCAAGGGTTCAAACTGGGATTGGTTAGCAGTAGCCATCAATACAACACATATGAATTAGAATACGGCGCCCCCGTGAAAAACAGAATCATCATAGGCTCCTGGAACATGAGGTTGGTACATTCATCTATTTAACAATAATGTTGATGCATTGGCTTCAAATGACATATTATGTTTCCAGGAAACATAGCTGACTGAAGCACCATTAGATGAAGGCTATGATCTATTTCTAAATCCTGCGCGAAATTTTTTTAAAAGGTTGACCTTCCTCGGACTACTAATCCTGATCAACAAGAATCTACATTTTTCGATTCATGCGGCTGACAATCCAAACTTAAATATTTAAATTCTGACCTTGAAATCTACTTGCCACAAGCACACAAAGGAAGAAGCAATAATCATAATGAACATCTACTGGAACCCCATGGATTGGTACAAAGAAAGCTTTATTGATATGATGATGTGTCAACTAGATGAATGCTTAGTCAAAAATCACAATCCTACAGTCATAATAACAGTGATTTTAATGCCAACTGCTCATCAAATGGCCATATTAGCAACAGGCAAAACAAAATAACAACCAACCTCGCAGAGAAAACAGCTAGGGCAGAAAACCTGTTGAAAGAAATAAACATCTGTAACATTCAAATGTTAAATGGTTTTGTAAAGGGAGACATCCCAGCAGCTGCTACCTGGAGTAATGGCCAAGAATGCTTGACAATTGATTATTTTTTTCATGACAGATAATGTAATAGATCTAGAGTGATCACAAGCTACTTAAACTCACTATGAGCTGGACACATGGCGACTTCAAACAGAAGTACCCACATCAAATTGAGCTCACTGCTGGCAGAAATCAGCTGCGCATTACGCGTGAGGAAGTGATTAAACTGTGCGAAACATATCAGAGTGATGCAATTGATCAAAAACTTGGATCTAACTATTTACCCCTCTTACAAGCATGCCAAGAAAAGGTTAACAAATACGTGAAACCTCATTTCAAACACAAACATGTGTGTGACAGAGCGATTCAGGAAAAGAAGCGTAATCTAAGAAAGGAAATTCAATGGCTACGTCGAGGGAATAGCAGATCAAAGAGCACACTCATATTAAAATGCCAGCAAAAAATTACGAACTGGTTAATCTCGTACAAAAGCATCCAGCTCCAAAATGATGCAGAGCGAATGATGACAACTATTGCAAAGAAAAACACAGGAAACTTGTGGTCATTGCTAAACGAAACCTTATCAGCACAGAAAGCCGTAATCACTAACGCAGTATAAGAAGCAACATTGACTGCATTTTTCTCACCCTTATATAATGAAGAGCTGGGAGCCAACATCATTGAAAAACCCTCAATCATCATGCAAGGTTGGGACATACAACTATCCAAACTAGAAATCCTAACCTTAATTAAGAGAGCAAGTGCCTGGTGAGCACCCGGCCCAGATGGGTTGACAAACTTTATGCTAAAAAAGGCAGCTGAAGAGTGGACAAACTTTTGCTACACATATTTCAATACAATCGGAGCATCAACAATCCTGCCACCATCTTGGAGAAGATTTGTGATTATACCAATCTTCAAAAAAGGATCTAGGGTGAATCCAAAGAATTACTGACCAATTGCCTTACTTGATGTGGTAGGTAAAATCTACACCTCGTTGTTATTAGATCGCCTGAGTCGTGATTCAGGCCACTCAGATGAAAGGCAATGTGGGTTTGTAAGAGGAGTTGGATGCTCACTGAACATGTTCCTATTGAATATGCTGAAGATGAGAGCACTGTACAAGGGAGACAAAAACATACATCTCCCCAGTAGACTTTGCCCAGGCCTTTGACAGTGTAGACTGGGCACTACTCTGGTTAAAGCTGACCCAGTGGAATTGCCCTCAGAACATCTTAGAGCCTATAAAGGCCCTGTACACAGGAACGATAATCCAGATGAAATTGAACTGTGATGGATTGACCAAGGACATAAAAACGATATCGAGTAATATTATCCCCACCAATGATATTGCCATATATATGGTCGTGGGGGAAGGCCATAGTCGATATTATTAGTGGGGATAATTTATGGGGTTATTAGGACTGGGGGTTGCGGGGGTGTCCCCTGCTCTATTAAAAAGATTATGTGGGTTGCGGGGGGTGTCCCCTGCAGGTTCCATGGCTTAATATCGCCACAAAAATATGGCAATATTTTTGTATGGCGATATGTTTGCGGGGATATTAATACATGGAACCATAAAAACATCTAAAGGCCTTAAACAAGGTTGGCCTTTGGCTTGAGCTTTTTATGCTGTTCATATCAAATATGAACCTCACAGTCCAAGAAGAAACAACATTCTCTCCTAAAATACACGGGCAAAGAATAGGTCGACTCCTGTATGCGGACGACTTAATATTACTGGATCAGACTAAAATCGGCCTACAGCAGAAACTAAATCTCCTAAACATCTACACTGAGCAGAACGTCTCAGAATTAACACGGCCAAGACAACGATACTTGTTTTTGAATCATTGAAAGGAAGATCTGAAAAATCGAAATTCAGATGGTATCTAGCAAAACAGCCCTACTTCAAGCCCCAAAAGCGAAATAATTAGGGGTGGAAATCAATTCAATTAAGACTGATGTAAATCATCGAATGGCTATAAAAAACAAAGATCAAGGTATTAACAACGCAAGGCAGGATAATCCACCAACAATACAGCAAATATTTGTTAACTCCGATACTATGTTTTTATAAGCAGAAAGTGATTCCAATTGTAACATAAGGAGCAGAGACAACATTGTGCCTATCATGGGAAATCTGGGCAACATCTGAGGGGCACTTTTGGGAAAAAAATCTGCATCTTCCACAAAGTTTCCCAGTGCAACTAATTCGGCATGAATTGGGACTGCGTTCCTTACACGCAGCAGTTGAGTGGAATTCTTTGACGTTGTTTCGAAAGATCTTGACTCTGAAATCCAATTCAAGATTCTAAAATGCAAAGTCGACCAGCAAAATGATTGAATAATAGAGGCATGGTCCAAATGTTGCATAACTCTAATGACAAAGGCTGGAATCACAAAGGAACTGCTTATGAGCAGCCCTAACGCTGTGGAAAAGAAAATCTGGATCCACGATTGGATTAGAACAGAAGAAGCAGGAAACAAAAATAAAACTGCACTCATTCTTGGCAACAAAAGTGAAAGCCTTAACTAGCTTGCCCTGTTACCTAAGCACATTTCCCAGTCCAATATGCAGATCCCTATGCAAGTGCTTCAGATTAAACCTATTTCGAACCAAAGAGACGCTAGCCTCTAAAAAAAGATAGACAAAGACAACAAACTATGCCGTTTGTGCAATGAGGACAATGAAACATTAAACATGTGGTGTTAATTAAGCAGCTGGTCTCACTGAGAACAAAGTATCTAGGAAATTTCATCAATGACCATCACATAATGGAAGCTGACTTATGCTGGCACAAGCTGGGGGAGAGTAATAACTGCAAACTAATTCTGGCACTGGGAAAAATGCTCCAAGAGATATTTACTACTGACGCATGGAATACCATGGTCTCTGAGTGAAGTATTTTGAGACAACAAATCTATAAAGATGACATGCACGCACCAGTAAAGGTTTTCAAGATTGACTTGGAACTGAACTCCAGTGAATTTGATTATGCCTAAGATTTTGTTTAAATGCATCATTTATAAGTTGAATTGTAAAATGTAGCTTTTCAGTGTACATATGATGGCAAAGGTTTGTAACAAACTATATGAGAATACAAAATAAAAAAATATATACAGGCTGCTACACCAGAACATTAGTCTAGCCAGGTAATACTACTTATCATGCTTGCTTTTTTAAAGATGCCGAGTAATAAATGTCATAACACAGTAAGCAATGGCTAGACTGACTGCACCAAAATGCAAGTCTAGCCAGGTAATAACACTCATGAACTTGGCTTTGACCGAAAATACCAGTAAAACATGCAAAGTCAATAAAGGATGTGTCAAAAATGCTCTAGTGATCCCCAGTCTCCCAGGGCCATACACACAAATGCACACATGCACCCCCTTTCACCCACTGGTCACTCACCTATACATCCCCTCTCACATTCATTCACACTGCATTCACCACTCAGGCACACAACACAACATTCAAACACACACTGCCGCATTCATACTCATTCACCCACCAGTCACTCGCTCACACATTCTCGTATATCCACTTATTGCATTCTCTACACAGGCACACACCCACGCAGAACATTCAGAAACACACCATCATCTTCATATTCATTCCCCCACCAGTCACCACTCACTCCCACTATCTCTTACATTCACTCATTACATTCTCTACACTAGCACACACCCACCCACAACATTCAAAAACACACCATCACCTTCAAAAACATTCACCCACCAGTCACGTGCACCTTCTCTTACATCCACTCATTCCATTCTCTGCCCAGGCACGCACCACCCAGAACATTCTAAAATACACCATCACCTTCATATTCATCCACTGAGCAGTCACTCATTCACATCTTCTCTTACATCCACTCATTGCATTTGCTACACAGGCACACACCCACCCACCCATAACATTCAAAAACACACATCACTTCTCATTCAACCACCATTCACATACATACATCTGAGATGCACTTCACACATGCAGCAAAATACACATTTTTAAAAAAGTCTCTTTACCTTTTTCTTGCAGCTTCAGTCCATCCTTCGAGGCCACCCTCTGCTCCTCCGTGCTGTTTACATACAGGAACCAGGAAGTTGTAAAAGCTTCCTCGTTCCTGTATGTGAGCTTCAAGGTTGGAGCTGAACGCGGCATTGACTTATGCCACATGTCACGGGCCGCTCCAACTCCAACCCCTACTGAGCGCGTCCCCACCCCAGCCTTCACCCTGATGAGTGAGGACTGGGCAGGGTACACCCCCCAGACCTGGTGTGGTGGGGGGATGCACTGCAGGGACTACAGGGCCCCCTGCTACACCAGGAGCTTCTATTTTTCTTTTTTGGTTTCAAAGGTTTTTTCTCTCCCAATTTTTGTTAAATTATTCTTTAAAATCATTAGGGTCGCAAGGGAGTCCCCAGGGGTTGCAAACTGTGACCCAGGGGTTGCACTTGTGACCCCCAAATGGCATCCCTGGTTGCGAGTTGGTGGGGTCCCTAGCTCACATGTGGTGGGAATGTCCCAGAATTCACATCTTCTAGCAGGATCTCCTTAGCCGGACAACTACACTGGCCAATCATGACAAAGTGCGACATGGGTTTCCTAGGATACCCTGTGCAGGGGGTGACTGCACCCCTCCCTCACATTCAGCCCACCTAGACACCCAGGCACCTTGAGGAGGGCTTCTGGGCAGAAGCCCGCCAAAAGACAGTGAACAAAGAAGGCAAACCTAGTTTGCCACGCAAAGTAAAACACAAGAAGGACTTTAACAAAAAGAAATGGCGAATAAACCCAACCGGAGCCAAAAGAAAGATGATTTGGTCAAGTGGGTTTATGTTCGAGGCTAATATAATAGCCAAGAACAGTACTACATTTATCTAATATAATCGCGGTAGAAAAGTTAGGGTAGATACCACTGCCACCAGCCAAGTCTAAATGTTAAAAGAGCAAAACAATGCTCTAGGCGGTACAGATAAAAAGGGATACAAGTTAACCCTTTCCAGTACTCCATGGAAGATGAGGTGTACTGGATCTGTGGTAGATTGACTAAGTAAAGTTAATGGTAACTTTACCCTTTTCTGGGGGCCAGTAGTCAGAGTCGAGGGAAGTCTCAAAGACAACCCTGTGCCACGGCACTGAAGGTGCTGTGTGACACACAAAAAGAAGGGGGTTACTGAAGTGGTGTACTTCAGAGTCCACAATCACAAAAACAGATGGAAACACATAGCAAAACACAGGTAAGAGTGGGTGGAAAGCTCTCACTCTTACCAGGTGGAAAAAAATAAACTCCAGAAGTCCAGCAAAGCTGCTGGGGGACTCACTAGGTGAGTGAAATTAGCCATAAATGAGAATTCTCCCTAACACTCGCCCACCCCAGACTAAGGTACAGGAGGATTTAATCCACTCCTGGACCTCATACCTCTAGTCGGTTACAAACATCCTAGAGAGACCATCAGCATTTTGGTGGTGACTTCCTGCTCTGTGCTCAATGGAAAAATCAAATCCTTGCAGGCAGATTGACCATCTGAGTAACTGGGTTTTCCCCTTTTGTTTGCATCAGCCACCTCAAGGGTTGGTGGTCAGTCTGAAAAGTGAAGGTAGATCCATACAAGTATGGTCTAAACCCCTTCAGTGCCCACACAATAGCAAAGCATTCTCTTTCTATTGTCGCCCACCTTGTCTCAGGATCCTTTAACTTCCTGCTGATGAAACAAATGGGGTGTTCCCTACCTTTCTCATCCAGTTGACTAAGGACTGCACCTATACCTACATTAGAAGCATCAGTTTGTACAATGAAGGGTTGGTGATCGTCAGGAGCTCTTAGGACTGGAGCTTGACAAAGGGCTTTCTTTAGGCCTTCAAAGCATTGATTGCACTCCTCATTCCACCTGACCTTGTTAGGAAATTTGGGAGAGGAGATGACATTCAAGGGAGAAGCTATGGTCCCATAGTTCTCTATGAAGTTCCTATAATACCCAGTGAGACGTAGGAAGGCTCTCACTTGGGTTTGAGTAGTAGGGGTGGCCCAGTTTTGTACAGCTTGTACTTTGCTAGGCAGTGGCCTTATTTCACCTTCTCCTACCTCATGTCCAAGGTAGACCACTGAACCCTGACCAATTTGACATTTGCTTGCCTTTATGGTCAGATGGGCCTGTTCAAGAGCCTGCAATACATACCATAGGTGTTCAACATGTTCTTTCCATGTAGGGCTGAACACTGCAATGTCATCCAAGTATGCCATGCAGAAGTCCTCCATCCCATTCAGAACTTGATTGACCATCCTCTGAAATGTAGCAGGTGCATTCTTTAATCCAAAAGGCATTACCTTGAATTGGTAGAGGCCAGCTGGGGTGGAGAATGCAGTTTTCTCCTTGGCATGGTCTGTCACAGCTATTTGCCAATAGCCTGACGTTAGGTCAAATGTGCTGAGGTACTTGGCTGCACCAAGTTTGTCCACCAGCACATCTGTCCTAGGCAAAGGATGGGCATCAGTCGTGGTGACTGCATTTAGAGCTCTATAGTCCACACAGAATCTCAACTCCTTGGTTCCTGCCTTTGGTAGAAGCACAACTGGGCTAGACCATGGGCTAATAGAGGGTTCTATTACCCCGAGTTCAAGCATCTTGTTGACCTCATTCCTTATGTTGGATCTGACATTGTCTGACATTCTTTACCCCCTGCTTCTGACAGGCAAACAGTCACCAGTGTGTATGTCATGCTGGCCCCAAGGGGTCAAGTCTGGTGAAAGTGAGAACAGGGAGGCAAACTGATTTAACAGTAACTTGCACTCATCCTGCTGGTCAGATGTGAGACTGGGAGAGATTAACTCCTGCCACTTGCTCATTTAAAGGTAAGCCTCTGAGGAGGTCAGGCAGAGGTTTACTCTCCTCCTCCTGAGCTGACGCTAGAAGCAAAGCTCCTATGTCAGGTCTGGAGACATAAGCCTTTAAACGGTTGGTGTGAAAGACTCTGGGAGCCTCCTTAGGATTGCCTAAATCCACCAGATAGGTCACCTCTCCAAGTTTACCCACAACATTGAAGGGTCCTATCCATTTGTCCTGCAAGGCCCTCTGCCTTGTGGGGACCTTAACAAGAACATCCTGGTCTTGAGTAAACTCAACCATATTAGCCTTCTGGTCATGCCAATGTTTGACCAGAGCTTGACCAGCCTTCAAGTTATTACTTGCCTCTGCCATCATGTGTGACATTCTCCTCCGGAGACCTATCACATAGTCAGTCACTCTGACTGGCTTGGGGGCAGGATCACTCTCCAACCCCTCCTTAATCAGGGCCAATGGATCTCTGACTGGATGGCCATAAAGAAGTTCGAAGAGACTAAATCCTACTCCCTCCCGAGGGACTTCTCTATATGCAAAGAGAAGGCATGGCAGTAGAAGGTCCCACTTCCTTCTAAGGGGTTCTTCTAAAGCACCTATCATGCTCTTCATAGTTCTGTTAAACCTCTCTACCAGTCCATTGGTTTGTGGGTGGTAGGCAGTTGAGAACTGGTAGGTAACTCTACAGGTTTTCCACATGGTTTGCATGTAGTGGGCCATAAAATGTGATCCCCTGTCAGATATCACCTCCTTAGGAAAACCTACTCTGGTAAAAATACCAAGTAGGGCCTTAGCCACAACCGGAGCCGTAACAGTCCTCAGAGGTATAGCTTCAGGAAACCTAGTGGCCTGGTCCACTACAACCCGGATAAAGCTGTTGCCTGAAGTTGTGGGAGGGTCAAGAGGACCAACAATGTCAATCCCGACCCTCTCAAAAGGAATTCCCACCACTGGGAGAGGCACTAAGGGTGCCACATTCTTGGATCCACTCTTGCCAGAGGTTTGGCAAGTGTGGCAGCTCCTGCAGAACTTGTCTACTTCTGTACCCATCTTAGACCAGTAGAAGTGCAGAGATAGCCTTTCTTTGGTCTTCATAAAACTTAAGTGACCAGCCAAAGGTACCTCATGGGCTAACTTCAGAAACTGGAGTCGGTTCACTAGAGGTACTACAAGTCTTCTGTAGTCTCCAGGGGTTGACTCCGTTGGTTCACTGTAGAAGAGGCCATCTTCTCAGTGCAACCTATACTTCCCAGGCTCAGTCCCATTGAGCTGAGAAGCTGCCTGTTGGCGAAGACCTTCCAAGGTAGGACACTGTCTTTATCCCTTACTGAAATCTTCTCTGTTGGGTCCACCCTCTGCTAGTAAAGACTGCAGCTCAGGATGGTCAACAGGGTCAAGATCTCCTACCAAGGTAAGATCCTCTTCTAGATCTGATTCCTCAGTATCTAGTTTGACCATACAGGGTTCAACCTCACACTCAGCTTCAGGCTGTGTGGGAGTCACAGGTTTGACTTTGGACAGTCTCGGAGATGTCCTTCTGGGCACAGGAGTGCTTGCTGGTTTCTTGCTGGCAGACTTGGATTTCGTCTTTGTCTTTTCTTGTCCTACAATGGCAGTAAGCAAGTCCTGTGGACTTCGGGTGATGGCTTCCTCTATCATGTCCCCTGGAGATCCTCTTAAGTTTCTCTCCCTTGCAGACCTTGTGAGCTCCTGCTTCCTTCTGCTGGGGGGCCTGGGGTGCTAGACACAACTCCAAGAGTTTTAAGGTCATTACCCAACAGGACCCTCCCAGGAATGTTATTTTGCACGCTTACAGGTATTCTGACAGTCATGTCATTACACTGGATGAGAGCTGCTAACTGGGGGACCATTTACACAGGGCCTCCAGCTAACTTGGTTAAGTGTTTGGGTGCCTTAGCAACATCCGCCACTTTGAAAAAAAATCATCAACCACAGTTAGGCTGGCTCCAGTGTCTCTGATGGCAGGGGTCTCCTGACCATTCACAAGAACACTATCTTTTTAATACTCTTTAGTATTATCTGGGATTGAGTTATAAACATCTAAGTTCTGTTGTTCCAAAAGACCCAAGGACACTAAAGAAGCACTAGCTGAGACTCTCATGGGCTCATCAGCGAGTAGCTGAAAGTTTCCACTGGTCATAGGTACTTCATCCACCTGGGAGAAGGCTAAGGAGACGGTGTTGATCCCTGAAGGTTTACCCTTACACTTGGGATCTCCTTTCACATGGCCAGGCAACCCACAAACAAAGCATTTCCAAATGCTGTCTGGGATGGGGGTTTGCCCTGGCCTCCATCTGGTGTGGAACCAGGTGGTACACTAGCCTGATTCGGTTTACCTTGTGGCTTACCCTGGTTATGTTTGGGGCCCTCTTTTGGATTGGAATTATTGGAATTCTTTGTTGTCTTTCTTTGGCTGATTCCCCTCATCCTTCTTCTGAGTAGCCCCAAAATCCTTGTGAGTAGCCCTGTTGGCAACCCACAAGTCAGCAGCCTTAGTTAGTTTCTTAGAATCTATCTCCTTTGAATCAGCCAAGTGCTGTCTAAGCTCAGGAGAGCAGACATCACAAATAGACTCCAACATTACAAGATTCCTCAAACCTTCATAAGTGTTCACTTTGTAACCCTTAACCCAACCATCTAAATTGTTCAAACATTCACACACCCAGCTAGCCCAAGGGGTACCATCATGCTTTTTGAGGGTTCTAAACCTCTTAAGATACTGGGAAGGGGTCATCCCAAACCTAGCAATTAATGCTAGTTTCACACACTTATAATCCTGCTTATCCTCCTCCCCCCAACTCCATTACAGCATCACTTACAACAGGGGGGAGCCTAGAGAAAAGCCAAGGAATCAACTGATTCCCTGAGATACCTTGAATCCCATGATTGTACTCAAACATTGCTAACCAATCCAAAATATCAAGTTTAGTCTCATACATACCAATCATTTCCTTTGGCATACGGGGTCTCTTAGGGCGTGAAGACCTAGAGGACTCTGGGAGAGAAACATTTTCTAGAGACAGTTTCTTCATTTCTAGGTCATGGTTCAGCTCCATTTCTCTGAGCCTTAACTCTTGATGTTTCATGGCAGTTTGTGCATCAATACGTTTCACTTCTAATTCAAGTCTCATTTTCTCAAGTGCAATAAACTCAGGAGTAAGTGTAGGACCTGTGGGGGTCCCTGTGGACAGAGGTTGTGCATTCTTAGCAGGCAAGGGAGTTGCAGGGTTTCCTTGCAAGAACTCATCTACTTCTTCACAATTAACACTCTCAGAATCAGAAACATCAAAATCCACATTTGCTGGAGTGGTAGGTCCTTCTGACCCACTCTCCAGACTTTTTCCCATTAACTTTTCAGCCAGTTCAGATTTCTTTCCTTTACCAGAGATGTTCTTATCCCTACACATGGTTCTCAGAACCTCAGCAGTATAGAGTAAAAGACTCTCTTCAGTGTAGTTTTCCATATTTGACATGATTTCTTAGTTAAATAGAATTAGTGGTGTTAGCCTTGTGGTTAGTTGAACCCAAGCAATAGCAGCACTCTAAGTGTAATCACTCTACTTCCAAATCCTCACCGCTGTACACCAGTGTTAGGCAGAATCCTGTGCAGTGCCCTTAGGAACCACTACACACAATTAAGACTACAGGTGATGATACAAGTTTTACCTTTGGTAAAAGCCTGTACTACTATGTCATAGTGGTAGCACTGGCGGAGCAGCCAGGCCTATTTAAAGAGTATATGAGCAGTAGCAGAGATTACACAAAGGGACCACAATTACTGTGACTCAAGCAAACATTGACTCAAGGTTTCAGGTAGAAAAATATAAGTACATTTATTTTTAAACCATTCGTTATAAACACAACACTTCTATTAAACTTCAATAAAAACCACACGTTAAATATATTACAACTAACCAATTCACTTTGTACAGTAAGTCTCAGGGTAAGTACCCTTTGTTTGAGTGAACCGGTGTTAGGCACAAAACATGTTTTCGCGAATACGATTGCGATCACTTTTTGACAGTTCGTTCTACTAAACAAACGCGTATCCGTGACATGAAATGCTACCGGGGTAAAAACACACATAGCACCTGAGCTACCCAGAGGGAGTTGGAGGCAAAAATCACAGGCAATATTTTTGTTAGGCAGGCAGAATCAAACGCTCAGAAACAGGAGTTCAAAAGTCAAAGGGCCGGAGC
The DNA here is from genome assembly GCF_040938575.1 of Ambystoma mexicanum. Taxonomy (NCBI): domain Eukaryota; kingdom Metazoa; phylum Chordata; class Amphibia; order Caudata; family Ambystomatidae; genus Ambystoma; species Ambystoma mexicanum. Next base: position 596,396,052 of record NC_090939.1, on the reverse strand, counting down.
CAGGGTCAAAGGACACCGGGGCCAGTTGCCGAAGATCACACGGTCTAACAGTTCAAGATTCAACTGAGCCAAAAGTACTTCAATATTGTCAATGTTCGGAAGCAAAAGTTATAAGAAGAAGGGAAGACAAGATCAAGCCTTGGAAATGAAGAAAAAGGGATTCACCCAGTTTCCTCAACAGAACACAGTACCTTGTTCCAATGGTGCAGCTGGTGCCCTGGCAGTTGTTCCTGTTGGTTTCCCACAGACCCACGATTCCTGGAGCTTCGTAGAGAAGGAGAATGTCTGAAGGGGTCTGCACCACACAGGGATGAGGCCGTCAGCAGCGACACTGAATAAAAGGTGCGCTCCTTAAAAATAGGAGAGGCTCTTCAGGTGGCTGTCTGGACCACTACAGCAGTGTGCAGCGATTTTGACCACGGAAGAGGATCCTCTGGCTGTAGAAGATGAGCTGGTTATCCCCACCAAGCTCAAGGGAAGAAGACTCCGGACTGGATCTTCTCTGAGTCGTTGAAGGGCAGATGGCGCAGGACTGCAGCAGGGCTTCACCTGGACGGGGTAGTTGCAGCAGCCGTCGTTCTCTCCTCTTCTCTTCGGTTCCTTGTAGTTCCAGTGGCGACTCTCTGACTTCTAGCCCAAGAGACCTGCCTTTTATACGAAAAACCCCCATTCACGCAGCCTGGCTATCAATCACCCAGAAGGGGGGTTGTCCAGCCCAGAAAACTACCCTGGCCAATCATGACAAAGTGCGACTTGGGTTTCCTAGGATACCCTGTGCAGGGGGTGACTACACCCCTCCCTCACATTCAGCCCACCTAGACACCCAGGCGCCTTGAGGAGGGCTTCTGGGCTGAAGCCCGCCAAAAAACAGTGAACAAAGAAGGCGAACCTAGTTTGCAGCACAAAGTAAAACACAAGAAGGACTTTAACAAAAAGAAATGGCGAATAAACCCAACCGGAGCCAAAAGAAAGACTATTTGGTCAAGCGGGTTTATGTTCGAGGCTAATATAATAGCCAAGAACAGTACCACATTTATCTAATATGATTGCGGTGGAAAAGTTAGGGTAGATACCACTGCCACCAGCCAAGTCTAAATGTTAAGAGCGAAACAATGCTCTAGGAGGTACAGATAAAAAGGGATACGAGTTAACCCTTTCCAGTACTCCATGGAAGATGGGGTGTACTGGATCTGTGGTAGATTGACTAAGTAAAGTTAATGGTAACTTTACCCTTTTCTGGGGGACAGTAGTCACCTCAGAAATGGAGTCGAAAGAAGTCTCAGACAACCCTGTGCCAGGGCACTGAAGGTGCTGTGTGACACAAAAAAAGAAGGGGGCTACTGAAGTGGTGTACTTCAGAGTCCACAATCAAAAAAAAAGATGGAAACACATAGGGAAACACAGGTAAGAGTGGGAGGAAAGCTCACTCTTACCAGGTGGAAAATAATAAACTCCAGAAGTCCAGCAAAGATGCTGGGGGACTCACTAGGTGAGGGAAATTAGCCATAAATGAGAATTCTCCCTCACACCTACCCATCTTTACTCCTTGACAGGGATGGCAAGTGTTGCAATGCTTTGCATAAAAAGGTTTTTGCCTCTAGCAGTATGGCACTCAAATCAGTTAACGCTTCATGTGCACTGTCAAAGTACACACACACCCTTTGGTCTGTGATTGTGGAGGCAGCCGAACACATATCAGAACGTGACATGAGGAATGGTTTCCTTAACATAGTGGAGGATGGCAAGGAAGCAATGCGCCAATCCTTGCAGTCAGGACTCCATACGGCCGACTGTGTCGGGAAGTCAATAGCAGCAAGTTCTGTCATGTGAAGATTCACCTGGCTGAGGAAATCTGGATTTGCAAAGGACCTGCAGCTGCTTGACATGCCTTTTGAATTACTTAAATCTTTTCACAGCCTGGAAAAACTACAAACATCCAAGGCTGCAGAAAAGTTCTTGGGTGCTGCGATTAGACAACTTGCTCAACCTTCCACCCATTCTAAGGGCAAGCCTTTTAGTTTCTATAGTTATGGACAGAAAGGCAAGCAGCCTGCTGTCTGCCAAGCACAAGGTCAGAGATGTTTCTACCTTCCAGAGGTAGAGGAGGGCGGACACTGATCACTTCCGCATGTGCGCCTAGATGCCTGCGGGCTCCAGTGCAAGATAAACAAATCAATAAAAATAACTGTCCCCTCCAGAACGGCCCTCGCTGCAAAACCTCTGCCGCACAACACTGGTGTGGAGAGGGGGTGTCTGCAAGCCATTCGCACAAATGGTGTGCCATTACTACAGTGCATGGGTGCTTCAGGTACTGCCTCCCATTTTTAAAGCGCCCACAGGATTGCCCAGACCAACTGCCCCTCCAAGAGGTTTCCTCTCTTCTGGCGAAAGGCGCTATAGAGTCCTTACCAATTCAGGAAAGTAACAGGGGGTGGTACTCCCACCATTTTTTGGTCTCAAAAGAAGACTGAGGTCTGCGTCTCATCTTGGACCTGAGGCACTTGAACAAGTACCACAGGAAATACAAATCCAAAATGATAACACTATCGCAGATCTTGAGCAACCATGATCCTTATTGCCCGGACTGGGCCAGGAGGACGTGGCCATCTGTCCTCGACACACGCTCAATCTCCACTCCTAGATTCTGAAAGGCTAATGTACAGGGATTGGAACTTTCTAGCAGATGTAATGTAGGTGTTGCTTTCGGCCAGAAGGCCAGCAACAAAGGCTCTATCCCGGTGCCGTTGGAAACATTTCCTCAGCTGGTGCAGAGCACAGGATATGAATTCTTTCTTATGTGATACCTCAAAGGTATTGTCCTTCCTTCTTCATTTAGCAAGGGCTATGTAACTGCACTTTCTATTTTCAAACGCCCTCCAGAACAAGGGGCATACTTCTCGATGCCACTGGTGGTGCAATTTTTAAAAGACCTCACTCCAACACCTTTTATGGTACCGGCATGGGATTTAAACCTAGTGTTAACTTTTCTCATGGCTTCCCCATTTAAGCCATTACATTTGTGTCCTCTGAGGCTATTATCTTGGAAAATGACCTTTTTGTCACCATTTCCTCCACCCGGAGAGTAAGCGAATTGCAGGCCCCGTCCTGTAAGCTACCTTTTACTGTATTTTCCTGCAACAGAGTGACTCTTAGGATGCGCCCTTCGTTCCTCCCAAAGGTCGTATCAGAGTTTAACCTATCGCAAAGAATATGTCTGCCAGCCTTCTATCTGCCTCCTCATTCATCCAAGGAGTCTTGTTTTGACAGGGCTGTTCTCCAACATGTGGTGGCATAATAGCCATGGAGTTCACTCCTCTCCTCCTCCGTAATGGTATTACTGCTATGAGAGTCTATCTCAGATGAGGAATCTGTGGGAGGACACAATCCATGAGAAGAGCACATTACTTACCCCTGTTAATGTTATTTCTTTGTTACAGAGCTCTCTAATGTAAATTATACAATGACTCTCCTTTAACACTAACGAACATTTTTGTCCCAAATTCTTAACACGGCTATGCAATGGGAAAAACGAAAACCGAGATCATGGGTCACCTAGCACGCTATTTGTGCCCGCATTGACCTCACGGCCAGTCACAGAGACTACGACTGGATACCCATTGATGCCGGCATGCATGAAGGCCGCCTGCTGGGAAAAGGTTTCAGACAGCTGCAAAGCAGGATAATATATATCCAAGATGAGGAATCTGTGGGAGGAACATCCAGTACCAAGAACATTACCAGGGGTAAGTAATGTGTAATTCTCTGACCAGGTGGATTTGCTTGCTCTAGCGGAAGGATTGCATAATGCAAGTGCCTTAGACACGTCATCTGACCTGGATCTGCAACAGGCCACTCCTTCTGATCACCCTAATGCACTGTACAGAAGGGCTGTGTAAAGGGTAGTAGAGGCCTTGCATCTAGGTACCCCAGCTAAACCCTTGTTGGCCTATGAGCTAACAGACATGTTAGATAAGGGACTGCAACCAGAAAGGTTGTTGCCTTTGAATGTGGCCATCTCGGACCCCATTACAACAGTGTGGCTAAGGCCTTGCTCCACGCCAGCTTTGGATGCAGAACTCACGAAGAAATACAAGCCAGCTATGTGGGTGTTTAAGATTTCTGCCTTCCCACCCCATGCCATAGGCCTAGTTGTGCAAGCCGCTATAGTGAGCTCTAGACCATTCATGTCCACCTCTAACCTCCCTACAGACGGGGATCCAAGAAGACGGATGCCTTGGTCAAAAAGATCTTTGCTCCAGCATGACCCTGAAGGCAGTCAATGCATCATGAGCATTTGCGAAGTACTCTCACGGACTGTGAAAACTCATGGCGGAAAACATTCCAGCTGGTGAAATGATGGATGGTTTCATGCTGATAATTGACGATGGCAATGGAGTTGGCATTCCAAGCACTGCAGTCGGGCCTGAACACTTGATTGCGATGCCATGCAATGGGGACATCCACTGCGTTAAGGAGGTCAGCCTGCCTTCATATCCCAGGATTCTCACTGAATGTCCAAGGTAAACTTCTGAACATAGCTTTCGGCGGTGAGTGCTTGTTTGGCCCAAAGGCTGATGAATGGACCTGAGAACCCGATGGGTTCAGTGGAAGGGGTGCCACGCGAGCAGAGAGAATCAGGCTGGTACTTATTTTCTGGTACCCAAGAAACGGGGAGGCCTCTGTCCTATCCTGGACCTCAAAGTCTTGAACACGTTTTTGAGAAGGACAAGTTCAGGGTGGTGACTTTGAAAGAACTTCTCCAGGCTCTGCATCTCTTGTTGGTGACGCTGGACCTTCAGGACTCTTATTTTCATGTGTCAATTAATCAGAGGCACAGGCGATTCCTGGGATTCGTCCTAGGGGTGTCTCATTATCAGTTGTGCTCCCCTTTGGCTTAACCTGCCCACCCAGGGTTTTCAAGCTGATGGCAATGGTGGCGGTGCACATCTGGAGATCTTGTTAATTTTTTCCCATACCTGGACTATTGACTGATCCAAGGAAGGAGCAGGTATCGATGCAGGTCTAGGAAATCTGCTCTCTGCTTCACATCTTGGGCTTCTCTCTAAATTTTCAGAAGTCCCACATCACACCAACACAGAAGCTCCAGTTTATCGGACCAGTCCTGTATACACCGGTGGGGAAGGCTTTACCCCCGGTCCCCAGTGTCAGTTAAATGGTTGAGCTTTTCCAGGGTCACAACTGTCTACTAGTGGCTTCCTTTTCTCCGCCTCTTTGATTTCATGCATTTATTTGCAGCCAAACACCAGACTGCGTATTCGATCCCTGCAGTGGCTGTTGAGGGGTCAATGGTCCCAGTACTATGCCCCTGTCAGAGAGGGCTGGTGTGTGTGAGCAGGAGGAAAGTGAGTGCTGAATCTACACACACACCTCTCCCCTGGCGGCACTTCCGGTCCTGGCGTGTCTGTCAGCCCCCGCACACACTCGTGTGCGTTTTTTTAAAAACGATTTTTTGATTTAAGACCATCTTCTGACATGGTGCGTGCTCTACAAAACTTTCACATGTATAAACTGAAACATACATGTATGCGTTTCGTTGATTTAAGAGGTGTAGATCTCGTGTGTCTTTAGAGTCCAAAAAAGTTACCAGCGGGATTTTGCACATTTAATTAATTGTAAAATGCTTCACTACGATTCATCAAATTTCAGGTTAACTATTTTGCATTTAGGTTGATTTCAGATTGTACACAAGGGTGGTTCAGCCAGAAAATTATTTTGTAGTTCAAATATCCACTTAAGTGGAGAGTGGACTGGAAACTCTATTTTACAAATCACTTAGCAAGAACAATGCGCCAGTTGCTAATATAAGATTGATAATATTACAATACATTGATAATCTGGCCCCAAACCCCATTCAGGATAAGCGGTACTACAAACTGCTTCTTTATCTAGAAATGCAGAGGAATAAGTGTTGCGAACCGAGTGCTGCCCATTTATTGTCCAAACTTAATGGGTTTGCTGTCAAGAACACAATTGTTGCTATGACAAAACCTTCCTTTTTCTTATTGCAGAGTCGCCTATGTTTTGCAAACCTATTGCTGTGGGCATTAAGATGAATGGGTTAGACTTTTTCATTCATCACCCTTAAACCTGGCAGGTCTTCATTCCTGATGCACTATTTGTCACATGAATCCAAGGTCATTACTGCAGAGGTTATTTTTAGGCCTGCTCTTAAGGAATTTTACTTGGCGTTACTTGCCCAATGCAACAGAAGGCGTTTTTGTGTTCTCTGCAAGATGCCTGGATTATGTTATAGATTCTTAACCATTTACTGGGATTTTGTAAACCAGGCGTTAATTTGATTTTAATGTATGATCAGACGCTACAAGATCCGAGGGCAGTGCATTTTAATGACGTTTCACAAAATGCCTAAACTTGTTAAAAACCTGTTGGTGCTTAAAGTAGAATGGGCTAAAGGTACATTTTTGATTTTCTTTAATATCATTGCGGCAGTTTTACAAATTTGCAGAGGGTGGTTTTCATATATAGTATGGAAGTGCTGCCTTTAGTGTTACAGTGGCGCGGTGAACTCCTCTCTCCAGCTATCTCTCCCTTTAGAACTGCGCCCATAGAATACAGTTGAAATCCACGATTCGGTCCAATTGTACACACAGCTTTTCCATGCTTTCCTCTCATGCCTTCCTGAGCAACATATCAAACCTTCGCCCTCATCCCAACCATCTACTCGACTTTGCAACTCCCTACCACTATTGAATGTTCTATCATGCTCCTCCTTTGCTTCTCTGACAGGCAAAGTGCTTCAACGCCATAACCTATGACAGGTGATGCTATACAAATGCAAGATTTTCTTTTTCAATCTGTTTATTGAATCTTGAGACAAAAAACAACCAACAACTAACTCCTCACTGGTCCCCCTCAGTCCCAGCCCAGTTTCTGCATACTTAGTCAGAAATTCTCCCACTCCTCCCCATCAGCTTAGCAGGTCGACCACCTCCCACAACGTATTCCCACAATGTCTAAGACTCTCTCTCGATCAAGTGTTGCCATTCCTCACGGAGGGAGCTCATCGGGAGCGGTCTTTAAATCATGCTGAAGGATGTTCCAGGCCAGTCGATTGTCCTGCGACCCCTCTTTCCTCCCCAGTCCCTGTACCACTCCCTGCTGCGCCGCCACCCCCCCTCCGTATTCGTCACCCATTTCACCAGGAGTGGGCCCCTAGGACATTTCCATGAGATTGTCAATCTGCGTTTGGCTAATAGTAACAGGAAGACTGCCATTCTCTTTCTTTGATTCCGTCAAAAGTTACTCCAATAACTCGCTCCAACTTACCCTTTACCTTGAGCTGCGGGAGTGTTCTACTCTCTTGCAGTGCATCATATAGCCTGGATATGACATGTCCCTCATTCCCCGTGGTTAGGATCGAATGAAGGATAGGGGCAGTTGGGGGTTCCTCTGGTATCACATCCCACTTGGGCCACCAGGGTGCTGGTCAGTTTGGCATAATTCAGGAACTGTCCTGCCGGTACCCAGTATCTTTCCACCCAAGTGTTTATAGGCAGCAGAGTCCCTCCTCCGGCCCCTCCTAAAAAGCCTCCCAAGATCTGGCAACCCCTTCAGCACATTTGGCATCCCCTATGTCCCTTAAGATTTCGGCAAACTTCGCATCTGCCCACAAAGGCGTGTAAGGACTATATCCCACCCACAACTGTAACTTGGACCGTGTCCTCTTCTAGGCTTGCCTAACCACTGTACTTAAGCACAATTCGTCTACCTTTTCCATTGCTCTCATAGCATTTAGAGCCCGAGTGATGCTTCCCAGGCTCCCCCATTAATTGCCTGTCTATGCCCCCTTCCCCAATATCCCACTTAGCCGTGTGCTGCAGCTGTGATGCCAGGAAATACAGTTCATAGACTGGGAGAGCCATATCCCCCTCTTTTTGCCCTCTGTGCAGTGTGGCCAGCGCTACTCTGTCCCGCTTCCCACCGCACAGCAGGTCTGCTATTTTGTTGGCCAATAGTTTAAAAAAGCGGCCTGGTCATATACAGGATATTTGCAAAGAAATAGAGCAACCTGGCCAGGATCACCATCTTAAGATAGCAATCTTGCCTAGGGATAGGGGCAGCCGGTTCTAGAATGTTAATGTCATCTAGTCCCGTGAGCGCCCAACCCACATTATACATTATACTGAAATGTGTCTGCCACCGAATGATTGATCTGAATGCCTAAATAGCAGAATGATTCCCCCTCCCACCTTAACCCCACCTCGGAGAGGTGCTGCACCGCTTTCCCCATCAGCGAACCTAGTGGAAATACCAACAACTTATCCTGGCTCACCTAATAGCCCGTGAGGGCCTCCAAATGGTTCAACATCTCTAAAATGTTTGGGACGGGTATCTTGGGATTTTGCACATACAGCAAAACATCTGCGTATAGAGAAATGACATGGTGCTGCCCCCCCACCTCAATGCCTGCATCTCGGAATTCAGATCGACATATTTTTGCCGCTGGTTGAAGTTCCAATGCAAAAAGGATCTGGGACAGTGGACAGCATTTCCTGGGTGCCCCTGCCAAGTTGCCAGCTACTGTAGACTACCTTAACTGTCCTAACCCTACCCTGCGGTTCTTGGTACACCAAGCAAATCCATCCCAGTATGTTCCTTGTGGATCAGTTGGGAGGCTTCCTTTAGGAGCCAGGACGCTAACACCTTGGCCAGTATCTTGGTATCAATATTTAATACTGAAATGGGTTGGTAAGATCCGCAATGCCGCTGTTCCTTCCCCAGCTTCAACAATACCACAATAATTGCTTCCCTCAGTAACGCAGGTAGCAGCCTCTGTTGGAAGGCTTCCTTGTAAAGCCGGCAGAGCCAGGCAGCTAAAAGGTCTGGATATATTTTATAAAATTCGGCCGGGAGGCCATCACCTCCTGGTGTTTTCCCAGTCCCCTGGGACTCAATTGCTACCCTAACTTCCTCCTCAAACAGGAGCTTCTGCAATTTCGTCACCACCTCTTCTGCCAACTGGGGTATGGGCTTGGCCCAACACGTCTCCCATGTGCTCAGCATCCACCTGTCCCTTAGTTGTATACAACTGCTTGTAATACTGCTGAAAGACAGTGTTAATGCCCCCCTGTGTCCTGATCAGGTCCCTGCCTCATCCTCAATTTGAGTGAAGCGGCGATGCAGCTGTTCCCTTGTGAGCAGCCACGCCAAGAGTTTCCCTGCCTTATCTCCCACCTCGTGAATCCTGGCTGTGTAGTGCGCAAAATCATGCTTACCCAGTCGTTCCCGAGCCTGTTGCTGATTAACCGTTGCCCATAGGAGCTCTACCCCACACAGTGAACCTACTGCCATTTCCCCCTCCAACTTCCTGATCCATTTCTTTTTGTTTTCAAGGTGGTTAGTAACGTTGAGTGGATCCGATGGGAAGTGGCCATGCATTTCCCCCAATTGTAACTTTGAATGCTACCCACAGTACCCCATAATCACCCACTGATCCCTCATTGAACTCCACTATGTCCTTTCTGAGCTCCTTCACGTAGACCCCGTCCATCAGAGCCTCAGCCCATAGCCGCCAGTTGGGAATGGCACTTGCCCACCTGCCCCAGAACATTGTGGCTTTCAAGGGGGCGTTGTCTGATAATGTCCTGCCCATGAAGTCAATGTCCCAGAACTGGGGAAACTGCTCCCTCCACATGAACAGATGGTCTATCCTGAAGTAAGTCCTGTGTAGGTGGGAGTAGGAGTAGCCTTTCCCATCGCCATTACTCTCCCTCCAGAGGTCTATAAATGTAAGTCTGCAAGTGCGCGACCAAAGGACTTAGCAGTCAACGACTTATTATGTTCCTTTGGATCTGATTTATCTACTTGAGGTTGGAACACAGTTAAAATCCCTTCCCCAAATTAGGTTGCCATATCCATATCCTTCCATCATGTCAACCACCCCCGGGAAATACCCATCATTGTCGACGTTGGAAGCATCAGAATTTATCAGACATATCTCCCTTCCCTTTAACTCCCCCAGCCGGATGAGAGTCCTCTCCTCATCATCCCGTCTGACATCGGTAACTTGAGAGGGAACCCGCTTGCTATCCAGACTAAGACCCCTCTGGCATATGAGGAATAGGCCATCCTATTTACCTCCTCTCCAGATCTCCCTTATTAAGATGCATTTCTTGGAGAAGCGCCATCTGTATCCCCCACCTCTTCAGGAACCACAATACCTTCCCTCCCGGTGTTTGGCCTCATGTCCCAGCTCCCTCACAATCCAGGTAATAATCATCACTGACCCCATTTGTCTGACCGCACCCCCCACCCCACCCTTGTTTTTTACAGCAGGTGACCTCACGGAAGGTCACCTTGCATACCCTGCTGGGCTGGAACAGTCTGATCCCCCCACCCCACTTCTCCACCACTTTCACCCTCTCCACCTTCCCCACACAACCCCCTTAAACTGAAATAAATCTTAACAAACCAAAACACCAGCAACTAGTCCACCCCCTCTAGGGGAGGCTGACTCGGTGGTTGTGCTCGAGGCGCACTTCAGGCACCACCCCGCGGGGAGTCCATTAGGCCACTGTGTGCTCTCAGGGAGATTTGTAAATGTAACAGTCATGGATCAGTCCCCTCGGCCGCAGTTCATGTAACGGTGGCGCCTCTTTGTCGCTGCAATCCAGCGACTCCGATGTGTTACTGTGTGGTGTGGGTTCATAATCATGGGGCTGCCCCTAAGGATTCTCCGCTGACGTCTCATTCATCCTCCTTATGCTACTGAAGGTTCTCATCGTCCACCACTATAGCCTTGCCCGATTCTATCCGGTCGTCGGGGGGGGGGGGGTCATCTCTCTCCAGCCTTCGGGGTTCGATCGCGCCCCCACCTGTTTTAGCGCTGACTGTCTCGCTTCCTAGACTCGCTTCACTGACCAGTTGCCTTCTGATTCCCACCACTCCCAGACCTCCTCTGGGTTATTACAGAACCAATGATGGCCTCCTTTTATCATTTTAAGCTTTGTCAGGTACAACAGCATGTAGCAGACTTCGTTCTCCCTTGGGATCCGCTTTATCTCCTCGAAACACTGCCGTTGCTGCTGCTCCCTTCTTGTGTAGTCTGGAAACACCATGACCGTGGAGCTAGATTCATTTATCAGGCCCCTTATTCTGGCTGCTTAAAGCAGGATGTCTGTCGCAGTAATTTAAGATTCTGACCACAATTGGTCTGGGGCAGCCTCCCGGTATCGCACTCTGTACCGGCACCATATGTGCCCGCTCTACGGCAAGCCACCGAGACAGGCCCTTGCTTCCCAGTTTCTCCGGTAGCCTATTCTCCAAAAACAACTTCACTGAATCTCCTTCCACATTTACTACTATGTCCCGTCCCCTTGCCTCCATACTTGTGGGACATCACTCCGTCCTGTGGGACGGGACCGTAGCACTTTGTAAAAAGCATCCAAATTTTTCAAAAAATGTCCTTCCTCTCTTTCCTGCACGGGGCCCGGCACGCGACCGTAACCCCGCCCACCTTGGCTCCGCCCCGCGCATCGCCCCTCAGTCTTTTTCTCCGCTCGATCGGGGCCGGACGCACTTGCATCTCGGAAGATTTTCTTCCCTGTTTTCCTCTCTGGCTCTCGCTAGCGTTCGTCTTCTAGTCTGTCTATGTCTTTTAAATGAGATTTTCCAGACTGTTCTTCGTGTCATCGTCGCTTCGCGAGGGCGGATCTCCATCCTCTTTGTTTAGAGTGTTTGGGTCCGGAACACCATTGGGACTCCTGTTTTTACTGTGACTCCCTTTCAGTCCGGGCTCTTCAACGTCGGTTGGAAAGGTGGGAGGTGTTGTTCCGACGCACTCCTCCATCTCATTTTCAGGCGTTCATCGATGAGAAGAAGAAACGCCCGGTAAATTCTTTACTTTTCAGAGCACCCCGGCCGGGGGATACCTTTCCGGGTGCCTCTCGAGCCGGGAGGGGCGTTGATCGCTCTGTCACCAGGGTTCGCCCTGAGGTGCCTGTCGGGCCTAATAATTCTACCAGAGTTTTCTCCGAAGCTCTCCGTAAGGGGCCTGTGTACACCGGAGTAACTTCCGAGGCCCCTCCTGTGGGGGCTGTGTGTAGACCCAGTTCTGCTGAGTCACAGGGTACCGGAGCTTGCTCTGAGGCCTCTCTTTCGGCTTCCCTCAAAAACAAGACCGGGGTGCGCCCCGAGGCCTTGGCTGGGCTTGTGTTTACCGAACGGATGTTAGAGGCCCGTGCCGATAAGACTATTACCGGGCCTAGGCCCGAGGTCCCTTGTACAGAGGCTAAGGCTACCAGCAGTTCTGAGGTCCCTGTCGGTGAAAGCGGTTTCTCACCGTTCTCGCTCTTGTGGTGATACCAGATCTGTTGAGGGGGCAAATAAGCAAGGTTCTTCTTTTACCAGCAGTGCCGAGGTCCTTCCTTCGAAGGCTCAGTTGGCAGTTGGTATGTCGCAGAAACATTCCAGGCCTCATAGTACCGGCTCTGCCGAGGTTCCTTATGTTAAGGCTAAAATTAAGACCCCTGATCCATTGACGGGGACCCCTGCCTCACCTCCTCACGTGCCGCAGTTCCCCTCAGATGAAGACACAATGGCGGCCGTTCCCGCCACGACCACGGCGGCCATTTTAGGTACTACACCTACAACTACGCCATCGCCTCTGGTGTAGGGTTCAGTCCTTTGGGTGAACCGAAGGTCACTTGTGCGTATTGTTACTGGTCGGTTTATGATTGGAACGCCCAGATGCCTCTTCCGCACAATGTTTCGTCGCCTGCAGGGGCGGCCCCTTTTATTTATGTGGATACGTCTGCGGAGAGCCCAGCGTGGCACCCTTCTCCGTTACGTCCCTGGATTTGTCCACCTCCTGAGAGGCCTCCTCAGGTTCCGAAGCAATCTCCTGAGGACGCTTTTTTCGTTAAATTTCAAGCGCTTATGCGCACCGACCCCATGAGGGAGTATTTCAAAGGGCTTTTTAAGGAAATTTGTCCACCAGCGCCTCCGGCTCCACCCGTTCCTCTGGTGGTTCCGCCGGCGCCTCCTTTGCCCGTGGTGCCTGCCCCTGCTCTTCTGCCTTTGCCACCGTTGTCCCCAGTGGACAAGGCAGTGCCTGACACGGTTCAGCAGGATCCTGACCTGTCAGATGACCCTCAAGGCGAGCAGGACAACGAGGACCTTCCCCGCTCTGTTAGAGCTTTTCATGACCGGGTACTGGACACAATGAATTTCTTAGATGTCCCGGTTCTCGGGGCACCTGCTCCACAGGAGGGCGTGCTTTCTGGGGGGTTCACCCTGTCTCCTTTGGAGCGTACCGGCCTTTTCCTGCAGAAGGATGTTTTGGCCGAGGTCCGAAGAGGCTGGGAGAAGCCACACTCAGGACCTTTTGTCAATAAAAAGATTGACGCGAGGTACAGGCTGCACTCTTCGGGGGAAGTGGCCTTGTCGTCTTGTCTGCCTTCCTCCTCCAAAGTGGTGGCTGCGGCCACGTTGCAGTCCGGACCTGCAGCATCCTCTTCCGCGACGGCTACTCAGGTCTTGGGAAAGGAAGACAAGCTCCTGGACTCCATAGGGAGGAAAATCTTTGCCAATTCGGCCTTGCAGCTCAGGCAGGCCAATGCTGAATTGATTTTGGCGGGAGCTAACATGCGGATGTGGAAAGGTCTGTCAGAGTTTGAGGAGCACATTCCGGTCGAGAAGTTGGAAGATTTCAGAGGTGGCCTTTCCGATGCCAGGGTCTTGGCCCAGGATCTCCTGGAGGCTGCGGCTCATGACATAGACACCTCGGCTCGGGGCATGATGCTCGGGGTTGATACCTCGAGGCAAGCGTGGTTGCATGCCACTAAGTTTTCGAAGGAAGTGCAAGACAAAGGGCCTCATTACACGGACGGCGGTAAGGGTTAACGGTCACCGTTAATGGCAACAGTGACCAGTAACCCTTACCGCCGTACTACGAGGTCCCTTTGCGGGTTGGAGGATTTAACGCCTGCTTCTTGCAGGCGTTAAAATCCAACCCGCTAAGGGACCTCAGAGCTAATTACGGCACCGCAAAATTGCGGTGGCGTAATTAGCGCCTTCCCCATTTCCATAGAGCCCTATGGGGCAGAAATGGGAATGGGAATGGGGAAGGGCAATGGCGGAAAGGGGATTTACCGCCCCTCCAACCTTGGAATGGGGCGGTAAATCCCCTTTCCGCCAAGGCGGTGTCTACCGTGTAATGAGGCCCAAAGTATTGGACCTTCCATTCAATGGTAAGGAGCTTTTTCATTCTTCTACTGATGTAGAGCTCACCAAAACCAAGGATAGCACTCAGACGGCTAAATCATTGTCTGTTCTGGTTAAAGCTCCTTTCAAACCTCAGAGACCGTTATCGCAGAGTCGACCTTCTTCTGGTTTCAGGGGCTTCCTCGACCGCAAATCGCGCAGAGTGGATACTCCTGCGGGGATAACCGCCGTAGACAACAGCGTACACGGTATTTCTCCCGCTCCTCAGCCTCCTCATCAGGTTCAGGTGGCACCGCACCGATAAACCTGCCAAATGAGGTTTTTCCGTGCTCGCACGAGACCCCGGTGGGAGGACGCATTGCGTCTCATTGGGAGGCGTGGCAGACCATCACAGAAGACAGATGGGTCTTGTCAGTCACTCGGGCGGGCTTCCACTTACCTTTACCCCCTACCCCACCCCTAAACCCTCCTTTTCAGCTGTCGGGCTCACCCTCCCTCAAGGCCGAGGTTCAGAAACTTCTGCTCCTCAGAGCTGTGGAACCCATTCCCCTTGGGGAGCGAGGGGAGGGCTTCTACTCCCGGCTGTTTACGGTGCCCAAACCCAACCAGGCTGGCCTGCGCACCATCCTAGACCTTTCCCAGTTCAATCTTTCCTTACCCCAAGAGAAAGTCAAGATGATCACGCCCGGCCAGATTCGCTCCTCGTTGCAGGCGGGCGATTGGCTCAGCGTGGTGGACCTTCAGGATGCGTACATGCATATCCTGATTTGGGCTCCACACAGGAGGTACCTCCGTTTCTCTTTGGGAGAGGAGCACTTCCAGTTTTGGGTGCTTCCTTTTGGCCTCAGCTCGGTGCCGCGTGTCTTCACGAAGATGATGTCGGTGATTGCGGCCTATCTTCGTCTCCAGGGTATCCATGGGTATCCGTATTTGGATGACTGGCTCTTACGCCGGGGCCTTGGTGGGGCTTGGTGTTACCGAACAGATGTTCGAGGCCCATGCAAATAAGGCTGTTACCGGACCTGGGTCTGAGAGCCCTCATACAGGGGCTAGAGCTACCAACATTTCTGAGGGTCTGGCAAGGCCTTATCGGTGAAGGTTGTTTCTCAACGTTCCTGCTCTTGCGGCGACACCAGATCTGTTGAGGGGGCAAAGAAGGAAAATTCTTCTTTTACCGGCAGCGCCGAGGTCCTAAATTGGCCCCTGCCGCAGTTCCCCTCAGGTGATGACAAGCTCCTGCACATAAATCATTTGGAGCTTCTGGCGATCTTTCTGGCGCTCAAGGCGTTCAGACCACTCATTGTCAACAAAGTGGTCCGCAGGGGGGAACAAAGTCTCCCCCCCTCGTGGACCTGTCCATCCAGATTTGGGAGTGGGCCGTGCTTCATGGTGTCTGGCTGCTTGCAGTGCACATCCTGGGCTAGCTGAATGTCACAGCAGAGCCCCTCAGCCGGCGGACAGTGGTCAGCTATGAGTGGGAGTTGAAGGCGGAGGTCCTCTCAGGGATTTTCTCGCCCTGGGGCACACCGCAGGTGGACCTCTTTGCGACGGCGGCGCGCAAGAAGCTGCCTCTGTATGCCTCCAGAGGGGGGCTGGGAGCCTCCTCTCTGGGGGATGCCCTAGAGATTCCATGGCACAACATGAGAGCCTTCCCGCCTCTGCCTCTAGTTCACCGGGCAATTTGGAAGTTGAAGAACTCAGCAAACTGTTCTCTTCTACTGATAGCCCAGTGGTGGCCGGCCAGGTTTTGGTTCTCAGAACTCCAACACCTGTCGGTAACTCCCGATCTTCTCCACCAGGGGGAGCAGCAGCTGTGGCACCCCTCCCCACAATCGCTCAGCTTGGCGGCATGGTGCCTGAGTTCAGGTCTTTAGAGCATCTAAATTTGTCTGCGGCTAACATGCGTATTATCCAGGCAGCCAGAAATGTCATGATCTCTGCTTCCAAAAGGTCAGGGTTTTCCCAACTCCCTTGGAAGCAGATCCATAACCCAGGTTCCGAGTGCCAACCAGTCCCAATTGGGACCTTTTGGACCCAGTCCTGGCGCCAGTGGCACCAGGCTCATATGCCCAGTCCCAGCGCTGGAAGCGCCGGGCTCATAATGCTTGGGTGGACTTACCTGCAGCAGACCATGCTGCTTACTTGCCTGCCAGTTGAGCCTCTGATCCTCTTCTGTTTGGAACTACTTTTCCTGTTGGGTGGGGCAGGAGCCACTCCCTAGATTCAGAACACTGGAACTCTTCTGGAAAGCAGGAACTCTTTTCTTACCTAGGCGTGGCTGTGGAAGGAGACACCTAAGCACTACAGGAGGCTATTTAAACCACACCCGATGGATGAATCTTGCTTTGCGTTATTCTGCATCCTCTGCAGCAGAACGCTCATCGTGTCTTCTGCATCTGATCCTGGGCCTAAGGAAAAAGGCTTACCATCCTGAATCCAGTCTTCAGCAACACCTATAAAGACAAGAAAGAACAGGTTAGCATTACGGTCTTCAGTGACAGCTCTTCACTTACCTGGTCCATCGGCTGTCACCAACGCCTCGCGCTGCATTCCGGCATCTGAAAGACAAAGGCTTACCTACTCTTCGTGCGCTCCGGAGGTCTTCACACTGCATTCCGGCATCTGAAAGACAAAAGCTTACCAACTCTTCGCACGCTCCGGAGGCCTTCGGCGCTGCATCCCGCATCTGAAAGACAAAACAAGGTGCGTTTAAAGACATTGGGGAACTTTAATACTCACGTGCCATTACTCCTTTCCACATCTAACCCAGTGGGTATTCCGGCACCCTGCAGCCGCTCCGAACTTGTACCTGCAAAATAAAAAGACAGTTAGAGCGCATCGTGAAGCAGGCAACAAGCGCTTACTTACGTGCTTCCAGGCACTTCTATTCATCACACGGGCTCCATCTTCAACTCACTTCAGCCCGTCATCCGCCATCGCCGGAACCCTGCAAAACAAGAGACATTACTAAAGACTTTAAAGACATTAGAATTACTCGAAACTTACCGTTCGTGCAGTCAACGACGGACAGCAGTCCTCTGAAGTCAAGAGGCCTGCTCCCCTTATCCAGTGAAGAAACTGGTTACAGCACCCTGCCCCGAGGCAGATGGAGAGCACAGCGTTCACTTACCTAAGGTGAGAGCGTTAACCTTTGGGGTTCTACAGGAGAAGAGAAAGGGAAGAAGAGAGAGACATTCAATAACCCAGTTCCTTAATCCCATATTTTCTATCTGCAGACATCTTACCCTTCGAGTCAGACATACAGTGCACAGAGGTCCAGCCCAAAGAGCCAGCCGTGTGTTACACATCACCTTTGAAGATACGATATACGCCCAGTCAAGACCGGCGCCTCTACGGGAATAAGGTGAGCGTTACAGAACGCAAAGCCTACCACAAAACTCCCGTCCAGGCGCTATGGAAACCTCGGATACCGACCAGCTAGCCCAGTTACTTGGGGAACTAAGGGCAGAAGTGCATGCAGCCCGTCAGGAAACGAACGCTCTAAGAAGGGAACTGATTATTTCCAAGGAGCGAACAGATGATCTCGCTAGACAATTGCTACAGTCACAAGCCGGACATACCCCGTTACCCGCATCTGGGGGAAATCTTCCTTCTACATCCTCTATGAATCCAGTGCAGATCAACCTACCTGGGAATGTACCTCTGGCTCCGCCCGAACGATTTTCTGGTGACCCAAAGAGGTTTGCAGTATTTATCAATCAGTGCCGGTTGCATTTCTTATGCCGGCCAGCAGCCTTTCCAACTGATCAAGCTAAAGTAGCTTTCGTGCTTTCGTACCTTAGTGGCAATGCGGCAGACTGGTCGATCCCTCTAGTAAATCAAGATGATCCGGTCCTCCATGATTTTCAAGCTTTTCAGCTCAGTATGGAAAAACTGTTTGCAAGACATTCACAGGGGCAGGCCTTGGACAATGAGCTTCTTTCGTTGCGACAAGGTAATGAAGACCTTTTGGCTTATATTGCGTCTTTCAACAGACTGATAGTGGAAACTCAATGGCCTGAGGACAAAAGGATTACGCTGTTTTATAGAGGTCTACGTGGAGAGCTCAAAGATGTGTTAGCCCAAGTAGTGAATCCCCCACAAGATTGTTCGGACTATATAGACTTAGTCGTTCAAATAGATCACAGACTGCAGAACAGGAAGGCCGATCGTTCCAAGTTTGATGCTCGAGTATTTTCCAAACCGCCAACTCCTTCCAAAGGAGTAGACTCCGGGGAACCCATGCAAATAGGGGGTCTGAAAGGTCCTCTTACACAAAAGGAGCGGGAAAGGAGAAAACAGTTACAATTATGCCTCTATTGCGGAAACTCAGGGCACTTTCTTCGAGACTGTCCGGTGAAACCTGCCAAGAAGGCAGTAGGAGCTGCAGTTACCAAAGTTACAAACTCTGAGCAGGGAAACGACCTCGCCCGACAAGAATAGAGGTCCTCTTGCCGAGCGTGAAAACCAGTTCCGTGACCTCGCATTTCGTGATACCTATGGTCCTCATTAACCCTGATAATCCGGATCGATTACATGCAATTGAAGCTTACGTCGACAGCGGTGCCATCGGCAATTATGTGGATCATGAAATGGTTTTGAGGATGAATCTAACTCTTTGTCCCAAGGCTGTAAAGGACGTCATTACTACGGTGGATGGTACGGAGATGGCCTCCGGGCCAGTAACGCATACCACTCAAGAGGTGACGCTAGTAAGTCAAGATGGACACCATGAGAAGATTGTGTTCGATGTGATCAAGGCCCCTCAGTTTCAGATTATTCTAGGAATACCTTGGTTAGAGAAACACAATCCTCTGATCGATTGGCGAGCAAGAACGCTCCAGTTTCCAGAATGTGTCTCTACTTGTCACCCTCCACCTGGTGTTGCACTGGCAGCAATTTCTTCAGAGACTCCCCAGTTACCTCCCGAATACCTAGAATACCAAGATGTTTTCCGGAAGGATCAGGCTAACTCTCTACCTCCTCATAGGTCTTATGACTGCCAGATAGACCTGATACCTGGATCTACTCCTCCTTGTAGTAGAATTTATGCCCTCACCGAGCCTGAGAACCTTCACCTTCGACAATACCTGGCAAATGGGTTTATTCGTCCTTCCAAGTCCCCTGCTTCTTCAGCTTTGTTCTTCGTTCCAAAAAAGGAAGGAGACCTTAGAACTTGTATAGATTATCGCTCCCTGAACCAGATCACCGTTAAGAATAGATATCCGTTACCTTTGATCCCTGAACTCCTGGACCAAGTCAGAAAAGCATGCATATATACAAAGCTGGATCTTAGAGGAGCTTACCACTTGGTACGAGTAAAAGAGGGCGATGAATGGAAGACGGCCTTCCGCACCAAGTATGGGCTATTTTTTTTTTTTTTTGTTTTGGCTTAAGCCTTTACAAAAAGGGAAAACAATACAAAACAATTTTTGATTAAGTACAAAAAAGACAAAACTTGTGTTAAAATTTCTTACTGTCCACCAACCCTGCCAATTTTTTCTAGTCCTGTAAGTTCCATGCTTAGGTACATTTATCCTTTGGATTGTTGTGTTAGATTGTCAGACCACTTTCTATTAGTACCTGGGTTGCTGCAAACGTAAGTGCAGCATTTTTTCCTGAGATAATTCTGTCCCAGAGGAAGTCTGTAACTATGTCTTCCTCCCTCCGTACCAGATCTCTAAAGAATCTTAGTCGCTGAGGCCAGGTGCCTTCACAATCCATTAGGATATGCTTTAACGTTTGTTTGGCAGGGTTTGAGCAGATTGAGCATAATTTTATTGCCATCTGCCCTTGATTACGTTTTACCAGAACAGCCCCACAGTGGATGAGGTTCAGTCTCATTCTGAGGAAGTCTGAACGCAATTTTCTATTTGGAGATTTCAGTAGATAACATGAGAGAGATCCAAGTTTCTTTTCTCCCTTCAAAAATATGTTTTGAGTTGGGTCCTCTCTTACTGTTTCAATCCAGTCCCGTTCTTCTAGTCTGCATTTTACTTTAAGTGGATTTAGAGCCAGAGTGTCTTCATTTAGATCCAGTTTCTTTAGCATTTCCAACGTTTTCCTTTCCAGCGAAATGAGAATAGTGGATTTTTTCAATAGTACTTCGTGTTTGAGGTCTCCATACAACGTCGAGTCCTTGCTTAGTGTTATTTCCCTGAACAGTGAAGTGAGCTTCCAGTCGGCCATACAGTTTAGAGATTTTAGGCCTCGTTCAAATCTTAGGCTTTTTAAGGATGCACAATTTGGGAGACCCAAAACTCTTTTCCAGAGGCGACCCTCATAGTTGTCCCAGTTTATGAACCAAAGATCCGGTTTTGCTTCTAGTCCGTATAGAACAACTGGAACCACTTTGGCGAGATAGAACTTTACCAGAGGCAAAATGGAGAACTTACAAAATTTGTAATTTAACTTAATCATCTGTGATGTGAATTGTGTTATTTTAGCTAACACTTCATTTTCTACTTTGTATGTTGCTGGATGGGCATAGATGTTATATTCCAGATATTTTATGGTTTCTACTGTTTTAATCCGTTCTCCTCCCATGTTCCAGTTTATGTATTTTACTTTTGACAATGAGTGTTTGAAAATCAAAATGTTTGATTTAGATGGATTAACTGTCAATTTGTTTAGTCCTACATATTCATTCAGTTTGTCAAGTAGGTGTTGTAGCCCAATTGGTGTTCTGTCGAGGAGAACTATGTCATCCGCATACACCAACCAGCAGATTTTCCTCCAATTTAGTGTTGGGCTTATCAAGGCAGACGTTTCTAGAAAATGGCCCATATCTGCCAGGAACAAGTTGAAGAACAGAGGCGCCCCCAAACACCCTTGTCTTACACCTCTATTAACTTCAACTAGTCTAGACAGATGACCCATTGCGTCGAGCCGTATTCTTAGGTTGGTGTTTTTATGAAGTTCCACTAAAATTGATAGAAGATATTCTGGCATTCCCCAGTTCCGGAGTTTGTCCCACAATAGGACTCGTTCAACCTGATCGAAAGCTTTAGACAGATCTATCCAGGCTCCGTACAGCATTTGTTTTTTCCCCCCTCTCTTTTGCTCATTCAAGATGTTTAGAATCAGGCCATTAATAGATGTTGAGTGGCCTTTGCGGAATCCTGTTTGAAAGCGTGATAGAATATTAAAATCTTCGACCCATTTCGAGACATGAGACAGTAATAGTCTCATGAAGACTTTGCTTTCAATGTCCAGCAATGCTATCGGTCTATAGTTCATTGGTATACGTCGATCCCCGGATTTAAAGAAAGGTACTATAAGGGCCGTTTTCCAGGATGCTGGAAAGGTTCGTTGCTTTAGTATTTCTTTAAAGAGAGCGGATAATAACTTTGACCACAATGTTGGTTCGCTTTTCAGTGCCTGATAGGTCAAGCCGTTTAGACCCGATGCTTTAGATGATGAGGAACTGGCTATAATTTCCCGTATGTCTTCTTCACAGAAATTAAGTTGCCAATGGATATCTGGTTTGGGTCTAAATTCGCGGGTGTCGTCGCTCTTATATGTCTCTGTCAGGTAGCTCACCCAGCCATCTTCTGAAACTAGGTTACATAATGATTGTGCGTGCGCGCCTTCGAACTGGTTCATTACTTCCCAGAAGTTCTTGCTGTTTTTTTCTCTGAGTGTTTTAAGTATGTGCTCGCCATCTGTTTGTATCCGAAGAGCATTATGTGAGATCGACCATGATTTGTAATTGGCTTTTTGGGTTCTTATTTCAGTTTTCATATCCTCCACTGAAAGTCCTGCCTTTTTGATGTCTCTTAACGTTTTCCTATGCTCTCTTTTTCTTCTTTGTGTGGATTCGTCAAAGGCGTGCAGGTGTTTCTGTTTGGCTTCTCCCGCTAAGTATTTGGGTGCTAGAGTTGCCCATAGGAAGTTGCTAAATCGGTGTGGATCGCATTGTGATTTCCCTAATGTGTTCAGGAATCATTTTGAGTTTTCCATTTAAATTAGCTCCCCCATCTTTATATTTTACGACTCTAAGTTTTCCTTTCTTCCCCTCAAGCAACTGTAGTTCTCGTTCAGCTTCTGTTGTTAGAATATTTTCGAGTGACAACTCCAGTCTACTGTGGTCACTGCCAGACTCCTGTTTTATTTTTAATGTATAGGGCGAAGCATGCAGAGTTTTTGAAACAAAGATATAGAATAAGGCTGAGGATGAGTTCCCTCTTCTCCAGGTTATATATGGTTCTTTTACACCCTCCTGTAAGCCCACTACCATATGGAGGTCCCATTGTTCCATAAAATCCTGCCATTGTTTTCCCAGAGTAATTTTCCTATGTGTTACTCGATCTCGGTCTCCTTTTAGGGGATGTATGCAATTCGTGTTGAAGTCTCCAGCTACCACGATCTTACTAGAAACTAGAGTTGTTTTTAGTAGTTCGAATAGAGATGCTAAGTTCTCTAGAAAACAGTCTAGTTTCGATGTTGCAGGGTTCCAGTAAATGTTTACAAAGACCCAAGTTGTGGTGGTTTCTTGTATAGATACTTCAGCTCTGCATGCCTGAATGCCCTGGGGATTATTCCATATTTCCTTTACATTTTTAAAGTCTTGGTTTTTTAGTGCTATTAGTAAGCCTCCTGAGGGCCGGCCCAGTGTTTTTTGTACGGCTGACAAACAATGAACCATATACCCTTCGATGTTTAGCGGATTAACCAACCAGGTTTCTTGTAAAAGAATCGCATCCCCCTGATTGAATAAGTATGACCTTGTTTCTTTGCCTCTGATGACACTAGAGCCTCTTGTGTTCCAACTAAAGATGTTAACATGGTTCTTTCTAAAGTCGTTGTGTGCCCAGGCCCAACTTCTTCAGAACTTCTGACAGTATGTCTGGTAGGAGCATAAGGGTGTTTTCTTTTATTTTGAGATCTTTTTCTAGACTACCTTGCTTTGTGAGGATTGCCTCATTTTGATATATTGTTTCTTTGTTTGGGCGTGGGAGAATGCAGTGTTTGGCCATAATGTTGTTTTTCTTATCATTGCATGAAACTTCCAGTCCATAGGATTCCAGCTCAATTGAGTTTCGCAAGATATCATTTCTTGCGTTCGCTGAAGTCATAATGAGTTCAACCAGGAATGGATCACTTGACAACGGGAATTTCACGCTTTCAATGTCGTTGGATTTTAAAGAGTGGAGGTCTCCTATTTTTTGTATTATGTTCAGAATCACTCCCCGGTTTAAAGATTTATAGTGGCCGTGGTTTGAGCGCAATCTCAACCAAATCCTTTCATTGGCATTTCCCACTGATGTGTTTTCAGTTGGTTTATCGCATATTTCGGAGAGTGAGTGGATACCTGCAGCATTCTCCTCACGATGCATCTGGGTATCAAGTTTGACGAATTTCCCTTCTCCGTTTTTGATTTGGTTGTCATTTATTTCAGGTGTGTTTTTCCCCAGCATGTTTGCTGGAACAGTTACACCTGGAAGGGTTGTGCTTGGGTCCTTGAAAGCCAACGGCTTCTTTGTTAGAAAGATGGGGGCAATTTTCCTGTTTTCCTGTTGATTTGTGGCAGTGACATTCCCACAAGTTCTTTTTACTACAGACTGCCTTTTTTTTTGTGTGAAAATTGGGGCCCATTTGACTGCTTTGGCTATGTTCTCTTTTTGAGGTTGAGCGACTAGGTTTTTTTTTCTTGTTGTTTCCTCTAGATTCATCTGTTTTTCCAGATCCTTTCCAATCTCTATGTTTTTCTTTTTTAGATTGTTTTTTTGTCCTGTCAGCTCCTCTGTTTGTAAGCCAATGCTTGCTTTCGTTATTGGAACTATATCGTCCAATTGTTTGTCTTTAGTTAAATTGGTCTTTGTACAGATGTCAATTTTGGCCTTCTGGTTTCCTTTTCCTATTTTGAGTTTATTTTTTTTTGTGCCGATATGAGGGGTTTTAGAGTCGCCCACAATGGTGTCCTGCTCCTCACTAATTCCAACTGATTGTATTTTTCCCTGGATCTTACCTTTTTCTTTTCCAATTTTATTTTGCTTCAGCCCTTTGTTATGTTTACTTTTGTTTTTAGACTTTGAAGATTTAGAGCTCTTTCTCTTTGCCAAGTGATTTCTCCTTTTTCCTCTGCCTCTTGATGTTTGTTCCCCTTGTTCTTGCCATTCCTGAGGTTTTCCTACCTGATTGGCTTTTTGGTTATCAGATTTAGTTTCTTTTGTGTTTTTTCCAATATCTGCCTCTTCCTCTAGTACTGTAGCTAGTCTTAAGAATTCTTCCATTATTGAATCTGAAAGTGGGGTGTCCTCCAATGAGTATTCCTGAATTTTTTCTGGGGTTTCTTCTATTTGAACTGGGGGCAGTTGTCCCTTCAAGGCTGACAAAATCTCTTTCAAAAGTGTGTTGTTTTGGTTTTCAATTTGATTTTTTTCTTTCAGTGATTGCTGGATAGAGGAGATGTCGAGTCCTTGTTTTACAATCTCAATATTCAGTGCCTGAATTGGGGTGCTCAGTTTTGTATTGATGGCATTTGCCAGGCCCACTAAAGTAGAGTCACAAAGAGAAATTTCTTTAGTCATTTCTAGCAATGTCCCATTTTGTGATTGGACTTCTCCTTTTAGCATCTCAAAGACTGAAACCAATGAGCTAAGAACAAAGTTCAGTGCTTTCAATGTGTCTGTATTTGGATGTGTTGTTATTTCTTCATCGTCTTTTCTTTCTGAGTCCCTTTGTTCCAGCATTAGCTGTACAACAGTTGATGAAGATTGTAGATTTTGTGGGGTTGGGGTGAATGCGTTGTCTTCCTCAGATGAGGTACAGGTTTCTTTTTCCAGGTGAGCTGCAACAATGTGTATTTCTGTACTAGAAGTCGGGGTTTGAGAGTGTCTTGGTTCTTCCCAAAGAATGAGGGATTCGCCTTCGATGTCACTGTGGCTTTTATGTCGTTTATTCCCGAAATGATTTTCTATTTTCTTTTGTATTTTCCTTGTTGAGATAGTGTATTCCAACCCTTTTTTCCAATTATCCATTATAGCGATATTTGGATTTTTCTCTATCTGACTTTTTGTAGGAGTACTATGTTTTTCATCAGCATGTACCAGAACTTGGATTTCTTGTCCATTCATCAGATTAGCATTCTCCTGAGCGAGTTGAGCAGTTGGTATGATCACTTCACAGCTTTGATTTAGATACAATCCATTCCCTGCCCCTTCCATGTCTTTGGTGCTACGAAGTTTCATCAAGTTTTAGTTTAATCAACAATCTGTGATGTATACACCGTTTGTTGGTAGAAAGTGGTAAGCGATGTGTCTACACTTTAAATAAGTCTGGGGTAGTTAGTCACTTTACGTCAGAAGTGCTCACTACCAAGGGTGAAGATGTAGTGCTAAGTAGTCACTTTAGTTATATCAGACCCGAGGAAAAAGGTCTTTTATCGAGTCGTAATTAGACAAAACAGCGTGATCAAAGGATATAATTTCCCGCAGTCTCACGTTGTATGAACAAGTATTGTAAACGATGTAGACCTTACCTCAAGTTCACCTCAGCTGTTATTGGCTGCTGTTGGTTCTCCTGCAAGTCACATATAGATTTTTGCGCCAACTACGCCAAACAGCCGCACAACAGTCACTGGGCTTTACTCCAGCCGGGCTTAACGCCACAAGGTTATAAATAGGGCTATTTGAATATCAGGTCATGCCCTTCGGACTTTGCAATGCCTCGGCCGCCTTTCAATATTTTATGAACGATGTCCTCAGAGAGCTCATAGATGTGTGTGTTGTTGTTTACATTGACGACATCCTCGTTTATTCTTCATCGGAATCTGAACATCGGAAACACGTGAAAATGGTCCTCGAAAGATTGCGTCAACACAAACTTTTCGCTAAGTTGGAAAAATGTGTTTTCAACGTGACTGAAGTTGAATTCTTGGGATTCATATTATCACCTGGCGGAGTGCATATGGATTCAAAGAAGGTCGATGCAGTTCTCAAATGGCCATCACCATCCTCCGTAAAAGGTGTGCAAAGCATGTTAGGCTTCGCTAACTTTTACCGCAGGTTTATCCCCGAATTCTCTCGAATAGTCCAGCCCATCACTGCCTTGTTAAAGAAAAACAAACGTTTTGAATGGTCTACCGAGGCGGAACAAGCTTTCCAGGATTTGAAGACTAAATTTATCTCTGCACCAATCTTAAAACACCCTCGCCACGAACTCCCCTACATCGTGGAAACTGATGCTTCAAGCCTTGCCATGGGGGCAGTTCTATCACAAAAGGACCCGGTAACCAATCAGTTGCATCCCGTGGCATTTTGGTCCCGCAAATTCTCGCCTCCTGAAATCAATTACACGATTACTGACAAGGAACTTCTGGCTATCAAGTCTGCCTTTAAGGCTTGGCGGCATTATCTGCTGGGGGCCCGACACACCGTTACTGTGATTACGGATCACCGAAACCTGCAATATTTGAAAACCGCAAAAGCCCAATCCTCTAGACAACTCTGTTGGGCATTATTCTTTGCCGAGTTTGACTTCATAATTACCTATCGACCTGGTACAAAAAACGGTAAAGCTGATGCCCTTTCTCGGATGGGAGTGGAAGAACACTTGATCAACCCTAAACCTGTACCAATCATTCCCGAACAAAGAATTCTGGGTGTAATCGCCACAGAATCCATAGAGGAAGTTAAGGATAAAGCCAGGCAACTTGTAACTCCAGCAGACATACAGAATTGGCATCTGCAGGGAAAGGACTTTGCAGTAAAGGACAACTTATTGTATTTCCAAGAACGATTATACCTACCCAGCACAGATTTACAGAAAAAAGTAATCTCTTGTTATCACGATTCTTTAATGGAAGGACATCCCGGTATGGCCAAGACCTCAGAAAAGATCAAGCGCTACTTCTGGTGGCCGTCTTGGAAAAAAGATATCAGAGACTTTATAATGTCCTGTGGAGTATGCGCCCAAAACAAGAGTCAAAAGGAAAGACCAGCAGGCCTCTTACGCCCTATTGACATCCCACCTCGCCCTTGGCATACGCTTTCTATGGACTTCATCACCGATCTACCTCCATGCTCCGGATACAATACGATTCTAGTAATCGTGGACTTATTCTCCAAGATGGCGCATTTCATTCCGCTCAAAGGCTTGCCAACAGCAGCAACTCTGGCCCGAGAATTTCTCGAAAACATCGTCCGACTGCACGGTTTTCCTTCGGTTCTAATTTCGGATCGAGGTAGTCAATTTATTTCTCATTTTTGGCGAAGTTGCTGTCGGTCGGCTCAAATTGATGTGAGACTATCGACCAGTCACCACCCTCAGACCGACGGACAAACCGAGAGGACCAATCAAACTCTGGAACAGTATTTACGCTGCATGCTGCAACAAACTGAAAAAACTTGGAAAGACATCCTTTGGATAGCCGAATATGCCTACAATAACTCTGTCCATTCGGGAACTGGGAAAACCCCGTTTTTTCTTTTGTACGGCAGTCACCCTCGAACCTCGGAGTTGGATCCCCTCCAAGATCTTGAAACACCAGCAGTAGACTACCTGCATTCTACAATCACCCAAGCCTTTAAGGAAGCTGTTTCTCACCTTCAAAGGGCTAAAGAACAATACAAGAAAGGAGCAGATCAACATCGGAAGGAAGCCCCTCAATATCAAGTAGGGGATCAAGTCTGGTTATCCACTAAATATCTACCTCTAAAAGGGCCACGCACATTCAACCCAAGATACCTTGGTCCCTATTCCATCACTACCATAGTAAACCCAGTAGCGGTCAAGTTGGACTTGCCCCCGCACATGAAGATACATCCGGTCTTCCACGTATCTCTATTAAAACCCGTGCAACCTCAAACCCGACTAACTAAATCTCCAAAACCTATCCTAGTTGATGGAGAACTTGAGTTTGAAGTCAAAAGCATTCTGGACTCCAAGATCTCCAAATCTAAACTATTTTACCTAATTGACTGGAAAGGCTACGGCCCCCAAGAGAGATCCTGGGAACCTGCTGAATATGTCCACGCTCCTCGCCTAATCAAAAGATTTCACCGAACATTTCCTGACAAGCCAAAACCCCCGGAGAAGCCCGGTTGGGAGGGGCCTTGAGGGGGGGTACTGTCATGATCTCTGCTTCCAAAAGTTCAGGGTTTTCCCAACTCCCTTGGAAGCAGATCCATAACCCAGGTTCCGAGTGCCAACCAGTCCCAATTGGGACCTTTTGGACCCAGTCCTGGCGCCAGTGGCACCAGGCTCATAAATATGCCCAGTCCCAGCGCTGGAAGCGCCGGGCTCATAATGCTTGAGAGGACTTACCTGCAGCAGACCATGCTGCTTACTTGCCTGCCAGTTGAGCCTTCGATCCTCTTCTATTTGGAACTACTTTTCCTGTTGGGTGGGGCAGGAGCCACTCCCTAGATTCAGAACACTGGAACTCTTCTGGAAAGCAGGAACTCTTTTCTTACCTAGGCGTGGCTGTGGAAGGAGACACCTAAGCACTACAGGAGGCTATTTAAACCACACCCGATGGATGAATCTTGCTTTGCGTTATTCTGCATCCTCTGCAGCAGAACGCTCATCGTGTCTTCTGCATCTGATCCTGGGCCTAAGGAAAAAGGCTTACCATCCTGAATCCAGTCTTCAGCAACACCTATAAAGACGAGAAAGAACAGGTTAGCATTACGGTCTTCAGTGACCGCTCTTCACTTACCTGGTCCATCGGCTGTCACCAACGCCTCGCGCTGCATTCCGGCATCTGAAAGACAAAGGCTTACCAACTCTTCGCACGCTCCGGAGGCCTTCGGCGCTGCATCCCGCATCTGAAAGACAAAACAAGGTGCGTTTAAAGACATTGGGGAACTTTAATACTCACCTGCCATTACTCCTTTCCACATCTAACCCAGTGGGTATTCCGGCACCCTGCAGCCGCTCCGAACTTGTACCTGCAAAATAAAAAGACAGTTAGAGCGCATCGTGAAGCAGGCAACAAGCGCTTACTTACGTGCTTCCAGGCGCTTCTTTTCATCACACGGGCTCCATCTTCAACTCACTTCAGCCCGTCATCCGCCATCGCCGGAACCCTGCAAAACAAGAGACATCATTACTAAAGACTTTAAAGACATTAGAATTACTCGAAACTTACCGTTCGTGCAGTAAACGACGGACAGCAGTCCTCTGAAGTCAAGAGGCCTGCTCCCCTTATCCAGTGAAGAAACTGGTTACAGCACCCTGCCCCGAGGCAGATGGAGAGCACAGCGTTCACTTACCTAAGGTGAGAGCGTTAACCTTTGCGGTTCTACAGGAGAAGAGAAAGGGAAGAAGAGAGAGACATTCAATAACCCAGTTCCTTAATCCCATATTTTCTATCTGCAGACATCTTACCCTTCGAGTCAGACATACAGTGCACAGAGGTCCAGCCCAAAGAGTCAGCCGTGTGTTACACATCACCTTTGAAGATACGATATACGCCCAGTCAAGACCGGCGCCTCTACGGGAATCAGGTGAGCGTTACAAGAAAACCCTCGACCAGATCTCAGTACAAGAGTAAATGGCTCGGTTTCTGTCATTGGTGTCTAGAGAAGAAATTGGATCCAAGGGGGGCCACGGTTGACACAGCGGTGTCCTTCGTGTCCTCCCTAGCAGAGTCAGGGGTTCATGTTCTGTCATGCAGGACTTACCTTTCAGCGGTCTCCACTTATCTTTCTACGGATCAGTGTTCGTATTCTCTGACTAACCCAGTGGTAAAGAGGCATTTCGCTGGTTTAACACGCCTTTACCCTCCAGTTCGTAATCCGCACCCGCCATGGGTCCTGAATGTTGTCCTGACGGCGCTGTGCCATAAACCCTTTGAGCCAATGGCTACTGTGGACCTCAAGTACTTGTCTTGGAAAGTGTCCTTTTTGGTCGCCGTCACATCGGCAAGGAGAGTGTGTGAGCTCCAGGCATTGTCGGTGGAGCATCCTTTCTTGGCCTTTCACAAGGACAAGGTAGTCCTTCAAACTAATCCGGCTTTTCTGCCGAAGATAGTGACCGAATTCCATTTGAATCAATCGATCTCCCTACCGGTCTTTTTTCCGAACCCCGCCTCTGAGGCGGAGAGGGTTCTACGCTGTCTTGATGTCCGAAGAGCTCTTAAGTTCTACCTGGATAGGACTTCTGAGCTTAGTTCTTCTCAACTTTTTGTGACTTTCGGCAACCCTCAAGGCAAGCAGGTGTCTAAGGCAACTATTTCTAGGTGGATTGCCGTCTGCATCATGGAGTCTTTCACTGTCCAAAAGCTGAAACCTCCTAAAGGTATTCATGCACACCTGGTGCGGGGCAAGGCAGCTGCGGTTGCTTTTCAGAAGTATGTTCCCTGGGAGTCCATCGCTAGGGCAGCTACTTGGGCATCTCCATCTGCTTTCTGTAAGCATTACTGCCTCGATATGAGTTCTAGAGCTGATGCTCAGTTTGGTCAGGCTGTGCTGAAGAACCTTTTCAGTAAGGGGTATTTCCATCCACCCGTAGTTCCTGTAAGGAGTGCTTGGGAATCTCACACAAGTATGGAGGAAAGGGGACGGGACGTAGGAGTATTACCAGGTTACTCACTGTAGTGACCACCTTACTCCTAGTCCATAATCCCCTTTCCTCCATACGCCCGCCCGCCGTCCCCTCTAATAAGGTTCCTCTGTATTGGTAATGGGTCTCTGACCTGGCAAAGAAAAGGACTGATAGGCGATGCGCGGGGCGGAGCCAAGGTGGGCGGGGTTACGGCCACGTGCCGGGCCCCGCGCAGGAAAGAGAGGAAGGACACATTTTGGGAAAAATTTGGATGCTTTTTACAAAGTGCTCCGGTCCCGTCCCACAGGACGGAGATGTCCCACACGTATGGCGGAAAGGGGACTATGGACTTAGGAGTAAGGTGGTTACTACGGTGAGTAACCTGGTAATTCTCGGAGGTCAACTATCCTCACATTATTTCTTCTTGAGCAGCCCTCCACATCCTCTGCGCATCCATCTAGAACTTTTGTGGTCTGGATCAGCATGGCCACCTGCTTCTTAAGGGTCTGAACCTCCCCCTCCGTTGCCTCAACCTGTACCTCTGTCACCTTCTGCCACTCTGCTGACTTGTGCATATCTGCACTAATAGTTCAGTTCTTCACTTAACATGCTAATCCAATCTCAGAACATCCTGTAGAACCTCCATTATTTTGTTCTCCAGGTCTGATGCTTGGCTGTCCTGCATCACAGGAGGGTGGGAGGCCTGAGGGAGCAGTGGCTGTGAACTGGTGTTGTGAACTGATCCATCTTGGGTTACCTGCCCTTGCCTCCCACGATCGGCCCGGCCGCTGCTTGTCTCTTTTGTTTAACTTCACCTCTAGGCAGATTGTAAGGTGGTGGCCCATGCTGGGGGTAATCCGTTCAGTACTTCCCACCTTCCACACCCGCTCCAGTGGGTCTCGAGTCCCTGTGTCCTCTCTGGAGCTGGCTAGCTTGTGCCACTATCTGGACCCCCTCGTGCTTGCCCCAAGGGCCCTCAGCCGTCCAACCTCTTCAGACCACCTGGTCTACTTGAATAGTGTTCCCGTACAGATCCCGGATGGCAGTGCACCCTCCCACTTTCACTATCTCCCCGAGTGTTGCTGCAGATATTGCAGTCGTCTCCCCCTCTCACCATGCAGGGGGCCTCCACTAAGAGCTCTCCGGTGACCACTGTACTGACCACCACTACTTTAGGGACCCCTCAATGGGCTTGCACCCGTACACAGTGCACCTCCAGGGCCTCCAAATGTGTTCTGGTCAGGCTGTCCCCCCACTGTTAACCGCCTCCTCATCTCTGCCATTTCAAAGCACATAGGGCACTCTAGCTAGCCCCTGGTTGTCAATTGTGCCTCTAAACCCAGGGGGCTCGAGCAACTGCTCCAGACCCGCAGCTCTACCGTTCTTTCACATAATTCTTGTGTGTGGCAGTGTAGTTTCTCTTCCCGCTGCACCCGATCTCCTTCTGTGAGCTCACCATACCCCTGCTATGCCCTGCTCCTCATGATGGTGTTCCCAGAGGGGAGGGGCCCGATCGCAGGTTTACATTGGTGTTGGGCTCTGGTGCCGGCAGGGAGTGCGGCCACTCACTCCCGCACTGCTGCTAACTGCCGTGGAACTGCTGACTTCTGCACCTCCTTCTCAGGGCCAGTAGTGATGCGACCTTCCATGTCCCGTCCCCCGGAGCAGCCACAGTTGTGGGCTCCCTGTTGCCCATTCTCCCAGCGGTTGCTGCTGCTTGCCGCCTCCCTGTTGTTGGTCCAGGTATGGCAGGCAGCCCGCCCTTGCCGCCTCCCTGCTTTCGTCTCCTCTCCCTGGGTCGCCACAGGCGTACTTTCCAGCCGATCAGATAACGGTGGCCATTTTACAACATGCCCAACTCCTTTGTGCCCGCTCTTCTCCACAGGGTATTCCGGGCAAATTCAGCACACACCATCTTGGGTGCCTCAGTGGATGCCCTCCACCTTTCCACGCTGGGATCTCTGTCTCAATCCGATCAGTGTCACCGTTGCCAGGATTTATTAAGGATTATGTTAGGCGGTGGTGGGAGCTCCACAGACCTTGCTTCACATCGCTCGCCTGCCAGCCATGCCCCCCCCCCCAACCCATACAAATGCAAGATAACATAACATGTTGTGCTGACCACATTAATTCCTTGGGCATTGCCCACCTCACCGTCCTCTAATATCTGTGCACCCCTGAGTGGTGACCTTTTGGCATGTGGACATGAAGGTTACCCATACTCTGGGTGATCCTCTTCACAATGGTGAGATCCATGTTTGGAGTCTAAAGGGAGCACTTTGCCCTCTACTAAAAGCTTGACCATTCTATGACCTGTCTTTCTAGTGGAAGAGGGATTGTTGGAGGATCACTTGAGCCCACGACCATTAGGAGATTTTAATTTCCCACACAAATAATACTGCAGCCTGTATTATGTAGCATCTCATCTGGTAATAGAAAAAACAAAGAAGCTACTGAGTGCCTCTTTAACACTGCAGGGGAGGCATTTTATGGAGTCACTTGATCACCCCAAAGATTCTATTTAAAAAAAAAAATGGCAGATGTTGTTTTTATGCAAGCATGCTATAATCTAACCTGGCCACATTTCCACTTTCACTAAAATATAGTGAATGATTGACTATGGTAGTTTATACAGTACACTCCATGAATCAAACTGTTTCTTGACAAAGATTCCAATGATAGAAGTTGACCTTCTCCAGCATGGGGTCTGGCATGGATTCACATGCTCATGAATATTCCCCGTCGTCAGGCTGGGAATCCTCGGTAAAGAAAAAACCAGTATCAGTTTCGCTTCTGATCTGTCTTTCGTAGTAATAACCAATCACTGGTCTCTGCGTCATACTGACCACAGCCAATGACTGCCCTCTACCTAAGCACCGCCTCTGGCAGCCATCTTCAGATTTTTACCGCACGTTCATGTGTTGGGATCCTCGTGCTATTGCTCTCGAGCGTTAGTGCTATTTTTCGCGCTTTTTCACAAAAAACTTCGATTCTTTCGGTCAAAAGAGCCTCAAGCTCCACCGATCCTACATCCGATCAACGGGGACCCGTGTCGGATTCGTCTGTGCCCCTCAAGGGTGAAGATTTCGTCGAGCTACACTTCGGAGGACTCCAGAAGCTTCTCAGGCCCGGTCTCGGAGATGGCCCAGGAGAAGGGAAGCTCGACGCCCGGAAAGCTGTTCAGGGTCTGCCCTGGATGCCAGCTGCAGAACGTCTTTAAGGAGGACGAACACTCTTTCTGCCTTTACTGCCTTCATGAGGACAAGACGCACGTGGAGAAGGACTGTGCGTTTTGCGGCAACATGTCGGAACGGACCATGAAGGACCGCCATCAACGTCTCGCCAACTGGCTGGAGGGTAAGAGCCCGTCTGGCGAGAAGAAGAAGAAATCCGAGCGGTCTTCTAAGACCTTTGAGGGCGCCCCGGCGACGGGGGCCCAACATAAGGCTAAGCACCGCGAGTCCGCTGGCACCGGGAGCGCCGAACGGTCGGGCTCTACGGGCGCCAGGCAGGGCGCACCCTCCCCGGCACCATCAACCACGAGCCAACGCTCTGGGTCGGGTAAGAGGAAGGCCGAGCACCCGGCGAAGCTCCTGGAGAGGCCCCGGTCGAGCTCTAAGGCAGAGGAGGAGCGTGGCAGTGCCCCCTCCCTCAAGGATAAGGCGGTGAGCGCACCTAAGGTGGTGAAGGCCTTGATCCATCCGACCAAGCCCTCTATCGAAACGGTCGCGGCGGCCCTGGCTCAGCCTGTGGAGGCTGCACCAGTGGTGGCGACCTCGGGGCCCAGAATCTCCCTGCCTCCTCGGAGGGAGTCTTCTTTTGTGCCCATCGATAGGACCCCCGTGAAACCCTCCGTGGGGAAGAAGGGGGGGCAGGGCGTCGTCGTAGATTCGGCCTCAACCTCAGAAGAGGAGCTGATCGAGGTCTTAAGCCACGGCCTAGGCGTGGAAGAAGGCCAGCCCGTCGGAATGGACCCCGACGCAGGTGACGACGACGACATCGTCGAGGATACCGACGGGGCCCCTGCTCGCCCGTCGGACTCCCCTCTGCCAGCGCCGCAAGACAACTCGGCGGCCATTTTGTTGGCCATACAGTCCTTATGCTCCGAGATAAGGACGAGGCTACCGTTACCGACGGAGGAACCTCTCCCGTCGGGGGATCCAGAACCGGGACCTTCTGGTGTTCCCCCTACCAAGAAAAGAAGGATCCATCCACCACCTCCTTTTCAACCGTCGCGCCCCGTCCAGCCCTCCTCCCCGTCCACCCGAGGGGATGATACGGGGACTGACACGGCAGCGACGGGTACGGACGACGAGGCATACGACGAGGATTTTCCGTCGTCGCCTCCCGCCAGGGCTTCTCCGCCCGACGAGATCGGATCTTTCCACTCCATGATCTCCAGGGCTTCCGAGCTTTTCCAACTCTGCCCTGAGGAGAAGAAAAAGGAAGGCTTCCTTTATCAGCGGCGCGAGGCCAAGAGGAAGACGGTCCTCGCAGTGCCTCTGTTGGACGACATTTGGGATGAGGGCCTTTCCATCCTCAAGAACCCTTCCACGACGCCAGCTAGAAGAGACCGGTACGAGAAAAAGTACCGGGTCCCGGACACGGCCCCCCTGTGCCTCCGGGCGCAGCCTACCCCGGATTCCGTCGTCTCCGCGGCAGCCAGGAAGAAAGCGGGGGGGGGTGCGGCCTCCACATCGACTTCCCCGCCGGACGGCGAGGGAAGGAAATTGGATGCTATGGGACGTAGAGTCATCTCGTCGGCAGCGACGACGATTAAAGCGGCCAACGCCTTGGCTATCGTGGCTCGCTACGACAGGGAGCTCTGGTACAAGATAGCTCCCCTGCTGGATTTTCTGCCGGACGACAAGAGGGCGGAGGCCCTGGAGATCCTGCAGGAAGGTGAGGTGGCCTCGGACCACGCCCTCACCGTGGCGACGGACATCGCCGACACTGGGTTCCGCCAGCTGGGCAACGGCGTTTGCCTTCGACGTCGTGGATGGCTCAAAGCTACGGACTTCCGGCAGGACGTCCAGACCAGAGTCCTGGACATGCCCTTCGACGGGAACAATCTGTTTGGGAAGACAGTGGACGATTCCCTTCAGGCCATCAAGGCGGATACTGAGACGGCCCGGGCCCTTGGAGTTCTGCAGCAACGACGGACGCCCTTTCGGAGCAGCGGAGGCAAGGGCGCCTCCAAAGGTTCCGGCGGCGGTTTCGCTTCCTACCGTCAAGCGGCCCGCTCGTCGTCGCAAGAGGCCTACAGAGGACGAGGCAAGTCTAGCGGACCCCGCCGTCGTCGCCAAGGAGGTCAAGGCGGCAAGGCCGCGTCCAAGCAGGATTGAACCGGCCGTGGGGTCGGGCCCCCACCGAAGCACCCCGGTGGGAGGCCGGCTGGCGGGCTTCGTCAGCGTGTGGGAGTCCATCTCCACCGACCGTTGGGTGCTGGACGCCCTGGCCCGGGGCCACGCGCTCGAGTTTCAAAGAAGGTGCCCGCGCGTCCCCCCCGTGGCCAGGAAAGAACTTCACGCCCCTCAACTTCTCCTGGAGGTGCAGAAGTTCCGGATGGTCACCCTCCAGCACGTCCTGGGTCAGCTGGAGGAAGGAGACTTCCTATCGTCGTTGGATTTGGAGGATGCCTACTTCCACATTCCCATCCTAAAGGGGCACCGGAAACTCCTCAGGTTCGTGGTCCAAGGGCGTCATTACCAGTTCAAAGCCCTTCCCTTCGGACTACGGTCGGCACCCAGGGTATTCACCAAGTGCCTCGCACCGGTGGCGGCGCAGCTGCGCCGCGAGGGGATTCACGTCTACCCCTACCTGGACGACTGGCTCATCCGCGCCAAGACGAGGGAGCTCGCCGTGGTCCACACGGCAAGGACCGTCCAACTCCTCACGGACCTGGGATTCTCCGTGAACCACGCCAAATCCCACCTGGTGCCCGCGCAAGTCGCACTGTTTCTGGGAGCGAGGCTCGACACAGTGTCCCTTCTGGCCTCCCCGTCGGAGGAGAGGACCAGGACCATCTTGGGCAAGGTGCAACGGATGTTGGTGGCCGACGCGGCCAAAGTGAGGTCCATCAAGTCCCTCCTCGGGATGATGTCTTCCTGCATCTACCTCATTCCCATGTGCAGGCTCCGGATGCGCCCGTTGCAAGAATTCCTGGATGCGCGCTGGATCCAGACGACGGGCAGCTTCGAGGAAAGGATCAAGCTCGACGAGAGCTTCCGACGAGCGATACGGTGGTGGGGCACCCGCGCGCATCTGACGGCGGGCATGGACTTCCAGGCCCCAGCCCACCGGGAGACTGTGACCACGGATGCCTCCCTGGAAGGGTGGGGAGCGCACACCGAAAATCTGCACGCAAGGGGACTCTGGCTCCCGACGGAGAAGTCCCTGCATATCAACGTCCTGGAGCTCCGTGCAGTGTTTTGGGCCCTCAGGTCCTTCCTTCCGTCCCTCAAGGGCAAGGTGGTGAGGATCTTCACCGACAACACCACCACCATGTTTTACATCAGGAAACAGGGCGGAACCAGGTCCCCAGCGCTGTCCAAGGAGGCGCAGGACCTGTGGCATTGGGCCGTCGCCCAAGGGATTTTTCTGGTGCCGTTTCATCTGGCAGGGATAAAAAACACCATCGCCGACTCACTCAGCAGGGAGCTGCGCTCGTGCCACGAGTGGGAACTACGGCAGGATCTGGTGGATCGCCTCTTCCGACGGTGGGGCACACCCCAGATCGACCTGTTCGCGACGGCGACGAACACCAAGTGCCGGAGGTTCGCCAGCAGGTTTCCCCAGACGAGGAGCATGGGCGATGCTTTCTCGTTCCCCTGGGAGGGCCTGTTCCTCTACGCGTTCCCTCCTTTGCCTCTGCTAATCCGGCTCATCAACCAGCTCAAGAGGTCACGGTGCAGGATGATCCTCGTCGCACCTGCGTGGCCGAGGCAGATATGGTTCCCGGACTTGCTGGACTTGTCAGCGTCCCCGCCGATCAAGCTGCCGGCGGACGCGGATCTACTCTCCAGGGAAGGAGGCGCCATCCTCCACCACGACCCGAAGTCGCTGAACTTGCAGGCCTGGCTCCTGCAGCGCTAGAGTTTGGAGGATACGACATACCGGCCGATTGCAGAGAGGTTCTTGCAAAGGCCAGGGCGTCCTCGACTCTTAAATGCTACGGACACAAATGGAAGAGGTTCTCTGTCTGGTGCCGCGCACAGAAGATTAACCCTCTACGGATTACGGCTCCCCAAGTACTGCCGTACCTGCTGACGCTGGCCAAAGCTGGTCTGGCACACGCGTCCATCAAGATTCATCTTGCTGCGATCTCCCGATACACCAGAACCACGAGGCGGACGTCCTTGTGGTCTCATCGTCTGGTGAAAGAGTTCATGAAGGGACTGTTCAGATCGTTCCCGCCGGTGAAGGCTCCGGCCCCGGCGTGGGAGCTCAACGTGGTGCTGACCAAGCTCATGGGACCTCCGTTCGAGCCTCTGCACTCGGCCCCGTTGAAGTTTCTATCGTGGAAAACAGCTTTTCTTGTGGCCATCACCTCCGCACGACGAGTGGGAGAGATCCAGGCCCTTTCCTGCAAGGCCCCGTACTTGACTTTCCACGACACGAGGGTAGTGCTCAGGACGCACCCCTCCTTCATGCCCAAGGTACCGTCAGACTTCCATCTCAACGAACCCTTGGTGTTACCTGTGTTCTTCCCGTCGCCTTCGTCGCCGGCTGAGAGGACTTTGCACTCGCTGGATGTAGCTAGAGCGCTGAGGTTCTACGTGGACCGCACGAAGGGTTTTCGGAAGACGTCACAACTCTTTGTGAACTTTGGACCTGTCAATCAGGGGAAGGCTCTCTCGAAGGCTTCCATCTCCAGATGGCTCTCCGGCTGTATCATGTGCTGTCACCGGTTGGCAAACCGACCGCTGCCTGGCCGTCCGAGAGCCCATTCCACCAGAGCGATCGCAGCTACCACGGCGTTCCTATCTGGTGTGCCCCTGCTGGACATATGCAGGGCTGCTACGTGGAGGTCGACGCACACCTTCACGAAATTCTACTGCGTCGATCGGGATTCCAGGGAGGAGTCCAGGGTCGGCCAAGCAGTGCTGCGCAACCTGTTCGCCTGAGGTGAGCCTGGTGAGGAGGTAAGATGCTTAATGTTGAGTTGATGTGATGCTTAATGTTGAGCCTTTGCCACCTCCCGTGGTTGTGCATGTGTGTACTGCTATGTATTCTTTATTCATGAGCATGTGAATCCATGCCAGACCCCATGCTGGAGAAGGAACAAGTTACTTACCTGTAACTGTTGTTCTCCAGCATGGGTCTGGCATGGATTCACATGCGAACCCTCCCGCCTACCCCTCTGCGGCTCTTCACTTGGTCATACTGCCACTTCACGTGCTTCCAAATCTGAAGATGGCTGCCAGAGGCGGTGCTTAGGTAGAGGGCAGTCATTGGCTGTGGTCAGTATGACGCAGAGACCAGTGATTGGTTATTACTACGAAAGACAGATCAGAAGCAAAACTGATACTGGTTTTTTCTTTACCGAGGATTCCCAGCCTGACGACGGGGAATATTCATGAGCATGTGAATCCATGCCAGACCCATGCTGGAGAACAACAGTTACAGGTAAGTAACTTGTTCCTAATTCACCAGTAGAACCATTGCCTCTACTACCTACCTCATCGCAGGATTGAGGCGTGGCCCATATAAGCTCACCTTCCTCCCTAAAGGAACTTTACTGATTGTCCTACCAGGCCCATATCACAATTAAGATTACAGAGGCTGGCATATTTGGTCAAGGAGCTCACTTTCTCGGAGTCCAAAGTAACCTCAGGAGCCAAGACCTCAACATAGTGTAATCCCATAAAATCAAGCAAAGACTGTAAAGAAGGCATTCACCTCAAATGTTAATAACCATGGGCCAGCATACGTGGTAACATTAGGTTGGATTCTCGCATCCCACACTTCAAGAATGAAATGAAGACCCTAAACGCTGTACAGACCAATGTTGGAAGAATTCTTAATGAGTCCCCATGAGTCTGCCCCATGCCCGTCCCTATCTTCTACTTTGTAGCGGTGCTCAAGCATGGCTAAAGTATACTGGTTTCTTTGCATTAATGGAAGCCTCCAAGTACCAGAATCCCAGTTCATGTGAGGCTGGAGAGTCTTGTCCAGTCCAGGTTTTTACCAATAAAGACTAATTGGTTGAGTGCTGTTTACCAACCCATCATAATGTCCAGTTAGTTCAATAAAAGACATCAGAACTTGTATGTTGGGTGATAATAAAGATTGGAATGCACCCAATAAAATAAAGTATGTGATGCAGTCTTCTTTTCAAATGCTAGGAAAAAGGAATTTTTTTTGTGTCAGATAGGCAGACCTGAAAATAAACTCACTACATGTGGTAGACGGTCTCCTGTCTAGGGTCTGTGCAGTCAAATGACCAACATGAAGAGCAAGAGCAGGCAATGTGCTAAAGAATGCCACCAGATTACAAGACCGAACAGTACTATATAGTGAGTTAAGATGCTCTGTCCACGATTACAGCATCATCCAGTGGCAAAGCCAGGATATGAACCTAGACTCTTTGGTCCACTATCTTCAGTTTGGCTACCTAACTGCTCTTTTAAGTAACCCATATAAATGTGTGTGTGTACATATATATTGTAAGGGTGCAGAAGGAGGAGACTGTTACACAGGTGGCATGGTGATTGCTATAGACTTTTATTTGCTGTAAAAATAAAGAGAGAACCAATCTTTCCCTATATCTATGAGGGGTTTCCCTGCCTCAACTAAAATGCTAATGGCTTTGTCAGGATGTCTTAGTAACTTAGAGTCCACCGTATTGTGTGAAAATGTCCCCATCTATGTCCCTTACACTTATATGTAAACTAATCAGTTGTACTAAAGTTCTTGGTCCGGGAGAATGACTCCCTCCTCCTAGACTGTGTGTCACAGTCATGGTTGCAAGTTTCTTGCCAGGGGGAATGACTCCCTTCCCCTTGTTTAAGTACTTCACAAATGCACAAAAGGGTTGCAGATCTTCTAACACTCTGTGTCAAAAAGTTCAATATTGAGGGAGGTGGCCAAGATTGCTGGCTAAGAGAATGAAGGCTGTGTGAGCTCTGTGCCCATAAAATTGAGCTGACAGTGATTACCCACATCCCCTGCGATCTTGGGGATCTCTGGTGTAAGGGAAGCTGTGCTGGTGATCGTTCTGTGAGAGCAAAGTCCTGTGGGTAGGTGCTCCTGGCAAAGGAAGCCGGCAGGCTGTTAATGGCGAGCGCCCAGATATAGCAGGCCGCTGCTGAAATTATGTGAGCCACGTTGCTTCTGAGAGCATAGCTGAGGCAGCGGGCTGGACCGGAAATTACTGCTTTCTCTGACACGGGCTGGTGGAGTGCCTGCTGCGGAGCAGAGGGAGCCGGGGGGAAAGCCTGGAAGACGTGTGTAGCAGCGAGGGACTGCTGGCCCCTGTCCTTGTGGCCCAGAGGTGGGAGTCAGGAGGCAATGGTGCGGCAGCCGAGGGGCTGGGGGACTGCCTGCAGCCACGGATGCAGAGCAGGTGCGAGGGACCCACAGAGAAGCCCCTCACCCCCAACATGCCCGTGAAGGCAGCCTACCAGCGTGTGAGCACAGCGGGAGGGGCTGCTGGGGAAAAGGACTGTGAACGAGCCAGAGCCCTTTAGGCAGCAGAGACGGCCAGGCTGCTGCACGGGAATGGCAGGAACAGCAGCTCATGGCTCCAGCTGAGGAGGAGCACTGCCCAGCAGATCGAGCAGGAGCAGTTGGCAGTGGAACACCCAGGAAATACAAGCAAATCAATGGAAGAAAGCAGGAGGAGCCCCCGGCAGGACTGTAGGATTGCTGAGAGAGGAGCACAAGTACATGCAGAGGAGGGGAGCTGGAATAACAGTGGACAGGGCAGTGTGTTTGACATTTAAGGGGGCAGTAAAAGTGTGAGAGAGCGGTGTAGCCCTGGTGAACAGTGAACATGGAGGAGCCCCAGTCCTGAGTGATGGGAGCCAGAAGCTAAGAGGGAGTCCCCCTTCCCTCCAAGTGGGAGGAAGCCATGATGGTTGAAGCGGGAGAGCAGACAGAAGACCCTCGGGTGTTGTGGGTGGATCAACTGGCCACTGGAAGCAAGAGGATGGGCAAAAGAAAAGAGGGTGCAATCCTACCGACTGAGAAGGGTTCCAAGGAGGAGCCTGCCCCCCGTTTATGGTGAGGGTCCTGAAGGGCAATGGGAGAGGGCCCAGAAGAGGCTCTAGGAGTGGCTGCAGGGGTGGTAGGCCATTGTAGGAGTTGGGGGAGCAGTGGAGCCTCCTACTGGAGGCAGTTTGAAGGATGCAGATGGGACCAAAGAAGATGATTACCACATCTGGAGTCCGGGAAGACGAGAAGCATCACTGGGGGCACACCCAGACCACTCTCTGCCTTGGGAGCCAGGAGGAGCGCAGCGGGGAGGAGATGGCGTTCACCAAGGATGACCTCCATGTGGCCCTGGTTAAATATAAAGGGGAAATAACTGGGACTTATAAGGCAGAGGGGGCCAGTATCAGGGGGGAGCCCTCACAGGCGATCACAGCGAATCGCCGGGACATTGATGCGCTAGGTGAGTGAATGATGCAAGTGGAAGGTCAAGTCAGAGGTGGCTGGGAAAGTACCTGAGCTGGCACAGCAGGCGCAGGGTGCAGATGAATGGATATGGGCCGTGGAGGAGAAATGGGAAAATCTGGAAAACAGGTTGCGGAGGGACAA
The DNA here is from genome assembly GCF_040938575.1 of Ambystoma mexicanum. NCBI lineage: Eukaryota > Metazoa > Chordata > Amphibia > Caudata > Ambystomatidae > Ambystoma > Ambystoma mexicanum. Next base: position 596,353,593 of record NC_090939.1, on the reverse strand, counting down.
TATCCGGGTCAAGGACCTGAAAGAAGGGGCAGAATGCTCAGAGGGCTGCAGTTGGAAGGTGCTAGTGGATCTTGCGTGGGGTGAGCAAGACTGTGGCATGGAGATTGAAAGAGTGTGCAGAGTGGGCAGCCGCAGGGTGGAACCAGGGGCAGACCGCACAACATTTTGTTGAAGATGCACAGCTTCAAGGACAAATCGAGGGTGATGAGCGCAGCCAGAGGGAGAGGAACAATTCAATTGAAAGGGTGTGACCTACAACTGTATGATGACCTGTCACAAGTGACATTGGCGACGAGAAGGTTGTTTAAGCCACTCACGGAGGAACGCAATAGGAGGAAGATGAGATACCGGTGGCTCTTCCCAACAAGGCTTCAGTTCCGCATGGGAATAAGGAAAAAATGGTGTCTCAGGTTGAGGATGGCCTGAGAGTTCTGGGTATCTGCCCAAAGGACTACCAGGAGGTGGCAGCAGAGGAGCGGCGGGAGGGTGCCTCGAAGGCAGAGCAAGGTAACCTCCAATGGTGGAACTCAAAAAAAGGAAAAGTTGTGAAGTGGGCAATGAACCTGGGTAGGGGCAGCATAATGCATGAATACTAGCCTCATTACTGGGGATCGGGGAGGTTGGGGCAGGGGATGGGGAATAATAGGGAGTGGGGGGGCAAGCATGTTTTTGGTGTTAGAGCATGGGGGTCACATTGTGAAACTGCACAGTGGTTCCAGGGTTTGTTGCGGGTGGGGGTACACAATGCTAGTCTGGGGGGGGGGGCAGGAGTTGAGTTGGAGAAGGGGTTTGGCTTGGGAAGAGAAGGTATCTATGGACGTGGGAGAGTATGCAATTGCTAAGCGATGTATAGTCTAGAATCATTGAATGTAAGGGGCCTGAACAGCCCAAGCAAAAGGTTAACAGTGCTGCTGGATATTAAGAAAAGGGGAGGAAAGATAGTATGCCATCAGGAAACACACTTGGTAAAAGGGTTGTGGAGCGTCTACACAATAGGGAATACCCATTTCAATATCATGCAGTGGCGGAGTGCAAAAGAGCAAGAGTGGCCATTCTTCTCCATAAGTCACTGACATTAGAAGGGACCAAGGTGAAGCCCGACCCAGATGGGCGGTATGTGATGGTGAAGGCGCAAGTTGGGAGGTCAAATGTACATATGGGCATCAGTTTACATGCCCAACAAGGGGCAGTAAAAGTTCCTGGAGAGGTGTCTAGCGGAATTAGAACGGTTTGTGGGGGGAGAACTAATACTCGCAGGGGACTATAACCTAGCTATGGATCCAGAAAGCCGACAGATCGGGAGGGGTGCTGGGGCATGCAATGAGAACAATGTCCAAACAACTTGGAGAGAGGATTGAGGAAGTGGGCATGAAGAATACATGGCAAATGCATAATCCACGGGATACAGATTATTTGTTTTATTCACAAGTCTACAAAACCTACTCCCAGATCGACTATATTATGGCAACGCAGAGGATAGTGCAGGCCGCCGCAAATGTGCACATGGGGAGCATGACGGGATCAGATCATGCACTGGTTACACTGGAGTGAGGAGAAGGAGGCATAACAGGGGGGCACATGGGGAGGAGGCTTGAGGAATACCTCCTTAGAGATAAGGGGATATACGCGCAGGTGGAAGGTGAAATTAAGATACTTTTAGAGGGTGTAAGAAAGGCATGGTATCAACAGTAAGACAGACACACGTGATTTGTATTATTCATAGATTCACATATGCCCGCCCTCCTCCCCTGGGGAGTGGCTGCTCCGTATCCAGTCAGTTATCAACTGTCAGCCTCACGGTTCCAAATCTGAAGATGGCTGCCTGGGGTATGATATGATCTGATTGGTTATTTATAACGCGCCTAATATCCAGAGGTTTCTAAGCGCGGACCCGGGGATCAAACCTGTGGTGTTCGTGTTGTCTTGCTTCTAAGGCAAGCAGGTTGCCCCTGAGCTATCCTCCCGAGACAGAATTTAAAGGCATGGTCTAGTAAAAAATTTTATTTAAAAAATAGAT